>NC_059072.1:357602332-357940602 GCF_020497125.1 Mauremys mutica | reverse complement strand
CTACCTGATTGACCCAGTTTAACCTTTTCCAGGTCTAAGCACTTCAGCTCCACTTCCAAGTGCTTCACCTCTCTCCTCTCCTCTGCTTTCGCCTCCAAGTATTTCGTCTCCACTTCAAACTCCAAGCTCTTCATTTCCAAGTGCTTCTCCTCCCTCCTCTCCTCCATGCGTGTTGTCTCTAGGAAGAAATTCCTTTCTGCCTCAGTTAGAACTCAGCCTGGGTTAAGAGCATCCCTCCATCTTGGCACTGGATCTCGGACAGGGACCCATCCCTCCTGGGAAGTCCCAATTCCCTCATTCCCTCCCTGCATTTCCATCATGGAGCTGGACGTCTGGGCTTGATCTGGGTCTGTCTGCTCTGTGGTATGCCACTTTGGTATTTCGGTGCCCAACCTCAACATCATGCACAGACTGCCCTACTCTAGCCTAACTATTTCATTGCCACAAAGATAGTGGTGGTGAAGCACTGGAATGGGTTACCTAGGGAGGTGGTGGAATCTCCTTCCTTAGAGGTTTTTAAGGTCAGGCTTGACAAAGCCCTAGTTGAGGATTGGTCCTGCTTCGAGCAGGAGGTTGTACTAGATGACCTCCTGAGGTCCCTTCCAACCCTGATATTCTATGATTCTATGTCTGGAGATAAATGTGAGAAGCAAAGGACATATGCTTTTTTGTTAAACTATTATGTTTGCTGTTGAAGAAAAAAATCCAGAATACTTAACGTTGTTGTTTTAGTTAAATAAAACAATGTAAATGTCTGTCTGGTGATGTTCACCTCCTAATACAGCCTGGCAAGCAAATCCTCCAAATATTAATGATTAACCTGATGAATTGGAGATAGTTCACCTCCCAATAACTTCATAAATATCTGTTTCAATTATCTTTGGTAAATGAAATAACCAAACAATCATTCATTGGATATAGCTGTAAAACTCATCTAAAAAGTTTTCAAAATAAATCATTGTTTAAAAATATATAATGTGTGGAAGTAGAGAAAGAACTGACAAGGATTTGTAGGGGATCTTAATGCATGACAGTCTCTGTTAGTAAGAGTCAGGCTAGCTGTAACCCTACTAACGCAAGATTTGTAGAAGCAAGGATTGTGTGAGGCGTGTGGGAAAGTACTGTGTGAGAAGTTGTTGCGACCTTGTGTCGATAATGAGGAACATAGACTGGCATCTAAATAGAAGTGAGAAAAATAAGATATCAGGATGGCCTATGTATAAACAAAATGCAGCTGTTGCTCATTATTGTAGGTAACAAAAAGTATAAATGCTTGCTGGAATTGTTTACCTGTGGGAGACCTGCCTGGGACTGGGAAATCTGTGTCCTAGTGCACTCCCTCCCGCTATACAATTGTAAAGAGAAAATAAAGTATCTGACTCTGCTGCACCCAACCAAAAAGTGAAAACTAAATTTTTCTCCGACAATTGTGCACCTTCTAAAAATGAAACCTACATCCATCTCTATCTCTGAGTTGAGAAGAATATGTATTAAGGTTATAGCAACCAACAAGAATGCACTTTTATGTAGAAATCCATGATTAAATCGAGTCTTCCTGACCAGTGATTTAAATCATTATTTAAATCAAATCCACCCTGCCCGCAGTGCTCTTGCCCCTGGCCCCTTTATTCCCCAGTGAGGCCCACAAATATATTTGGCGCCGGGCCCACAAAAAGTTAATCTGGCTTTGGGTCAAGTTCTGGTATATTCCTGATGGCCCAATCTGGCTATTCAGAATATCCATACACACGCCCTGATCCTTGCTGGTATACGTCAGTTGCCATGGTAGCAGTCAGGCCTATCTCCATGCTGTTACTGATTAGACCCCCATGCAGTCCCAGTACAGCCAGTGGGCATATAAAATTGAACCTTTGATTTCACCAGTTAGAAATATCATCTTCTCAACAAATTGGATATGAAAGTGACTGAGAGATATAGACATGGGATGCCACAAACTGTCCTGTTACAGATTCACCTGGCCGACATACAGATTAAACCCATCTACTGTATTAATGAAAATACTTTGACTTAGTTCATTTCTTAGTCTTTTACTGAAGTCATCAAAAGTCAGTACAAAAGTGCTAGTATGACAGGAATACAAGTCATTATTTATCTAACATGCATTTTAATCTACTCATCAGTAGCGTATAATCAAAGCTTGCGCAAGCAGGTACCAGCAACACTCCCTCCATGTTCCTGGTTTCCCTTTGGAACGCTGGCAGAATAGCAGGGCAGCTTTGGACCTGGCAAATCCCATCACCATGATTTGTGTTAGAGAGAAAAAGTGATCAACCCAAATAGGACAATTTAGAAACAGGCAAACAGCTTCAGAGCAGCAGCGTGGATCAGGAAGACTGATCCTCCAAACAGTGACGGGCTCAGAACACCGGGGAAAGCCAGGCCTCTTCTGGTAGCTGTTAATAGGAAAAAGCAGATCAAACAATTGATAGGAAATTATTTCACACAGACAGAGATCCCTAAAGCTGGACACAGGTACCCTGCTCACCAGCTACTGGAACCCACTTATGCCAGAATGACATTAATCCATTTCCCCTCAGGAGGACACTCCAGGCTGGGATTTACCTGGGACATTTATCTCACTGGTGAGATTTCATCTGCTTCCTCCCTCCTCAGCCTGCTTGTTCCTTTGGTATCAATCATTAGTGAGCACGTTTCACCCAAGCCAGTCCCAGAGGCTCCAATTTGGAGCTTGTTGTCTGCCACATAAGTGTATTCCAGTTGTGAGTAATAAAGACATGAGTCTGTGAAAACTGGCTGCAGACACCAGTAACACCATTTCTGTTGGGGTTTTTATTGGCTTTAGGGGGAAATGTAGAGCTGGGCAGAGAAGGGCCATTTCATTTTGTGGAGGATTTTAATATTTCAAAATTTTGTTTAGTTCTGATTTGAAATGAAAACCCAAAATTTTGAAATTCTCCACATAAGGGAATGGAATGTCGGCTCTCAGGTTGCCCCAGGGTCGGGGGCACTGGAAGTCCTGGGGTCCATGATTCCTAGGCAGCCCTATTGTCAATTTCCAACAAGAAAATGTTTCATCAAGATTTTTCTGACCTGCTCTGGTAAAATAGACCTGTTTTGTGCTTTGAGAGGATGTAGTTTCACTGGGGATAGAATGGGACTAGTTATGAAAGAAGGGAGATGGAGACACACTTATGGTGTTGAGTTAGGGGATGTGTTTTCATCTTATAGTTCCGAACACTGAAGATGACTCTTTAATGTTCTAAGGAGTAATTCACCCTACATTTTCTCTTCTGAAATCAACTGCACTTAGAATTCATTGAGACCTGAAGGTGCTCAGATACTAGTCATGAGAGACATATGAGAAATTGGATAAATAGTCTGAATCTACAGTTAAACCCACGTATCAGAGGGGTAGCCGTGTTAGTCTGGATCTGTAAAAGCAGCAAAGAATCCTGTGGCACCTTATAGACTAACAGACGTTTTGCAGCATGAGCTTTCGTGGGTGAATACCCACTTCACTCACGAAAGCTCATGCTGCAAAACATCTGTTAGTCTATAAGGTGCCACAGGATTCTTTGCTGCAGTTAAACCCACTTATTTCTCAACTGGTTTCATGTGACATGTTTGCCTGGTGGGGTTGCTCTTGGCTCTGCACTTCAATACAGAGGGGAAATCATTTTCAAAACAATGTAAAGAAAAAGATTCTTTCTTACCAGAGTTGTAAACGCATCTTTGGTCCTTTTCTCCTATGGTACAAAACAGAGAGGATCAATGAAATGGGATCTGCCCAGGTAGAATTTTCAACTTCATTCTACTGTTTCCAAAGAAACATAGGAACTGTAGGACTGGATTCCACCAATGGGCTCCATCTAGCCTGGAATCCTGTTCCTGATTGAGATGAGGCCCAGCTGCCTTGAGGCCCAGCTGCAAGAAATCCCCAGTGAACAATTCTGGAATTATCAACACACGGGAAGTTTCTTCCCCGATCCTGGCAGTTAGTGACTAGGGTGACCAGATAGCAAGTATGAAAAATCGGGACAGAGTGTGGGGGGTAATAGGTGCTCATATAAGATAAAGCCTCAAATATCAGGACTGTCCCTATAAAATCAGGACATCTGGTCACCCTAGTTAGTGACTGCCTTATGTCCCCAGGCCTAAGGGCTTATAGTGCTTTCAAAAACAATTATTTTATTCTATGTAACATAACTGTGGAGAGTCTCACTTTCTGTATCAATGGCTAATTCTTTTATTGAATTCTACTGAGCTCTTGGCCTTACGGAAACTTGTGGCAATGAGTTCCACAAGTTAACCCAGCATTATATAACAGGGCATTCCCTTTTACTAGTTAAAATATGTTGCCTTCAGTTTATTCTTGTTTTATGAGAACAGGAAAATATCACTCTCTAATTTGCCACTGTCTCATTTATTATTTTGTATATCTCCATCGTGTTTCTTTTTAAGTGTCTCTTCTGCTAATTAAACCATCCCAATCTCACCTTTATAAATCTCTCCAGACCTCTCATCATTTTCAACACTTTAGAGCTAGGCTGATCAGAACTGAACTTAGTATCCCAGAGAAGGGTGCCCCATTGATTCATATAATGGTGTTATAATATCTTCACATTATTCTCCATCCCATCATTCCAGATGCTTGCTAACATTTTGCTTGCTTTATAGATCTTGCAGTACAATGAACAAAGTATTTCATTGAGATTTGCACTGAACTCTCCACAATGATGGCCCGGTCTCTTTCTGAGTTGGTACTGCGAATTAAGAATCCAATGACACTATTTCTCACAATGTGCGTTACCTTCAATGTGTGTCAGTGAATTTCACCTGATGTTGCGTTGCCCATTCACCCACCTTGGTTAGATCTCTCTGAAGTTCCTCACTGTGTTCCCTAGTCCTGACTGCCCTAAATAATGTG
Organism: Mauremys mutica; assembly: GCF_020497125.1. Classification (NCBI taxonomy): domain Eukaryota; kingdom Metazoa; phylum Chordata; order Testudines; family Geoemydidae; genus Mauremys; species Mauremys mutica. The sequence goes on along the minus strand of NC_059072.1, from coordinate 357,935,693 downwards.
CCAGCTGCACACTAGGCCACCCAACTGCTCCCTTTCCCACAGCCTATAGATTTGCTGTGCCGTGTCTGAGGAGCCACAGCTGCTCTGCCAGGGCTCCTGTGGACTCTGTACGGGGCGTGTGTGTGTTGAAGACTCGCAGTGGTTTGGGGCCTTTACCTGCCTTTCTAGTGCTCCCATCGCCATGATGTCTAGACACCTTCTCTTTCCCCAGTGAGCGATTGGGACCAGTGTCCCCACTATCTAGCAGCAAGAGTCGTGGCAGCCTGTCTCCCCCAGCCCTGGTGGCAAGTCCCCAAGTCAGCGTCCCTCTCATCAGTTCTCTCTGAAGTGGGGTTTTCAAATTCTCCACAGCAAAAAGCCCCACACAAATATTTCTCCTGTTCAGCCCAGTACTCACCGTCCTGGTACGCGCAGTTAAAATGGCTGCAGGTCCGGTTTGTGCTCCGGAGGACAAAGCTCTTACTCCCTTGTCCTTGGACCACGCTGAATATCTCATGGACTGGGATTAACACTTCTTCCTCTTCCGGAATGTGTGAGAAGCTCCTGATGTCAACACCAAAGCACGTGTGGATGGTGAACAATGTGGCTGTGCCAAATCCCTTAGCTACTTCTATATCAAAAGACGAAGAGGCAAATTGTCCAAATCTGATGTCACTTGATCCCGTGTGCTGAAAACTGACAGAAGTCCCCCGGTACAGCATTGTTTTGTACATCATATCACACTTCCCTCGTAAGAGCTGTAAAGCTCTTGTCAAGTAATAATGAAAGGCTTTGTACTGGAAACTGGTCATGTAATGAGCTCGAGATGTCCCAGCCATTTTCACTGCCCCGTTAAACTCACTGTGAAAGACATTGTCAGTATAGGCTATTATGGCTTTTCCATGCTCATCCTTAAAGCCTTTGGGGAGTGAAAGCTTTGTTTTTACACTTTGCCATTTATTTTCTGAGGCTGCCCAGACCCTGCTAAACACTGAGGACATGGATTTTTCTTTTTCTAGTAGTCCAGGAGCAAGTTCATCCATTTTTTCAGCACATCCTATATACTGGTCATCAAAAGCGTCATCCATCATGCTCAGCTCCACCTGGCATTTTGCCTGGGAGAAGAAAGGAAACATACAGTCACATTAGCATTTGTGTTACAATAGCATCTAGAGGTCACACCCAAGATCAGGGATCTCATTGTGCTCGGCCCTGTACAAACACACTAAGAGATAATCTCGGCCCCTAGGAGCTTACCTCTTAAGAGGCAATGCAGAGAAAAGGTGGGAGAAAGGGATGGAACACACAAGCAGAATCCTTAGGGTGTTGCTTGGCAAATGTCATGTTGGTTCCACCATTTTTGGGAGGGAGGAGCGGGGTGGGAGGATGGATTTGTAGCTGCCCTGTAATAACTGATCAATACTGTCTCTGGCCCTGGTTTACCAAACATATTGAGACGGTTTAATAGGGATTTGTTGGGAAAAAGAAGCAGGGGTGGATAGAATGCTAAGAAGTGGCTCGTCATGAGCCAAATACTGCAGGGTTGTTAGGGGACAATGCCATGACTATTAACTTTGAAGATTTTGGTTCCTCTAGCGCTACCCTGCAAAGCTGATCTGAGCCAGGCAGGAAGAGGTTTCGGAATGCAGGTGTTCGGAAGATCTGTGTCAGGTTTAACGAGGAACACTCGGTTAAGAGGGGAGAGGGAGTTGTTATGGGGAGTCAGGCTCAGAGACAGGGGATGGTAGCCCTTTAGGTAAGACTGATGTGAGTGTGGACTATGGGTTGTTTTAAAATCTGGTTTCTCTAAACGTACAGTAAAATGAACACTTTGGTGTCAGCAGATACACCACTGGGCCCCGACTGCCGAAGGGATGAACCGCAGGGACCTGAACTCAGCCGGAGCTGCTGGGTAAGCACGATGGACTCACAGGTACCGCAGCCCAGGGCCCCGCCTGAGAGTGGGAGAATCACAGGATTCCTGCCCAGAAGGGTAAAGGCACAAGACTTGACAGCTGAAGGGCTGCACTCAGAGACCAGCGAGCCACGTACCTGGGACAGAGGTGTTTTTAGTTTACTGGGGTCTATGTTACTGCACTAGATATATTGTGTGCAGATGTAGGGTTAGGCAGAAAGGCAGGAAGAGATACATTAATAGGGAAGACAAAGCCTGGGGAACAAGGGACATAGAAGGGAGGGAGCTAGGAGGGACTGAGATCCCAATCCACTCCCACTGGAATATCTAGAAACCACCCTCGTCTACCTCAGTGGGAGCCAGTGGGTTGCCATCTCCATATGCCAGCCAGGCACTGCAGTGCCCATGGGAAGGTTCCATCCAACCTCCAAATGTGCATGGAGGATGCCATTTGTCCTCCGCACAGCGCGTGCTCCCATGCACGATACATGTGAGATCACGTCACATGGAGAAAGGCATTTTGCACGCAAAAGTAGAATTTCATGCCAGACATGCCACTGGTGGGAGTTGGATTCGGTGAAGGATGTTGCAAAAGGTAGGTGGGAGGAGGGAGGAATGGGGAGGAGTAAAGGGGGCAGGGATGGCAAGGCTGGCAAAGCAGAAAAGAGCTGAGGGTGGGTGGAGCATGCAGCCAATCAATAAAGGGGAAAGAATGCCAGGACGTGAGCGTAACATCACAGGTAGGTGTGAGAGACTGCGTGTGGGGAATGGCAATTATGTTATGAGTTAGGGCTCGATTCAGCATCCTACTTAATCCTGTGCTTAACTTTAAACAGGTGAATAGCCCCCATAGACTTCTTTGTGACTACTCACATGCTTACAGTTAAGCACAAGCTTATGTGCTTTGCTGGATTGGGGCCAAAATGTTTTCATGAAGTATGAACAATGGTGATGTTGTTACTGAAAGAATTCGTGGTGATGTTTCCTTGCTATTCTTTATAGCAATCAATACACAGTGCTGCACACTGTTACCCTATTTGATTATTTCTACCATTTAGCTTTTGATACCCAGTAATAGAAGATGCTTCAAGATTGTACTGGAAAATGATGTATTAGTCTGTTGCGTGTCATCTTAGACAAAGTTTAGAGAAGCAATTTCTCAACACCGTTGTGGTGGGTTGTATAAACTCCACAGTGGTTAATCCGGGATTAACAGAAGCCTGAGCCCCATTAGGCTGCTGGGTGCCCCCTGGAGGGGTGTTACACATAACTGGTGATAAAACCCAACTGGGGTAGCTGGGAAAGTCCCCTCTTGAGCTAAAGGCAGAGAGAGACCTGGAGCCAGAATTGGAGGGTACAGAGCCAGGAAGATGCCTGAGCGGCGACATAGCAGCAGCTGTTGGCCAGGCGCCCAGCTCTGAAGGCAACGCCCCGCCAGCAGCGGTGCAGAAGTAAGGGTGTGTAGCCTATGGGACTAACCTGCTTGCTTATATATATATATATATATCTTTTCTTATAGTTTACGTATTTGGTTTATTGTAATACGTTTATAGATTATATTAAAGTAAGTTTGGCTGTAATTCAAGAGACCTACAGGCCATATACTGTATGGTAAGCTAAGGCAAAGTTAGCATATTTAGATTAAGATTTTACCCAGAAAAGTAAAGTTGACCTTTATCTTGTTATTTAAATAAATAAAAGTACTCACGCCAATGTCTAAGACATTTACCTAGACCAATAGACAATGGACAATGGCATGGGGGGGTTTCAATGTTGTACTCACAGACTTAACAAGTACACCACAAGAGACTGATGTGCGCACATATCTATCATCAATACGCACATATATACTAGCCTATGGGGTAAGTGCACCCTAACATTTCTTTGGGTGAGAAATGAAATTTGGGTATAAAAGGAAGGATTTCTGGCACTTGCCCTATAAAAGAGGTGACCCACTCAATAGAGCTCTTTCCATTCTCACTTACTCCATTCTCACTTTACTGTATTCTCATTTACTTCCTCCACTCTCTCTATTCTATCTATTCTATCTATCTACGATGACTGCTACTATCAGTAGGCTATACTTGTTCTTCTTAAACTTTAAGTTTCAAAGGAACTAGGCTAAGCTTGGTTTCCCTGAGTTTTATTCGTTGTTTATTAGGTTTTAATTTTAAGTTTAAGTTAGGCCTGGTCTACACTAAGAAGGGGGTTCGAATTAGGGTACGCAAATTCAGCTACGTGAATAGCGTAGCTGAATTCGAAGTACCCTAATTCGAACAACTCACCCTTCCAGACGCGACGGGGTCGAACTCCGCGGCTCCCCCGTCGACTCCGCCAACTCCTTCTGCCGAGGTGAAGTACCGGAGTCGACCGCGGCGCTTCCAGAGTTCGAACTATCGCGTCTAGATCAGACGCGATAGTTCGAACTCCAAAAAGTCAAACTGTCCGCGTCGAACCGGCAGGTAAGTGTAGACGTACCCTTAGTCAAGTAAACCCTAAGTTCACTTTAACAGCGCGTAGCATTAGTTTCTTCTAAGCCCTGCATCCCTCACTCAAATATTGAGATACCTGAACTGCAAGGCTGTTCCTGTGTCTCTTACAACCAGGTTGTCAAGGAAAGGTGTGAGTATATTAACCAAAGCTTTGTTGCATATAATACTATATTAGCATATGTATCTTTTGAATAGCAGTGATGCAATTGTAACGTTGTAACTCTGGGTTTTTTACCATTTACTTACTATTATTGATTTTAATAAAAAGTCATTAAGGCTATATCTGTCTGTGTGAGCTTCCTGTCATACTCCCAAGGGTTCTTTGTAAATTCTGTAGAGCCTGATTCAGGACAAGAATATTTATCTTCTGATCAAACAGATTGGTGAGCCTAAAATCCATACTAATTAATATTAATAATTAATTATTATTGACATTATTAAATAAAATAAAATAAAATTAATAGATTAAATTCCCATATTATCCAAATTAATATTATCAGCACACCCTAAATCAGGCTACAGGTGGCAATATGATACCATGTCATCCTTACTTCTGTGCTCCTGCTGGTGGCAGCTCTGCCTTCAGAGCTGGGCTCCCAGCTAGCAGCTGCTGCTCTCCAGTTGCCCAGTTCTGAAGGCTGCGCCGCCACCAGCAGCAGCGCAGAAGTAAGGGTAGCAGTACCACAACCCCCCTTACAATAACCTTGGGCCTCCCCCCCCACAATTCCTTTATGGGTCTGGACCCCGACAATTACACCACCATGGAATTTCAGATTTAAATAGCTGAAATAATGAAATTTTTTCTTTCTAAAATCCAATGACTGTGAAATTGACCAAAATGGACAGTGGATTTGGTACGGTCCCAGTGATGATAAAGCCCAAGGAGCGTTTGGACTGGAGCTTGAGGAGCTGCAGGGAGAGAGCAAAGACCTCGACAGTAAAGAGTGGAGAGACCTGAGGGGAACAGGGAGGCTTCTGCAGGGTGAGGAGGAAGCCTGAGCCAGGCAGAAATTGGTTTAATTTTGTTTTTTTGGTCTGGGATCCTGTTAGGGGATTTCACGGGGGAGCCCTGTGAGCCTGGCCCTGAAAGAAGGGTGAGCCGGGAGAGTCTGTGCAGGCTGGAAAAAGGCTGTGGTAGGAAGATAACCAGGGAGGCACCAGCAAGGAGTCTGACGGAACAGACCTTGGCTGCTGATCAGAAGGTCCCTGGATTGGAACCCAGTTTAGTGGGAGGGCCTGGGTTCCCCTACCAGCCACTAGGGAAGGTGATGTGGGGCCCTTATTGGACAAAAACTGTCCAGAGTGGTCTCAGTGTTCTTGGTCCTGCCTCAGCGGGTTGGGGGATGCAAAAGGTCCCTTCCAGTCCTACGTGTCTATGGGTCTAAGGCAGTATGGCTGCCTGCATAGCCTTGAGCAGAAACACGAGAAAACACCAAGTGCTTCCCTGGCAAAGCTCAAGACTTTACCTGAGGGATTCCCAGCCAGGTTTGAAGGCAGAAGTAGGTCAAGGGGATCAGCAGAGGCTTCATCATGGCTCCAACGTCCTGGTGTGGCTGTAGGAAAATCCATCAGGAACATCAGGGAGATTTGAGGGGAAAGAGCACATCAAACCAAACATCCTCCCACTTGTTTCACTGTGAACTGTTGTTCCACATTCAGTAACTGGGATTTCCCAGGCAGGAATTGCTCTCTCACATACAGCAGCCCAGCCATAACAGTGGCCGGTTTGACCCTGGAATACAGTTCTCGGCTGGAGGGGTGGGGAGTAGTTGTGTGGAAATCCAGCTTTCACTTCATGGAGATCACATTTCCCTAAAAGACTTTGGGGATGGAAATATGATCCATAGTCCTCCTGTGTTTATTCTTAAGTGCAGTTAGACTGCACATTACACAGAAACCAGCGGCCAGGCAGGTCTGTTGATCATATCCTAGGGAATGGGGCTAAAAATGACATAGCTCAATATTTCAATGCCTCACCCAAGTGCCTGGTCAAGTGTTTGTTTGGCAACTAACTACCTCATACACTCTGCACCTCGCTGCTTAGTTCTGCCCTATGGCTAATGGAGCGATTAACGACTCAAGGCTGATCCTAAGCCTGAGGGTCTCAGCCACACAGCCTTCTCTGAGACACAAACAAACAGATCTCTGTCACCAGGCCCAGTCGGGAACCCAAACACCTGCCAATCAGCCCACATGGAGACAACCAACAAACAGACCAACACACAACTCACCAAGTCCCTTTACCTCCCTGCGCCTTTTGTGCATGTACTGCTCCCTCAATCGCTCCTGTTGATGATGTTGCACTGGGGATAAATAACATTAAAAAGGCACTGGAGGAGGGCACTGGAGGAGGGGGACCATGCTCCCCTCCCAATTTTTAACAAAAGAAACAGAGGCACTCTCTGCAGGATATTTAAATAGTATTTTAATTCCTCCACCACTTTGGCCTCCCCCCCCACACACAATTCTAGAAAGGTTTCTGTGCCCTTGGCCTGGCATGGGGCTGCAGGGTGCATGTGCAGAGGAATTCTTTACTGAAAAAATTCAGTGCAAAACAAGTTTATGCATCTATAGGGTTCAGGAGCAGCTGAGGGGGAATCCCAATGGGGGCCTGGTTCTGGGATTTAGGTGCTTAAAGTGGCAGTTAGGGATGGATAGATGAATAGATATCAGCTGCCTTCGCAATCTCTGGAGATGAACAGCTTTCTGCCTGGGAGGTTCACCTGATGCTATGAACAGATTATCTTCGTGGTTGTACCAACAGAGGACGGATCTTTACAATGAACAAACAGGGATGTTTGCACTCTATGGAAATAGCTGCAGTCAAAGTGTGTTAGGATGTAGATGTCAGCACAGTAAGTGGATTCTTTGTTTTCACTCCCTGGGGTTTGAAATATTTCTGTAGCTTTCCCCCGTCCTGGAACTTTTCTAGCTTGTAACAAAGTTGTGACCTAAAATCAACTCAATGGAAACTGTTGGACTTTTAATTCTAAGCACCAAATTCTGCCCTGTGAGATTGTAATTAGTATTACAGAACCACCTAGCAATCCTGCCCTGGAGTGTGGTCCCATTGTGCTAGTGGCTGCACATAGGGACACAGACCCTCTGCTGAGGAGTTTGCAGTCTGAGACAGACAAAGGCTGGAGGAGAAAAAGAAGTAAAGTGAGTTGCCCAATGTCACAAACAGCAGGCTAATGACAGAACTGGGATGAGAACTAGATCACCTGGCTCTTACCCCAGTACCTTACCCTCTGGACCACAGCACCCCACATTGGGGCTGGATAGAGGTAGCTGTGGTGAGATTTGTATCGTTGTCTCTTTATTTTTGCATTTATAATTTATTAATTTTTCCAAGTACAACAAATAGACCAAAATACCAGATTCATCATAATACACAAAGTAAGAAAAGAGGGTTACGCTAGAGGTGGGGAGAGGGGGAAGCAACATATCTATCTTCAGGCTCTTCATTAATCATAGAGCTCTAAAAAGTCAGTGCAAATTGCTTTGAATTTCTGGGGCATTCCTCTACTCTGGAATGCAGTCGTTCATTGGCTGAGAAGTCAGCTGTATTACTGAGCCACACATCACCATTTGGTGGGGGTGGACTTTTCTATTTTTGAAAGATGAATTTTTTAGTGACCAAAAGCAGATTTGTATCACTGGCTAAACCACAGTCCAAGCCGCTATCTAGAGATGAATGCAATACAAGTGTCTTTAATGAGGTTAATGAGGAGTAAGAATTAAAGCTGTTACTATACCTGACTTCTCCAGGTGGCTGCAATTCCCTGGCAGGCTGCTGACCCAAGCAAGAGATGGCTGCAGACTAAATACTACAGCTGCAAATATTTATATCACAGAAAACTGCCTGCCTTTAGCTAAGAAACCTCCCTGTTGCCTTTCACTTTCAGAATTAATGGAATTTTCTTTCTCAATAAGGGGTTGAGCTAAATCTCACTGAAGCCAATGGAAAGACTCACATTGATTTCAACGGGCTTTGGATCAGACCTACACAGACACAAAAAGGTTACTATGTGCTAGGACCAGGGCTCCTGAGTATTCCCAATATCATCTATTTCCAAATGTATCCACAAAACATCCCTTTATCCTGTGAATCTTATTGGAGAATTTTAGCACCACCACGCCCATCCCAGATGTTAAAGCCAAGTAAAGAGCCCAAACACTGTAGTAGCTTACTTAGAGACCAAGGGAAACAATATGTAGATAAAGTTTTAACACCTGGATTCGAAAGTTGGATTTGCTGGTTTTGGGGTAAAAGTGCAAATTAGTTAGAATTCGAATGAGTCCAGAGAGAACGCTGGAGTGTGCACGTGCAGTGAACTAGATTATCTTTCTATCACTGCCTATCAGACAGGAAGGGCTGATCCTAAGTCCAAGGGTCCCAGCCACATGACCCTCTGACTGACACAAACACACAGACCTCTGTCACCTGCTGGGTCAGGGACCCAAACCCCAGCCACATGAGTCACATAGACACAAACAATAAACAGACAAACACACCAAGTCCCTTTACCTCTGTGCACCAGACCCATCCAAAACACCCCCCTTTGCCTCTCCTGTTCCCTTGCTGAGCTGATCCCTTGTTTAGAGGGTCTGCAGGGGAGCTGGGTCTTTGGGGGCAGATTTTTCTAGCCTGGGAAAGGGAGCCAGGCACTGGAATTTGGAGACTGGATCCTGGCAGAGAGCCAGTGACATGGCGACTAGGCCGTGGTAGTGTCTTGCTCAGGGAAAGCAAGATCAGGCCAGGCATGGGGAGCAACAGGCTTGGGGTGTTTACTGGAGATGGTGGGACTTTTGCTGGTGTAGGCGACTGCTAAGCTATGCCAGGGGGTGATGGGATGGATGTGCGCACAGAGTGAATGGGTCTGAAGCGTGATGTATATACAGAACAAGTGTGTGGAAAATAAATCTAATAACGCTTCATATTTCCATTAACAACAAAGGGCTGGGTGATGCTTCTTCCCTTGAAATGGCTCTTCCATAATAGTTTGACACTGCCAAAGAATATCACAAATTTGACACAACCACGTTCTCAGTGGCTCATGCTTTCTTTGTTAAGGGCAGTGTCCACTTTTGAATATAAGACCAAAGAAATAATTTGACTCTCAATGAGAGAAAACCACATTTTCACTGTAAAACCCCCATTTGTATCCTTTTCTATACCTCATAGAGATTTTTTTACACAGTCCTCTCTCCATCCGTTACCTGGCTGTAGCACCACTAATGGAGTGGTACTCCAAAACCTTCATTGGCTATAACTTCTCCTGGGGTTTCTAGTAGGGTTGAAGAGTCTGTTTACACTGCGATAAAACACCTATGGCCTGTGGGGCTCAGACTGCAGGGCTATGAAATTGCAGTGTAGCTGTTTAGGCTCCCTGCAAAGGGGGTGGGCCCCAGAGCTCACGCTGCTGCCCAAGCCCAGACATCTACATTGCAATTCTATAGCCCACAAGCCTGAGTCAGCTGCCACGGGCCAGTTGCTTGTGTTTTATTCCAATATACACATACCCAATATACACATACCCAAAGGTCCTGCAGAATACTCAATATAGTCCAGACTATGTTACTTATTCAGACATCTTCTCTAGGGCTGAGGGGAGGACAATGTGGATTTCCCCAGGCCCTGCCCCTAGAAATTCTATGATCTATCATTAAGAAGTGGAGACACTTTGATTCCATTACAGGATTTTCTTGCCCCTAATGCCATTTTGCCTTAGCATGAAAGCCTGATACTGTAGATGTCTTTGTATATGTTATTTATTTAGGTCAAAAATCGGATACCTTTAGTTGTATTAAATAGAACCTCACACACTGGTATGCACTGTGCTATGGGGAAGTGGTAGATGTGGTATATCTTGACTTTAATAAGGCTTTTGATACTGTCTTGCATGACTATCTAATAAACAAACTTGGGAAATGCGACCTAGATGGAGCTACTATGAGGTTATGACCAGCTTAGGGCAGAGGTTTTACCGCTGATCACTTTGAACCAGCCAGGGTTGATGGGGATCAACTAATTATTGTGAAGCCCATCAAGGGAAATAAACACCAGCGTCCCCCCCCCCCAGGAGCTAACAAAATCCAGCAGCCCCCTGATATCTAGTGCGTTCGAGAACAAGAAGGGACCGTAAGGAAGGCTCAATCAATAACCAGGCAGTGCCTAGAATCAGGGTAGCGCAGGGCATTAGAGGCACTAACTCCTCCCTCCCCATCTTTCTTCCAGAGGACAAAAGCAACTTTGTCTGTACAAAGTGCAAGCTGGTCTCCATATTGGAAGAGAAGATCTTCGAGGTCTGGAGCAACAAGTATCGACCCTGCATTGCATAAGAGAAAATGAAGATTTCCTGAACAGACGTCAGGATATGCTTCTACGGGCACAATGTCCTGAAGAATCGGAGCAGGTTGTGCAGAGGGGAGAGAGGGACGGTGAATAAATTTGGCAGCACGTGACCTCCAGAAGAAGAAAGAAGAGCGTCCATGTACCAGCAATGGAGATACAGATGAGCAACCGTTTTCATGTTCTTTCCACAGATACTAATGCGGAGAGTGGAGTAGATGGTACATCTGAGAGAAGGGAGAAGAAGGAGACTCCACCAACTGGAAGGCATGAGATGCACTGTCCTAGGGATGGGGGTTCCACAACCACCACTCCCAAGAGAAGGAGGCAGGTGGTGGTGGTCCGGGACTCCCTCCTCAGGGGGACTGAGACATCTATCTGCCGCCCCGACCGAGAAAACCGAGAGGTTTGCTGCTTGCCGGGAGCTAGGATTCACAATGTGACGGAGAGACTGCCGAGACTCATCAATCTCTTGGATCGCTACCTCTTCCTGCTTCTGCACATGAGCACTAATGATAGTGCCAAGAATGACCTTGAGTGGATCACTGCAGACTACGTGGCTCTGGGAAGAAGGATAAAGGAGTTTGAGGTGCAAGTGGTGTTCTCGTCCATCCTCCCTGTGCAGGGAAAAGGCCTGGGTAGGGATCGTCGAATTGTGGAAGTCAATGAATGGCTACGCAGGTGGTGTTGGAGAGAAGGTTTTGGATTCTTCGACCATGGAATGGTGTTCCAAGAAGGAGGAGTGCTAGGCAGAGACGGGCTCCACCTAACGAAGAGAGGGAAGAGCATCTTCGCAAGCAGGCTGGCTAACCTAGTGAGGAGGGCTTTAAACTAGGTTCACCGGGGGAAGGAGACCAAAGCCCTGAGGTAAGTGGGGAAATGGGATACCGGGAGGAAGCAAGAGCAGGAGAGTGCAAGAGGGGAGGACTCCTGCCTCAGACTGAGAAAGCGGGACAATCAGCAAGTTATCTTAAGTGCCTGTACACAAATGCAAGAAGCCTGGGAAACAAGCAGGAAGAACTGGAAGTACTGGCACAGTCAAGGAATTATGATGTGATTGGAATAACAGAGACTTGGTGGGATAAATCACATGACTGGAGTACTGTCATGGATGGATATAAACTGTTCAGGAAGGACAGGATGGGCAGAAAAGGTGGGGGAGTTGCATTGTATGTAAGAGAGCAGTATGACTGCTCAGAGCTCCGGTATGAAACTGCAGAAAAACCTGAGAGTCTCTGGATTAAGTTTAGAAGTGTCAGCAACAAGGGGGATGTCGTGGTGGGAGTCTGCTACAGACCACCAGACCAGGGGGATGAGGTGGCCGAGGCTTTCTTCCGGCAACTAGCAGAAGTTAGTAGATCACAGGCCCTGGTTCTCATGGGAGACTTCAATCACCCTGATATCTGCTGGGAGAGCAATACAGCAGTGCACAGACAATCCAGGAAGTTTTGGGAAAGTGTAGGGGACAATTTCCTGGTGCAAGTGCTGAAGGAACCAATTAGGGGCAGAGCTCTTCTTGACCTGCTGCTCACAAACAGAGAAGAGTTAGTAGGGGAAGCAAAAGTAGATGGGAACCTGTGAGGCAGTGACCATGAGATGGTCGAGTTCAGGATCCTGACACAAGGAAGAAAGAAGAGCAGCAGAATACAGACCCTGGACTTCAGAAAAGCAGACTTCGACTCCCTCAGGGAACTGATGGGCAGGATCCCCTGGGAAAATAACATGAGGGGTAAAGGAGTATTTTAAAGAATCCTTATTGAGGTTGCAGGAAAAAAACATCCCGATGTGTAGGAAGAATAGTAAATATGGCAGGCAACCAGCTTGGCTTAACAGTGAAATCCTTGCTGATCTTAAACGCAAAAAAGAAGTTTACAAGAAGTGGAAGATTGGACAAATGACCAGGGAGGAGTATAAAAATATTGCTCAGGCATGCAGGACTGAAATCAGGAAGGCCAAATCACACTTGGAGTTGCAGCTAGCAAGGGATGTTAAGAGTAACAAAAAGGGTTTCTTCAGGTATGTTAGCAACAAGAAGAAAGTCCAGGAAAGTGTGGGCCCCTTACTGAATGAGGGAGGCAACCTAGTGACAGAGAATGTGGAAAGAGCTAATGTACTTAATGATTTTTTTGCCTCTGTCTTCACAAACAAGGTCAGCTCCCAGATTGCTACACTGGGCAGCACAGTATGGAGAGAAGGTGACCAGCCCTCTGTGGAGAAAGAAGTGGTTTGGGACTATTTAGAAAAACTGGACGAGCACAAGTCCATGGGGCCGGATGCGCTGCATCTGAGGGTGCTAAAGCAGTTGGCGGATGTGATTGCAGAGCCATTGACCATTATCTTTGAAAACTGATGGCGAATGGGGGAGGTCCCGGATGACTGGAAAAAGGCTACTGTAGTGCCCATCTTTAAAAAAGGGAAGAAGGAGGATCCGGGGAACTACAGGCCAGTCAGCCTCACCTCAGTCCCTGGAAAAATCATGGAGCAGGTCCTCAAGGAATCAATTTTGAAGCACTTAGAGGAGAGGAAAGTGATCAGGAATAGTCAGCATGGATTCACCAAGGGTAAGTCATGCCTGACTAACCTAATTATCTTCTATGAGGAGATAACTGGATCTGTGGATGAGGGAAAAGCAGTGGATGTGTTATTCCTTGACTATAGCAAAGCTTTTGATACGGTCTCCCACAGTATTCTTGCCAGCAAGTTAAGGAAGTATGGGCTGGATGCAGGGCCGGCTCCAGACCCCAGCGCGCCAAGTGCACGCTTGGGGCGGCGTCCCGCGGGAGGGCGGCAGGCAGCTCCGGTGGACCTCCCGCAGGCATGCCTGTGGACGGTCCGCTGGTCCCGCGGCTTCGGTGGAGAGTGGTGAAGCACTGGAATGGGTTACCTAGGGAGGTGGTGGAATCTCCTTCCTTAGAGGTTTTTAAGGTCAGGCTTTACAAAGCCCTGGCTGGGATGATTTAGTTGGGAATTGGTCCTTCTTTGAGCAGGGGGTTGGAATAGATACCTTCTGAGGTCCCTTCCAACCCTGATATTCTATGATTCTATGATTCCAAGGCCATGTGTTGGTCCCACAGTAACAGGGAGAACCGGCTCCCAGGAAGAAGAAGCCGTGTGCCCTGGCTCCTGCTCCATGGTTCGTGTTTGTTCTTTTTCTAGAGACACAAAGTGAAGAATACTGCATCCAGCAGAAGCTACAGGGGGAATTTTGGGAAGTGATCCATCCCGTGTCGCCAATGTTTATAAATGCCATACCCAGCAAGCACCGGAGGGCAGCCATCTCTAAGCTGGCATAAGGCAGCCATTTAATTTAGGGAAAGAAGTGAGCAAAGTTACCAAATCCAACTGAAACTGCAGGTGGGGTTTGTGAGCAGCTCTGACCACCCAGGTACAAAATAAGGCAAGACACCCCGAGTTCTGTGGAGAGGGCCATGGGAGCTTTACTGACCACAAGTGAGCAGGACCAGTGTCTGAGGAAGACCTCAGACCCCTCTGCAGCAGCACAGCTCCTCCTAGCACCATGCTGGGGCGTCAGTTCAGGGAAGAGGCCGCCTACTGAGTCACCAACACAGGACGTCCCTTTTAGCTATAATCAGGGGTAACCAAACCAGGGCTCGTTAACCACATGTGGCTCTTTTACAGATAAAGTGCGACTCATAGAGCCCCTCACGCCCCCTCTCATTCTCCACCTACCAGACTGGGAGAACTCAGGACTTCTGCCCTGTGGTGGGGTGGTGGGGTTAGGGGTTTCTTCCCTGCAGGGAGGGGGCTCTCGGGGCTCCAGCCGCATGGGAGGCACCTGCTGGGGCTTCAGTGGGAATGGGGCTGAAACCCCAACCCCCAGCAGGTGTGACTCATGGAGCTGAAGCCCCGAGACCCCCTGACACTGCAGGGCTGAAGCCCCGAGCCCTGGCAGGTGAGACCTGGCTCTTGAACTTCTGAAGATGGTTCCATGTGGCTTGGAGGGTCAGTAAGTTTGGCCAGCCCTGAGCTATATGTAATCGGGGCTAGTTGGGGAGGGGAAAGACTTCAGGAGCAGACTGTATTTACATGAACACACCTACTCTGCCTGGGTATCCAGCAGATAGAACAGTGTTGCCTAAAGTGATCACCTTTGGCTGGTGCTGGGTTACAAATCATGTCAGTACTGAATGCAGCGGTAGTGAAATGTTGTTGTTATCAGTGTTGTTATCTTTAGTGTATGAGTAAAGGGAAGCAGAACTCTGCTTAGCCTGACCTGATTGAGTGGGTCACCCTCAGCTGAAATGAACATGCTAATCCAGGGGCTTGGATACAGCACACTATGAAAGAAGAGGGTAGTGAAGATAGGTGTTCCTGTCAGGAGGTGGGTGTTCTGTTCTTAGCACTCCTGTCATGTTCTAAATGTGCCTTGTCCTACTGTTCAAAGACAGAGCCAAGTAGGCTCTATTAGGAGTCTTTTGGTGTGTTAAATGCTTGCTAGAGGGGAAATGGCTTGTTGTGAGACAGTGCTTCTATCCAGTCTGCATCAGTGAGGAAGTTTCCCCACTGAGAGCTGATAATCTCTAAGAGCTGCGTGGAAACTCAAGACACTGATCTGCAGAGGTCATAGAGAAGCAGGTGTCTGTGTGCCATGCAGTGGCTGGCAGGGTGGCCAGCAGAGCAACAAGCATCTGGCAGAGCAGCCAGGAGGGCAGAGCAGCGGCCAGTGGGGTGGCCAGTGGGGCAGAGTGGTGGCTGGAGGGGCAGCCAGCAAGTACTCAGATGATGGAGCAAGCAAGGTGTCTTCTTCCCCCAGTGGGCAGGAGGTGAACTCACACAGATGCATCTCGGAACTCTGGGTGCTCACTGACCAAAGACAACCACAGTGAGTGGGGTGGGCTGAGGGAGAAGAGCAGGCATGGAAAAGGAACTTTTGGTTGTAGAATTCAAGACTATGAGGCAGAAGGCACTGCCCCACACACTCTGGGGTGGGTGTCCTGCTCACGGTTTTAGGATTATGAATCCTGCTTGTGGCATTTTCCCAGGTTAATGCTGGATTATGTCCCTCCTTTCATTAAAAATTTCTTTTCTACACTCAGGACATGTCTACACTATGAAATTAGGTCAATTTTATAGAAGTCAATCTTTAATAACCGATTTTAGAAGTCAATCGTGCATAGCCCCATTAAACGCATTAAGTCAGTGGAGTACGTCCTCAATACCATGGCTAGCATCGACTCACAGAGTAGTGCACTGTGGGTAGCTATCCCACAGTCCCCACTGCCCATTGGAATTCTGGGTTAAGCTCCTAATGCCTGATGGGTCAAAAACATTGTCGCAGGTGGTTTTGGGTACATGTCGTCAGTCTCCCCTCCCTCCCTTAAAGCAACGGCAAGCAATCGTTTTGCACCTTTTTTCCTGGGTTATCCATGCAGACACCATAGCACGGCAAGCATGGAGCCCACTCAGCTGCGCACTGCTGTTGTGAGTATTGTAAACGCCTCACACCAGCCACCAGCACAAGGATGATTGTGAGGAGGACATGGACACAGACGTTCCTGAAAGCACAGGATGTGGCAATTGGGACATCATGGCAGCAGTGGGTCTGGTTGATACAGTGGAACGCCGATTCTGGGCCTGGCAAACAAACACAGACTGGTGGGATCGCATAGTGTTGCAGGTATGGGATGATTCCCAGTGGCTGCGAAACTTTTGCATGCATAAGGCCACTTTCATGGAACTTTGTGAGTTGCTTTCCCCCACCCTGAAGCACAGGAATACCAAGATGAGACCTGCCCTGACAGTTGAGAAGCGAGCGGCGATAGCCCTGTGGAAGCTTGCAATGCCTGACTGCTACTGGTCAGTCGGGAATCAATTTGGAGTGGGCAAATCTACTGTGGAGGCTGCTGTGATCCAAGTAGCCAATGCGATCAGTGACCTTCTGCTAACAAGGGTAGTGACTCTGGAAAATGTGCAGGTCATAGTGGATGGCTTTGCTGCAATGGGGTTCCCTAACTGTGGTGGGGTGATAGACGGAACTCATATCCCTATCTTGGGACCGGACCACCTTGCCAAACAGTACATAAACCGCAAGGGGTACTTCTCAATGGTGTTGCAACCACCAGTGGATCACAAAGGCTGTTTCACTGACATCAACGTGGGAAGGTCAGGAAAGGTGCATGACGCCCTTATTTTTTGGAACTCTGAGCTGTTCAAAAAGCTGCAAGAAAGGACTTTCTTCCCAGACCAGAAAATTACCATTGGGGATGTTGAAATGCCAATAGTTGTCCTTGGGGACCAGCCAACCCCTTGCTCCCGTGGCTCATAAAGCCGTACACAGGCACCCTGGACAGTAGTAAGGAGCAGTTCAACTATAGCCTGAGCAAGTGCAGAATGTGCAGAAGGTGGTAGAATGTGCCTTTGGATGTTTAAAAGGGTGCTGGTGTTGTTTGCTGAGTAGGTTAGACCTCAGCACAACCAACATTCTCATTGTTATTGCTGCTTGCTGTGTGCTCCATAATATCTGTGAGAGTATTGGGAGACGTTTATGGCGGGGTGGGAGGTTGAGGCAAATCGCCTGGCTGCCTATTTTGAACAGCCAGACACCAAGGCAATTAGAAGAGCACAGTGGCACGCTGCACATCATAGAGGCTTTGAAAAGCAGTGTGACAGTTTTGTGTGTTTGTCCTTGATGCAAAGCCTCCCTCTTTGGTGAATGTACTTCCCTGTAAGCCAATCCTCCTCCCTCCTTCGACCACCGCTGGCAAAGGAAATAAAGTCCCTATTATTTTGAATCCATTAATTCATTCTTTATTTATTTAAAAAAATTGAGATCACTGACAACGCTGAACAGTAAAAGGTAGCCCGGGTGGGGTGGGGAAGGAGGAAACGACAAGGCCACATTGCTTATTGTAGCCACACTACAAATCAAAGCTGCTTGAATGACAGCCTTCTGTTGCTTGGGCCATCCTCTGAAGTTGAGTGGCTGGGTGCCCGGACTCTCCTGCCCCCGCGTTCTTGGGCATCTGGCTGAGGAGGCTATGGAACTTGGCGAGGAGGGCAGGCGGTTATACAGTGGATGCAGCAGGGGTCTGTGCTCTAGTTGCCTTTCCTGCAGCTTCACCATACGCCTCATCATGCCCGTTTGCTCCTCCATTAGCCTCACCATCTCCTCCTGCATGTTCTGATCATTTGTGCTGCAATGATTTCAGACTACTTGCTACTGCCTTGGTGTGATAAAGTGTCCTACCGTGGAGGACGAAATAAGGCAGCCATCCCCAGAAACCTCTGCAAAGGCTTTCAGAGTACCCCCAGGAGAGCTTCATGGAGATGTCCCTGGAGGATTCCTGCTCCATCCCCAGACACATTAACAGACTTTTCCAGTAGCTGTGCTGGCCGCGAATGCATCCCAGTTGTTCAGGGAAAATCAAACATTAAACACAATTGCTTTTAAACCCTATAGTGTAGTTACAAATCTGCACTCACCAGAGGTGCCTTCTCCACCTTCAGGGTCTGGAAACAATACACTTTGGGAGGGTATTGGCTCCAGGGTGAGGAAAAGGTCCTGGCTGCCAGGTAGAATGGATTCTCCGCTTGCCTGCTGCGCATTCTCCTCCTCCTCCTCCTCCTCCTTCTCCTCTTCCTTATCCACAAAATCCTCCTCTGTGTTGCATGAGGCTCCCCCCTTGCAGGTGTCCACGGACAGTGGTGGGATAGTGGTAGGGTTCCCCCCTAGAATAGCATGCAGCTGATCGTAGAAGCGGCATGTCTGGGGCTCTGACCGGTGGCAACCATTCGCATCCTTTGTCTTTTGGTAGGCTTGCCTGAGCTCCTTAATTGTCATGTGGCACTGCTGTGTGTCCTTGCTGTAGCCTCTGTCCACCATGCCCTGTGCAATTTTGGCATATATATCAGCATTTCTTCTGCTGGATTGGAGTTCTGCCTGCACAGATTCTTCTCATACAGCAATCAGATCAAGTGTCTCCCATTCGCTCCATGCTGGAGCTTGCTTGTGATTCTGAGACTGCATGATCACCTCTTCTGCTGAGCTTGCCACGCTGACCAAACATGAAATGAAATTCAAAAGTTCCTGGGGCTTCTCCTGTGTACCTGGCTAGTGCATTGGAGTTGAAAGTGCTGTCCAGAGCGGTCACACTGCAGCACTCTGGGATAGCTCCCAGATGCCAATACCATCAATTTGCACAGCTCTGCGTCTGCACTACCCCAAATTTTACCTAGGAAGATTAATTGTAGTGCTACTCCCTTCGTCAGGGAGTTGGTTGTGTAGCCGCAATGCTTTTAAAATCGACCTAACGTGGTTAAATTTGACCTAACCTCGTAGTGTAGACCAGACCTCAGACTCTGTGCTTGTGAGAGGGGAAGCATTGCCTCTTAGAGGCACCCAAGGTGATGTGTAATATTCCCAGGTTACTGGGTCAGGGCATGAGTTGGTTCTGTGTTGTATTGTTGAAAAGGAACCACTAGATATCAAACACAGCCCTGGTTGCAGCTGACTCCAACTGGCACAAGGGTTACATGTAGCTAGCTGTTGATATCAGGTCAATTAATGTAGCATTTGATTGGCTGACTGACCAGGAAGTCTCCCTTCCAAATACTAATCAGGCCTGCTCCTATTAAACTGATGAAATCACAGCCCGGACTGCATGATGGCAGGAAAAAAATTGAACCAACGCTGCCTTTTAACCAAGACCACACTTCATTCATCACTTTAGCTGTGTCTGATTGGACAGCGTCTCTTAGCCCTAAAGAGGTGAGACTAGAACTCAGGGCTGGTCTACACTAGGGGGGGAAATAGATCTAAGATACGCAACTTCAGCTACGTGAATAGCGTAGCTGAAGTTGAAGTATCTTAGATCGAATTACCTACCGTCCTCACGGCGCGGGATCAATGTCCGCGGCTCCCCATGTCGACTCCTCTACTGCCGTTCAGGTTGGTGGAGTTCCGGAGTCGACAGGAGTGCGTTCGGGGATCGATATATCGCGTCTAGATGAGACGCGATATATCAATCCCCGAGAAATCGATTGATACAGCGGGTAGTGAAGACGTAGCCAAAAATACTATTTTAGGGACTTTTCCTTCTCCTTGGGAAGGGTTCAAACCCAAATCACAGAATAGAGCTTGAAGCTGCAGAAATGTGTTTCATGACACAGGAAGTGCCAGACTGGATCAGACCAGGGGCCTGTCTAATCTACAAGTTGTTAGTGTCCAACAGCAGCCAGTAGACCTGCTAAACCCAGGGTTGTGAGTTCAATCCTTGAGGAGGCCACTTAGGGATCTGGGGCAAAAATTGGTCCTGCTAGTGACGGCAGGGGGCTGGACTAGATGACCTTTCAAGGTCCCTTCCAGTTCTAGGACATTGGTATATCTCCAATTATTACCTTTTTTTATTACCTAATGGACAATTATGCAACGGTCTTCCCATAAGGAAGTGTCTTGTTTGCCCTCACCAGCGAGCAACTGGCTTGTATCTTGAGACCCAGGTTTATAACCCTTCTAAGTAACTGCCAACTTTAACAGCTGCAGATTAGCAGGATGCAATAAAGGATTAGTAATATCTCAAACTCTTGGTCTTACTGGTTTAGTGGTAGGGAGTCCAAAGGTTAATTATTCTGTGTACAATCTGTTCCCTACTTTCAGTTTTAGTGTTCTGCCTTTCAGTTTCATTGAAGTTCCCATGTTCTTGTATTATGAGAAGTGCCCAATTTACCTTCTCTCTACTCTGTTCCCTCTTATTTATCTCCTCTCCAAACCAGGCAGTTCTGACCTTTTCAGTCTCTTATACGAAGTCTTTCTATGCCTCTAGCTACTTTTGTTATCTGTCTCTGAACCCCTTTTATGTGAGAAAGGTGCCCATGACTGAACATGTTATTCCACAAGGGCAAAAAAACAGATTCATACAACTGCACTTGTTTTACTATTTATTCCACCCCACAGGCATCCTAACCTCAGTGGCTGCACACTGAGTTAGACTTTTTCACTGAACCACCTGCAACTCCCCCAGGTCTTTTTCTGTCCCTTCACAGACAGATGACTACCTGACATCAGAGCCCAGGCCTGGACTGGCAAGGCCTTCTTGGAAAGGAAGGGATGGACCCTTCGTTCCCTAGCTCTGTGGGCTCATGGTGTGAAGGCCTAATGCAGTGATAGGAGGAATGGTCTGTCTCCCCGGAGGATGGAGTCTGTGCACATACATCTGGGAAAGTGGAACTGCACAACACACTGACTAGAACCACCCTTACCAGAATCTTTGGAAGCTGGTTGTGGCCTGTGAGAGAAGCCCAAGGACCCTAATCCAGATATAGTTCGAGGTCACCTCAAAAAGGATACTTATTTTTGAGAGTGCTAATGACACATGCTCACATGGGTAGCCGGAGCAGATGGTCATGGCACAAACTAATGAAACCAAAAGGTTGGTTTCACAACTTCTGCAAGAGTCACCTAGCCAGGCAGCTCTGCCAAATCTTTGTACAGAACTTGAATTGCATCATAACGTTGCTTCCTGTGCAGGTATGTGGGCAAAGACTCCTAACTCGTAAGAGCAGGAGGCCTTGGGCTTACTGGCTGTTGTATCATTAACACAACCCCACGCTATGGGAAGCTGTTTTGAAAAAAACAAGTGAATGTGTTACCACATGGCTTTGGTAGCTGGTGGTAGGCTGCTTCTGGTCTCAACAAACCTTACTCACCAAACACAAGATTCCTCAGGTAAGCTGAAGCTCCTCAACTTCTGGGCTCTGAACAACTCCATCCCTGCTTACATCTTTGCTCTTGTTTAATAGAGTCTTAGAATCATAGGGTGAGAAGGGACCGCAAGGGTCATCTAGTCTGATCCCCACCAACATGCAGGATTTGTTGTGTCTAAGCAATCCAAGACAGATGGCTACCCAGCCTCCTTTTCAAAAACCACCAGTTTGTACAGTTAGGAAGTTTTTCCTGAGATTTAATCCAAAACTTCTCTGCTGTAGTTTGAATCCATTATTTCCTGTCCTTCCCTCTGTGGCAAGAGAGAACAACTTTTCTCCACCTTTTTTATGGCATCCTTTCCAGTATTTGAAGAACACTGTCATATCCACTATAGTCTCCTCTTTTCCAAACTAAACACACCCAGTTCCTTCAGCCTTTCCTGATATGGCTTGTGTTCCAAACCTTTGATCATCTTTGTCGCTTGCCTCTGGATCCTTTCCCATGTGGGACTGTGTCAAAGGCCTTGCTAAAGTCCAGATATATCATGTCTACCATATTCCCCCATCCACCAAACCAGTCACCCCATCCCAGAAAGGAATCAAGCTGGTTTGGCATGATTTGGTTTTGGTAAATCCATGCGGGCTCCTAGTGATCACCTCTTCATCCTCCAGGTATTCGCACATTGACTGTTTTAAACATTGCTCTAGTAGCTTCCCAGGTGTTGAGGTCAGGCTGACTGGTCTATAGTTCCCTGGCTCCTCCTTTTCCCCCTTTTAAAAGATGGGCACTACGTTAGCCCTTCTCCGGTCTTCCAGGACCTCTCCTGTCATCTATGAGTTTGCTATGAGCTGAGGCTGTGGGGTAGGGGGACCGGCTGGTGGGGTGCTGCTGGCAGTGCAGGGTAGGGGGACCAGCTGGCAGGGTGCTGCTGGAGGCATGGGGTAGGGGGGAACCAGCTGGTGGGGCGCTGCTGAAGGTGCAGGGCAGGGGGGACCGGCTGGTGGGGCACTGCTGGAGGCGCAGTGTAGGGGGATCGGCTGGTGGGTGCTGCTGGAGGCGCAGGGTAGGGGGACCGGCTGGCGGGTGCTGCTGGAGGCGCAGGGTAGGGGGACCGGCTGGCGGGTGCTGCTGGAGGCGCAGGGTAGGGGGACCAGCTGGCGGGGTGCTGCGGGAGGTGCAGGGTAGGGGGATCGGCTGGCGGGGTGTTGCTGGAGGCGTGGGGTAGGGGGATCGGTTGGCGGGGTGTTGCTGGAGGCGCGGGGTAGGGGGATCGGTTGGCAGGGCAGCACAGGGCAATTTGAAATATAGGAAATTTCAGAACTCTAGAAAGTGCAAGGTGTTGCTCTCAATAACTATAGGGATGTTTGTTGAGTGAAAATCTTAAATGTTTCGTAGGTGTTTGGGTCCTGCCCCTCCCTTCCCCCCAGGAATCTAGGGACTAGTTTCATGCAATTGAGAAGGAACTGCAAAAATCCTACCCAGTCAGTGGTTTTTGAATGATTTAAAGGGCTCAGGGCTCCCACTGCTGCTACTCTCCAGGGCCCTTTAAATCACCACTCGAGTCCCACTGCTGGACTCCTGGGGTAGCGGCACCAGGGCTCCAGCGGTGATTTAAAGGGCCAGGGGCTCCTGGCTGCTGCTACTGCAGAGTGGAGCTCCAGGCCCTTTAAAGCTCCACCAGAGCCTGGGGTAGCAGCAGCAGCCAGGAGCCCCTGGGGCTCTGATGGTGATTTAAAGTGCCCAGAGCTCCGCTGCGGTAGTGGCAGCTGGAGCCCCAGGCCCTTTAAATCACCCCCAACCCTGGGGCTCCCAGCCGCCTCTGCAGCTGGTACCTCTGGGGTAATTTAAAGGGCACGGGGCTCCCAGCTGCTGCTACCACAGCCCCAGGCCTGAGCCCTTTAAATCCTGATTTAAAGCACCTGCAGATTTAAAGGCCCTGCCTCTTCTGGTTGAGGCCCCGCCCCTTCCTAGGGACTCCGGAGTACTGGTAAGTCCTTTAAGACAGGGGTCCCCAACCTTTTCAGGACCAGGGACCGGTCATGCCTGCGGAGGGAGCGCTCGTCCCGCGGCTCAGCTGGACCGCCCGCAGGCGTGCCTGCGGGAGGTCTACCCGAGCCGCGGGACGAGCGCTCCCTCTGCCGTCTTGCCTGGGGGCGGTCCGCTGCTCCCGGGACTCGGGGGGACCTCCCGCAGCCATGACTGCGGACGATTCGCTGGTCGCGCGGCTCAGCTGGACCGCCCGCAGGCACGCCTGCGGGAGGTCCACCGGCTCCGGTTGAGCTGCCGCAGGCATGCCTGCGGGCGGTCCAGCTGAGCCGCGCGACCAGCGAACCGTCCGCAGTCATGCCTGCGGGAGGTCCACCGGAGCCCCGGGAGCAGCGGACCTCCCGCAGGCATGACTGCGGAGGGAGCGCTCGTCCCGCGGCTCGGGTAGACCTCCCGCAGGCACGCCTGCGGGAGGTCCACTGGGTCGGTTCGCGGCCCGGTTTGTAAGAGGCCGCGGACCGGTACCGGGCCGCGGACCGGGGGTTGGGGACCCCTGCTTTAAGATACTTTCACCCCTGGTCATTGGGTCACATGTTATTTTTTGTGAGGAAACTGAAGCACAGTAGTCATTGAGCAGCTCTGCCTCCCTATCACCTTCTGTTACCAGCTCACCTTCAACACTGAGCAGCAGACCCTCACAATCTCTGATCTTTCTTTTTTCTCTGCCATATTTGAAGAAGCCCTTCCTCTTGTTTCTGACATCTCTTACCAGCTGCAACCCATTCTATGCCTCGGCTTTCCTGGTTTTCTCCCTGCACGCTTGTGCTAGTCCTACATCCAGCTCATTCTTTAGAATCGTATGGATTCACCCGCCATTCATCCCTCCTTCACTTTCTTTCACACCTTCTTTCATGCTGCCCACCCTCTCTCCTTTTCACATTGCCCTTATTCATGAAGGCTTCTTACTGCCGAGAGATCAGTGGTCTCCACACCTTTGCCTGGAAGCAGTTATCCCCAGTACAGCACCTGTCTGGGTCACTGTAGCTCTGCAGGCCAAAGCACTTTTCCTTCTACATATCTCGTGAAATGGCATGAATATTTACAGCACAATACATGGAGTCAGCTGTTTCACTTCTCTCCATCCACGTAACAATGCCCACCTTCTGTGCCTTGTGTCTTTCCTAGAAGTCCTTCATTTAAAGGACACCCCCTGCCACCGAGCTTCCCTGGCTTGTTAAATAGAAGGATTTAAATCTGCCTGTTGTGATAAAACTAACAGCGGATGCCAAGGGCCAAACCTTTGACAACACAAGGAGTAGCTAGCAGTAGTGTTTCATAACCTAAAATAAAAAAGCTGTTAAACGCCTTAAAGAGAACATGTGAAGCCAGTAGACCAAAGACTAGCCCGTCAGTTTGCTTTTTGTTCACAGCTGTGCATGCAGCACTCTCCTTCAGTTTAGTCTGCCTGCCTGCTTCACTAGTGAGATAAGAAGCCCCATCTGAACTGAAAAAAGGACAGAGAAGGGCAACAAATATTTTTAGGGGTATGGAACAACTTCCATATCAGGAGAGATTAAAGACGACTAAGGGGAGATGTGATAGAGGTCTATAAAATCATGAACGATGTGGAGAAAGTGAATAGGGAAGTATTATTTATCCCTTCCCATAACACAAGAAGCTGGGGTCACCTGATGAAGTTCATAGGCAGCAGGTTTAAAACAAAGATAAAGAAGTATTTCTTCACATAGTGCACAGTCGGCCTGTGGAACTCATTGCCAGGGGATGTTGTGAAGGCCAAAAGTATAACTGGGTTAAAAAAAGAGCTAGATAAGTTCATGGAGGATAGACCCATCAATGGCTATTAGCCAAGGTGGTCAGAGATGCAAGCCCAGGCTCTGGGTATCCCTAAACCTCTGATTGCCAGAAGCTACGAACGGACAATAGAGATGGATCACTCAATAATTGTCCTATTCTATTCATTCCCTGAAGCATCTGACACAGGTCGCTGTTGGAAGACAGGAGACTGGGCTAGATGGCCGCTATGGCCATTCTTATGTTCTTATGACAAGAATTATGTCATATTATGACAAGAATTATGTCGGATTTGGCCCCGGGCCCCAGCAAGTTGTAACACCAGCCCTGGTGATCCCATTAAAAAGGGGTTCTGACACACAGTTCAACAAATGCTGTTATGGACAAATGACACTACAACATAACTTAAGGGTTGTTATTAAGGCTATTATTACCACAATCCCAGCAGCCAGTTTTCATGTTATTAGATCATCCATTGGAGAAGCTGAGGTTTTAGGACCCTGCTCGCTCTTCCACAGCATCTTTCATAACATGACCTGAAAACACTTCATAGATATAAATGCTAATATCACAACTCCTGGTGAGAAACTGTTTTCATCCAACATTGAACTGGAGAAGCTCTAAGGAGAAATTCGAGTTTAGGATTGGAGATGTAACTGAATGTTTTAGACCAGGGGTTCTCAAACTTCATTGCACCATGACCCCCTTCTGAGAACAAAAATTACTTCATGACCCCAAGAGGTGGGACCGAAGCTTGAGCCCTGCTGCCCTGTAGGGGAGTGGGGGGCAAAGCCAAAGTCCAAGAGCATCAGCCTCATGCAGGGGGCCTGTAACGTGAGCCCTGCTATCCAGAGTTCAAATTCTCATGCTTTGGATTCGGCCCCGGGCCCCAGCAAGTCTAACGC
Organism: Mauremys mutica; assembly: GCF_020497125.1. Lineage (NCBI taxonomy): Eukaryota > Metazoa > Chordata > Testudines > Geoemydidae > Mauremys > Mauremys mutica. Next base: position 357,909,586 of record NC_059072.1, on the reverse strand, counting down.
CAGCCCTGGCAACCCCATTAAAAAGGGGTCCCGACACACAGTTCGAGACATGCTGTTGTGGACAAATGACACTACAACATAACATAAGGGCTGTTATTAAGGTTAATTATTAGCTTGGAATTTGGCCAGAACCTTGAAGTCAACACTGCATATGGGATGTAATCTCAATGTGAAGATTGAAGAATTGTCCTTGAACTACATGGGCAGACAATACCAAACATGCAAAGTTTCCAATCTCTGGGTTCCAGAATCCGGGAAAATGGAGGATGAAATGAGAGGTAGGATAATAAGTGCCTGACTCAAATGGAGAGAAATAAGCAGTGTGGTATGTGATAGGAAGATACCCATAAGATTAAAAAGAGAAAGTCTATAAGATGGTGGTCCATCCAGTTTTAATGTATGGTCCATCTAGCCCAGCATTCTGTCTTCTGATAGTGGCCAATGCCAGGTGCTTCAGAGGGAATGAACAGAACAGGTAATCATCAAGTGATCCATCCCCTGTCGCCAAAGATGTTTATAAATGCCATACCCAGCAAGCACCGGAGGGCAGGCATCTCTAGGCATAAGGCAGCTATTTAATTTAGGGCAAGAAGAGAGGAAAGTTACCAAATCCAACTGAAACTGCAGGTGGGGTTTGTGAGCAGCTCTGACCACCCAGATAGGAAATAAGGCAAGACACCCCGAGTTCTGTGGCGAGGACCATGGGGGCTGTAATGGCCACAAGGGAGCAGGACCAGTGTCTGAGCAAGACCTCAGACCCCTCTTCAGCAGCACAGCTCCCCCTAGCACCATGGCAGGGAGGAGGCAGCCTACTGAGTCACCAACACAGGACGTCCCTTTTAGCTATAATCAGGGGTAACCAAACTAGGGCTCGTGAACCACCTGTGGCTCTTTTACAGATAAAGTGCGGCTCACAGAGCCCCTCATGCCCCCTCCCATTCTCCACCTACCAGACTGGGAGAACTCAGGACTTCTGCCCTGCGGTGGGGTGGTGGGGTTAGGGGTTTCTGCCCAGCAGGGAGTAGGGCGACCAGATGTCCCAATTTTATAGGGACAGTCCCCCTATTTGGGGCTTTTTTTTATATGGGCTCCTATTACCCCCAACCCCTGTCCCGATTTTTCACACTTGCTATCTGGTCACCCTAGCAGGGAGGGGGCTCTCGGGGCTTCAGCCCCATGGGAGGCACCTGCTGGGGCTTCAGTGGGAGTGGGACTGAAACCCCAACCCCCAGCAGGTGTAACTCACAGGACTGAAGCCCCGAGACCCCCTGACACTGCAGGGCTGAAGCCCCGAGCCCTGGCAGATGAGATCTGGCTCTTGAACTTCTGAAGATGGTCCCATGCAACTCAGAAGTTCAGCAAGTGTGGCCATCCCTGAGCTATATGTAAGCAGGGGCTGAATGAGTTCTCCCAGACAGCTAGTTTGGGAGGGGAGAGACTTCAGGAGCAGACTGTATTTACATGAACACACCTACTCTGTCTGGGTATCCAGCAGATAGAATGGTGTTGCCTAAAGTGATCACCTTTGGCTGGTGCTGGGTTACAAATCATGTCAGTACTGAATGCAGCGGTAGTGAAATGTTGTTGTTATCAGTGTTGTTATCTTTAGTGTATGAGTAAAGGGAAGCAGAACTCTGCTTAGCCTGGCCTGATTGAGTGGGTCACCCTCAGCTGAAATGAACATGCTAATCCAGGGGCTTGGATGCGTAGCATGCTTAAAGGAGAGAGAGGGGAATAGATGTTTTGGTTGGGGTCTGGGCGTGTCTGTCATCACTGTCTTTATCTCAAAGTCCTAGCTATGGTTTAAACCTGCCTGGCCCCACTGTTCAAAGACAGAGCTAAGCGGGTTCCATTAAGAGGCTTTTAGTATGTTAAGTGCTCACTAGAGAGGAAATCACTTGTTGTGAGACAGTGCTTCTGTGCAGCCTGCATCAGCAAGGAAGTTTCCTCCCTAAGATTTGACAATCACTAAGAGCCGGATGGAACCTCAAGACACTGATCTGCAGAGGTCATAGAGAAGCAGGTGGCAGGGGAAGATGTCTGTGTGCTGCGCAGTGGCTGGTGGGGTGGCCAACACAGCAACAAACATCTGTCAGGGCAGCCAGTGGAGTGGAACAGCAGCTCGCGGGGCGGAGCGGCTGCTGGCAGAGTGGGCAGTAAGGTGGAGCATTGGGATGGCTAGTGGGGCAAAGCAGTGGCTGGAGGGGCAGCCAGCAAGTGCTCAGATGGTGGAGCAAGCAAGGTGTGTTCTTCCCCGGTGGGAGGTGAACTCACAGAGAGGCACCTCGGAACCCTGGGTCCTCATTGACCAGGGACAACCACAGTGAGTGGGGTGGAGTGGGATGGGGTGAAGGAGCAGAGCAGGGCACGGAAAAGGAATTTTTGGTTGTAGAACTCAAGAACATGAGGCAGAAGACACTGTCCCATGCACTCTGGGGTGGGATGAGGTATCCTGCTCACAGCTTTATGTTTATGAATCCTGCTTGTGGCATTTTCCCATAATGCTGAGTTATGTCCCTCCTTTCATTAAAAGTTTCTTTTCTACACTCAGACTCTGCTTGCGAGAGGGGAATCATTGCCTCTTAGAGGCACCCAAGGTGATGTGTAATATTCCCAGGTTACTGGATCAGGGCGCGAGTCGGTTCTGTGTTGTATTGTTGAAAAGGAACCACTAGATATCAAACACAGCCCTTGTTGCAGCTGACTCCAACTGGCACAAGGGTTACATGTAGCTAGCTGTTGATATCAGGTCAATTAATGTAGCATTTGATTGGCTGGCTGCCCAGGGAGTCTCCCTTCCAAATACTAATCAGGCCTGCTCCTCTTTAGCTGATGAAATTACAGCCTGAGCTGCATGATGGCAGGAAAAAAATTGAACCAGCACGTTGCCTTTTAACCAAGACCACACTTCATTCATCACTTTAGCTGTGTCTGATTGGACAGCATCTCTTCGCCCTAAAGAGGTGAGACTGGAACAAGAATACTATTTTAGGGCCTTTTCCTTCTCCAGAGGAAGGGTTCAAACCCAAGTCACAGAATAGAGCTTGAAGCTGCAGAAATGTGTTTCATGACACAGGACATGCTAGCAGTGGCAAATTAACAAATTTGCCATCCCTAGACCCTCAAAAAAATGCCACCCCCGCACCAGCTCACCTCTGCTGCCCCACGGCAAGCCTGGGAGGGAGCGGGGAGAAGGGGAGTTGTGGTGCACTCGGGGGATGGCAGAGGTGGAGTGATGGTGAGCTGGTGCAGGAAGCAGTTCCCTGCCTTCCCCCCATCCCCCCGAAGAGTTACTCCCCGCGCCCGCCGGCCCCAGGTCACCTCTGCTATCCCCCGAGCACCGATACTCACTTCTCCCTCCCTCCCAGCGCATTTGCGTGGCAAGCCTGGGAGGGAGGGGGGAAAAGGGGAGTTGTGGTGCACTTGGGAGATGGCAGCGGTGGAGCAGAGGTGAGCTGGGGCAGGGAGCGGTTCCTGGACCCCCGGACTCCCCCAGGTTACTCCCCGTGCCCGCAGGCCCCAACTCACCTCTGCTCTGCCTCCTCCGAGCATGCCGCTACTCACTTCTCCCTCCCTCCCAGCACTTTCGCACGGCACACCTGGGAGGGAGATGGAAGGAGGGAAGCGCGGTGGCGCCTGGGGGAGGAGACGGGCTGAGTATTTGGGAAAGGGGCGGAGTTGGGGAGGGGGCGCGAGTAAATTTGTCATCCCTGCAAATTTGCTGCCCTAGGCCTACGCCTTGTTGGCCTAGGCGATAATACGCCGCTGCGTGCCAGACTGAATGAGACTAGGGGCCCGTCTAATTAACAAGTTGTTAGTGTCCAACAGCAGCCAGTACAAGTGGCTTCCAGGAAAGTGAAAGAAACACTGCAACGGACAATTATGCAATAGTCTTCCCATAAGGAAGTGTCTTATTTACCCTCACCAGTGAGCAGCTGGCTTGTATCTTGAGACCCAGGTTTATAATCCTTCTAAGTAACTGCCAACTTTAACCGTGAGACCAACTGCAGATTAGCAGGATGCAAGAAAGGATTAGCCATATCTCAAACTCTTGGTCTTACTGTTTTAGTGGTAAGGAGTCCAAAAGTTAATTATTCTGTGTACAATCTGTTCCCTACTCTCAGTTTTAGTGTTCTGCCTTTCAGTTTCATTGATGTTCCCATGTTCTTGTATTATGAGAAGTGCCCAATTTACCTTCTCCCTACCCTGTTCCCTCTTATTTATCTGCTCTCCAAACCAGACAGTTCTGACCTTTTCAGTCTCCTATATAAAGTCTTTCTATGCCTCTAGCTACTTTTGTTATCTGTCTCTGAACCCCTTTTATGTGAGATGCCTGTGGAGTGGAATAAATATTAAAATGAGTGCGGTTGTATGAATCCATTTTTTTGCCCTCGTGGAATAGCATGTTCAGTCATGGGCACCTTTGTCCCTTCACAGACAGATGACTACCTGACATCAGAACCCAGGCCTGGACTGGCAAGACCTTCTTGGAAAGGAAGGGATGGAGCCTTTGTTCCCTAGCCATGTGGGCTCATGGTGTGAAGGCCTAATGCAGTGATAGGACGAATGGTCTGCCTCCCCGGAGGATGGAGTCTGTGCACATACATCTGGGAAAGTGGAATGGCACAACATACTGACTAGAACCACCCTTTGCAGAATCTTTGGAAGCTGGTTGTGGGCTGTGAGAGAAGCCCAAGGACCCTAATCCAGATATAGTTCGAGGTCACCTAAAAAAGGATACTTATTTTTGAGAGTGCTAATGACACATGCTCACATGGGTAGCCGGAGCAGATGGTCATGGCACAAACTAATGAAACCAAAAGGTCGCTTTCACAACATCTGCAAGAGTCACCCAGCCAGGTGGCTCTGCCAAATCTTTGTATAGAACAGGGGTTCCCAACACGGCACCTGCGGGGGCATCTAAATGCGCCCACGTCCTGGCCATCAGTCAAGCATCCACTGAAATGCCGCCAAATTTCTGTGGCATTTCGGCGGCGACGCATCTTGATGACGCTGCTTGCCGCTGACAAGCAACGTCATTGAGAGGTGTCAACGCCGAAATGCCGGCGAAATTCGGCGGCATTTCGTCAGATGCTCGACCACCGCCAAGGTCCTTCGTCTGGTGCCCGCCAGACAAAAAGTTTGGGGACCACTGGTATAGAACTTGAATGGCATCATAACATTGCTTCCTGTGTAGGCATATGGGCAGTGTTACCTAGCAGCTCTGTGTTCTTGGGGAACCAGGGCACAGTACCCAGTCTGTCTGACTCACGAACGACACCTCCCCCCCACCTCAGCTTCTGCTTGAACCAAATCTGCATCAGAAGAAAGACTTACAAAAATCAATGAAAAGGCAGTGGGAGACACACCTAAACCCCTGGGATAAGGATGACAGGATTAAGGAAACTCCCCTAGCCTCATTTGCATCGAAGATGGGACAAGGAGGCATCTCTATTAGCATCCAGAATGGAGAACAGAGATTCCAAGGCAAGAACCACATGGAACTCTGGGACCAGAAAAGCAGGGAAGCACTGCACTACCTGTCATGATATAGTCAGAATGAGTTCTTGAAACTGTGTGGGGAGAAAGTTTTAAACTCTATTCTTGACGAGGTAAGAAAAGCCCAATATTTCAGCATTGTTGTTGATGGTACACCTGATGTTTCACACACAGAGCAGTTAGTTTTTATTCTCAGATATGTCATGCAAAAAAAACAACCCGAAATTAGGATGTGCATGAAAGATTTGTTAAACTAGTAGATTTTGAAAAGAAGACTGGTGCAGATATAGCAGAACAGATAAAGAGGTTTTTAAAAGAATGTGACTTAGAACTCTCTTGGTGCAGAGGGCAGGGATATGACAATGCCTCTAACATGTCAGGAAAATTTCTGAGAGTAAAGACAAGAATTTTGGAAGAAAATGCCCAAGCCTATTTTTCTGCATGCAACGCTCACACGCTGAACCTCTATGGCACCCACGCTATGGAAACCAGCATAGAGGTAGAAACATATTTTGGAAATGTTCAGAAACTCTATAAAGTATTTGCTCTTAGCCCTGTGAGATGGAAAATTTTGCAGACCACTGCGACCATATCTCTTCACTCTGTATCTAAAACTAGGTGGAGCACAAGAGTCTATGCTGTTTGCTCCCTAATCAAAAATCACACAGGCATGCTGGAAAGTTTAATTAAAATTGAAGAGGAGCTTCATTTACCTCCCGAAATCCAGGCAGATGTTGACTGTTTGATTACTACAATATGGTTTAAAGTACTTCAGTGTATTGATGATAAGAACAAGGTCCTACAAAGCTCCAAATTAACAATGGAAGAGGGAGCTGAACATGTGAGCAACTTAGTCAAGGAAATTCAAACATTGAAAGATTCTTGGCCAATTTTTTTTGAAGAAGCCAAACAAGTCGCTTCAAGCCTCAGCATTGACCTAAAAATGAAACACAACTCAAGGATCCAGAAGAACAAGCGATTCTTTGATGGCACAGGGGATGCAGACTATATGTTTGACTCTCTCGATATTCAGTTCAAAGTACAGGTGTTCTTTCCAACAATGGATTTGCTTCTATCAGAGCTAGGAGGTCTTGGTGAAAGAATGGCTGAAGTCTCAAATTTATTTTCACCCATTTTGTGTCCACCAGATAAAGTGGATGAATCTTCTACAGAAAATTTTGTTGACACTTTGGCCACAGAATATCCAAAAGACCTGCAGGGAGAAGATCTTAAAGAGGAACTTAGAATCTTTTACAAAATAAAAGAAGATTCCAACTTAAGAGTTGATGGACATATAACCTCTGCACTTACACTTCTTAATGCTCTCTTCAAAAAAGGGTTGGAAAATGTGTTTCCACAGATTTGTATTTGTTTACATCTACTAACAGTGTTGCCAGTGTCGGTAGCATTGGGAGAGCATGCATTTAGTAAGCTAACTTTGACTAAAAATCGTTTGCATTCAGCCACCGGGGAAGAAAGGCTGAACCATTTGCTCACTTTGAGAATAGAATATGAAATGGTCAAAGACATAAGTTTTGATGACGTTATTAATGCGTTCGCCAAAATGAAAGCAAGGAAAAAAATTGCAGCTGTATAATTAACGTTCAGAACAATTTGTAAAAAACCAACTTCATAAGAAGCATTATGTAATTGCAAATGTATACATACCATTAAACATTTAATGTTTTTAAATAATGTGTTTTGTGTATTTTCAAATTATTAAAAATTAATTTTTGAATGTATTTCACTGGTTAGTTTTTACATTTCCAAATACATGTTACTATACTATTGCAACTTTTTTTTATGGAAGGGGCCCCCAAAATTGCTTTGCCCCACGCCCCCTGAATCCTCTGGGCGGCTTTGGAGCCACCAGAGGAGCAGGACGTCTCTTCCTTGCTGCCGGGGCCTGGAGCTGAAGGAGACGGCTGCCCAACCAGAGGAGTTACCTGAATTGCTGGAGACCAGCAATGCCGACAAACTGCTGGGACTGCCATTGGCTGTTTACCCCAGAGAGCCTGAAGATGACCCTGGAACACAGGTGCCCCAAACTGGGGAGGGTAGGAAGGAGCCCAGAGACACTGAAGAGGCTGTGGAATTATTGTAAACTGGCCAGTGTGTTGTAGGCAAATCCTCGCTGACCTAGTGGTGAACTACCCCACCACTAATAGGGCCCAGAGCTGGGATGCAGTGGAGTGGGAGGGCTTGCGTCCCCCTATCCTGAGCACCCCACCTCCCCACTAAGATGCCAGGAGGCCTGAATTGGTCTGGTACCTGCCGGAGCTAGGGCACCAGGCACATTTGCTGTCGCTCCCAGTTGAGAGCTAATTCCCCACCCTGAACTGCTGGGCTGTATCACACGGACTCAGCCTGAGCTATAAACTGTGAATTGCCCTAATTGAAGGACTGGGGCTGAAAGACTAATTAAGGCCTGGGCTGATTGTTGGCCAGGCCTGCTAACAGCTCACTGCCCTGATTGAGGGATTAGGCAGAGGGACTAACTGCTACTTGGATTAATCACCTGGTGGACTCACTAGCTGGGAGCTGTGCCCTGCTTAAGAAACAGTGAGGAGTCGCAGCCTCCCACCCTGTCAGAAGGGGAGAGACACGCACCTCATCTTACACTCTTTACTCCTACATCCAGGTCATTAATAAAGATGTTAAACAATACTGGACCCCACTTGAGACCTCCCCCCAATGCGACATCATTCCATTAACAGTTACTCTTTGCCTTGGTCTACACTACAAGTTTAGGTCGAATTCAGCAGCGTTAGATCGATTTAACCCTGCACCCATCCACACAACAAAGCCATTTTTGTCAACTTAAAGGGCTCTTAAAATTGATTTCTGTACTCCTCCCTAATGAGGGGATTAGAGCTAAAATCGACATCACTGGGTCGAATTTGGGGTAGTTTGGACACAATTCGACAGTATTGGCCTCTGGGAGCTATCCCAGAATGCTCCATTGTGACCATTCTGGACAGCACTCTCAACTCAGATGCACTGGCCAGGTAGATAGGAAAAGCCCCGCGAACTTTTGAATTTCATTTCCTGCTTGGCCAGCGTGGCGAGCTGATCAGCACAGGTGATCGTGCAGAGCTCTTCAACAGAGGTGACCATGGAGTCCCGGAATCGCAAAAGAGCTCCAGCATGGACTGAACGGGAGGTACTGGATATGATTGCTGTATGGTGAAATGAATCCGTGCAATCAGAACTCCGTTCCAAAAGACAAAATGCCCAAATATTTGAAAAAATCTCCAAAGGCATGAAGGACAGAGGCTATAACATGGACCCACAGCAGTGCCATGTGAAACTTAAGAAGCTCAGGAAAGCCTACCAAAAAACCAAAGAGGCAAATGGCCGCTCCGGGTCAGACCCCCAGACATGCTGCTTCTGTGATGAGCTGCATAAAATTCTAGGAGTGCCTCCACCACTACCCCACCCCTGTTCGTGGACTCCTGCAAGGGGGGAGTCTCATGCAACAGGGATGAGGATTTGGGGGATGAGGAGGAGGAGGAGGAGGGTAGCATGCAGCAGGCAAGTGGAGAAACCGTTCTCCCCAGCAGCCAGGAACTGTTTATCACCCTGGAGACATTACCATCCCAACCCTCCCAAGGTGGGCTCCCGGACCCTGAAGGCAGAGAAGGCACCTCTGGTGAGTGTACCTTTGTAAATATAATACATGGATTAAAAGCAAGCATGTTTAATGATTAATTTGCCCTGAAGACTTGGGATGCATTCGCGACCAGTACAGCTACTGGAATGCATTCAAGAAACATCCGTTCTTTATCTCTCTGTGTTATCCTCAGGAGAGTGATATCATTCATGGTCACCTGGTTGAAATAGGGGAATTTTATTAAGGGGACAATCAGAGGTGGCTGTTCCTGCAGGGCTGTTTGCCTGTGGCTGAAAAGAAATCATCCCCGCTGTTAGCTATAGGATGGGGGGGAGGGGTGAAGTGATCATCCCAGAGAATTGGGTGTGAGGGGTGTTGGGTTTGTGCTGCACGTTAACCTGAAAACCGCAGCCCCTCCAAAAACTGGCAGGCTCTCAATATAAGAGGCAAAATACGACCTTGTACCGAAAGCACATGTGCTATGTAATGTTAACAGCTTGGTTCACTGTGAAAGAGTCTACCCATTGTTCTCTAAAATGTGTCTTTTTAAAGAATACTCTCCCTTTTTTTCCTCCCGCAGCGGCAAATGTTTCAATGCTCCCCCTATCATCTCCATCCCAGAGGCTAGGGCAGATAAGAAGGTGAAAAAAACACACTTGCGATTAAATGTTTTGAGCTCATGCAGTCCTAGTCCCGCACTGAAATAGCTCAGCGGAATGCATGGAGGCAAACAATGGCAGAGTCCAGGAAAGCAGAAAATGAATGCGAGGACAGGAGGGACAAGCAAGAGGAAAGGTGCCGGGAGCAAGAGGAGAGGTGGCGGCAGTGTGATGAGAGGAGGCAGTATGAAATGCTGAGGCTACTGGAGGATCAAACTGATATGCGCCAGCGTATGGTAGAGCTGCAAAAAAGGCAGCAGGAGCACAGACCGCTGCTGTAGTCCCTGTGTAACCACCTGCCCTCCTCCCCAAGTTCCATTGCCTCCTCACCCAAATGCCCAAGAACATGGGGGCGGGGGGGGGGGGGCAGAGGGCTCCGGCCACCCAGCCACTCCACCCTAGAGGACTGCCCAAGCAACAGAAGGCTGGCATTCAATAAGTTTTAAAGTGTAGTGTGGCCTTGTCCTTCCCTCCTCCCCTTCTCCACCACCCCACCTGGTGCTTCCCTCCTCCCCCACCCCTCCCGGGCTACCTTGGAAGTGATCCCCCTATTTGTGTGACGAATTAATAAAGAATGCATGAATTTGAAACAACAATGACTGTATTGCCTCTGCAAGTGGTGATCGAAGAGGGGAGGTCGGTTGGCTTACAGGGAAGTAGAGTGAACTAAGGGGGCAGGTTTTCATCAAGGAGAAACAATCAGAACTCTCACACCGTAGCTTGGCGAGTCATGAAACTGGTTTTCAAAGCTTCTCTGATGCATAGCATGCCCTGTTGTGCTCTTCTTACCGTCCTGGTGTCTGGTGGTGCATAATCAGCAGCCAGGCAATTTGCCTCAACTTCCCACCCCGCCGTAAACATCTCCCCCTTACTCTCACTGATATTGTGGAGCGCACAGCAAACAGCAATAACAATGGGAATGCTGGTTTCGCTGAGGTCTAACTGAGTCAGCAAATAGCACCAGCGTGCTTTTAAACATCCAAAGGCACATTCTACCACCATTCTGCACTTGCTCAGCCTATAGTTGAACAACTCCTGACTACTGTCCAGGGTGCCTGTATATGACTTCATGAGCCATGGCATTAAGATGTGGACTGGGTCCCCAAGGATAACTATAGGCATTTCAGCATCCCCAGTGGTTATTTTCTGGTCTGGGAAGTAAATCCCTTCCTGCAGCTGTTCAAACAGACCAGAGTTCCTGAAGACGCGAGCGTCATGTACCTTTCCTGGCCATCCCACGTTGATGTCGGTGAAACGTCCCTTGTGATCCGCCAGTGCTTGCAGCACCATTGAGAAGTACCCCTTGCGGTTTATGTACTGGCTGCCAAGGTGGTCTGTTCCCAGGATAGGGATATGTGTTCTGTATATCGCCCTCACCACAGATAGGGAATCCCATTGCAGCAAAGCCATCCACTATGACCTGCACATTTCCCAGAGTCACCACCCTTGATAGCAGCAGCTTAAGCCTGGTCTACACTAGGCGTTTAAATCGGTTTTAGGAGCGTAAAACCGATTTAACGCCACACCCGTCCACACTAGGAGGCACCTTATATCGATTTTAATGGCTCTTTAAATCGGTTTCTGTACTCCTCCCCGACGAGAGGAGTAGCGCTAATATCGGGATTAACATATCGGAATAGGGTTAGTGTGGCCGCAAATCGACGGTATTGGCCTCCAGGCGGTATCCCACAGTGCACCAGTGACCGCTCTGGACAGCATTCTGAACTCGGATGCACTGGTCAGGTAGACAGGAAAAGCCCCGCGAAGTTTTGAAATTCATTTCCTGCTTCCCCAGCGTGGAGAGCTCATCAGCACAGGTGACCACGCACAGCTCATCTGCACAGGTAACAATGCAGTCTCCTGAGAATCGAAAAAGAGCCCCAGCATGGACTGCACAGGAGGTACTGGATCTGATCGCTATATGGGGAGAGGATTCAGTGCTAACAGAACTGCGTTCCAAAAGACGAAATGAAAAAGTATTTGAAAGAATTTCTAAGGCTATGACGGATAAAGGCCACAGCAGGGACTCAGTGCAGTGCAGAGAGAAAGTTAAGGAGCTCAGACAAGCCTACCAGAAAACCAAAGAAGCAAACGGAAGGTCCGGGGCAGGTCGAAAAACATGCCGCTTCTATGCTGAGCTGCATGCAATTTTAGGGGGCTGCGCCACAAGTACCCCACCCCTGATCGTGGATTCCGAGGTGGGGGTTGTAATCTCTGCCATGGCTGAGGATTATGCAGACGGGGAAGATGAAGATGAAGAAGAGGAGGAAGACCTAGCAGAGAGCACACAGCACTCCGTGAGCCCCAGCAGCCAGGAGCTTTTTATCACCCTGACGGAATTACCCTCCTCCCAGCCCTCACAAGCAACTATCCCAGACAATGACGCCATGGAAGGGAGCTCTGGTGAGTGTACCTTTGCAAATAGCAAACATTGTTTTTTAAGCAAGCCTTTTTTAATGATTGATTTGCCCTGAGGACTTGGGATGCATTCGCAGACAGTATAGTTACTTAGAAAAGTTTGTTAACATGTCCGGGGATTGAGAGGAAATCCTCCAGGGACATCTCGATGAAGCGCTCCTGTAGGTACTCCAGAAGCCTTTGCAGAAGGTTTCTGGGCAAGGCAGCCTTGTTCCGCCCACCATGGTAGGACACTTTACCATGCCATGCATGTAGCAAGTAATCAGGTATCATTGCGTGGCAAAGCATAGCAGCGTATGGTCCCGGTGACTGCTGGCATTCAAGAAGCATCCGCTCTTTATCTTGTTGTGTTATCCTCAGCAAAGTGATATCATTCAGGATAACCTGGTTAAAAATCAGGAATTTAAGTAAGGGGGGTGGCCATTTTTCTACTGGCTTCGTGGACTGCAGCAGCTTAAAAAAAAACCTTTCCTGCACGTAGCGAAGCGGGGGGAGGGGAGGAGTGAAATGCCGATGATCTTTTTTGTGTTTGGTCACCGGCGATCTTCCCCAAGCTACCAGCCACGCAGTGGGTGGGGGGGTGGGAAGGTTGTTGATTAGCAGGGAGCTAGCGTGGTATTAGCCATGCGTTGGGGGGGAGGGGTAAATCACTACAGAAGCCGAAAGACAGTGGCTTACCATGGCCGCATGCAAGCTGAATTCTGACGCCTGGACCTGTGTCTGTGAGATCTGTAACTCCAGAGCTGCAAGCACTCACTATTAAGATGAAAAATGCGACCTTGTAGGGAAATCACATGTGCTAGGTGAATAGTGCTGTTCACTGTGAAAGAGTATAACCATTGTTCTGTAAAATGTATCTTTCTAAATATTTATCTCCCTCATGCAGCTGCAAATTTTTCAACCATCCCTCCTCCATCCCAAAGGCTAGCACAGATAAGGCGGAGGAAAAAGAAGACGCGAGATGAGATGTTCTCGGATATTATGGAAGTTACACGCAATGAAAGAGCTCATCTGAATGAGTGGAAGGACGTGGTATCAAATTACAGGAAAGAGGCCAGTGAACGTGAGGACAGGAGGGATGAATGTGAGGACAGGAGGGACAACCGAGATGAGAGGTGGCAGCAGGAAGACCGGCAGGAAAATCAGCGGTGGCGGCAGGAAGATCAGCGGTGGCGGGATGCAACTCTGGGGCTGCTGCGTGATCAAACTGACATGCTCCGGCGTCTGGTGGAGTTTCAGGAACGGCAGCAGGATCACAGAGTGCCGCTGCAGCCCCTGTATAACCACCCTCAACCCTCACCATGTTCCACATCCTCCTCACCCAGACGTGTAAGAACGCGTGGGGGGAGGCTCCGTGCACCCGCCCACTCCACCCCCGTGGACAGCCCAACCAGAAGGCTGTCGTTACTGTGAATTTTTTTTAATGGCCTTCTCCATCCCTCCTATCCTCCTCCCAAACCACACCCTTACTTCTCTCCCTCTTTTTATAATGAATTAATAAAGAATTCATGCTTTTTAAATGAGAGTGACTTTATTTGCATAAGTAAGCTGTACTCGAAGGGGGAGGGGGAGTTGCTTACAGGGACTGAGTCAATCAAGGGGGTTGGGTGTTCATCAACAAACACAGCAGTCACACTGTACCCTGGCCATTGATGAAGCTCGTTTTCAAAGCTTCTCTGATGCGCACCGCTTCCTGGTGTGCTCTTCTAATCTCCCTGGTGTCTGGCTGCGCGTAATCAGTGGCCAGGTGATTTGCCTCAGCCTCCCACCCCGCCATAAAGGTCTCCCCCTTACTCTCACAGAGATTGTGGAGAATACAGCAAGCAGTAATAACATAGGGGACATTGGTTTGGCTGAGGTCTGAGCGAGTCAGTAATGTCCGCCAGCGCGCCTTTAAACGGCCAAATGCACATTCCACCACCATTCTGCACTTGCTCAGCCTGTAATTGAACAGATCCTGACCACTGTCCAGGCTGCCTGTGTATGGCTTCATGAGCCATGGCATCAAGGGGTAGGCTGGGTCCCCCAGGATAACGACAGGCATTTCAACATCCCCAACTGTTATTTTCTGGTCTGGGAAGTAATTCCCTTGCTGCAGCCGTTTAAACAGAGTAGTGCTTCTGAAGACGCGAGCGTCATGAACCCTCCCTGGCCATCCCACGTGGATGTTTGTGAAACGTCCCTTGTGATCTACCAGTGCTTGCAGCACCATTGAAAAGTACCCCTTGCGGTTTACGTACTGGGTGCCCTGGCGCTGCGGTGCCAAGATAGGGATATGGGTTCCATCTATCACCCCCCCACAGTTAGGGAATCCCAGTGCAGCAAAGCCATCCACTATGGCCTGCACGTTTCCCAGAGTCACAACCATTCGTAGCAGCAGCTTAGTGATTGCTTTGGCTACTTGCATCACAGCAGCCCCCACAGTAGATTTTCCAACTCCAAATTGATTCCCGACTGACCGGTAGCTGTCTGGCGTTGCAAGCTTCCACAGGGCTATCGCCACTCGCTTCTCTACTGTGAGGGCTGCTCTCATCTTGGTATTATGGCGTTTCAGGGCAGGGGCAAGCAAGTCACAAAGTTCCATGAAAGTGCCCTTACGCATGCGAAAGTTTCGCAGCCACTGGGAATCGTCCCACACCTGCAACACAATGTGGTCCCACCAGTCAGTGCTTGTTTCCCGGGCCCAAAATCGGCGTTCAATGGATAGAATCTGCCCCATTACCATCAGGATCTCCAAAGCGCAGGGGCCCGCGGTTTGAGAGAATTCTGTGTCTACGTCCTCATCACTCTCCTCGCCGCGCTGCCGTATCCGCCTCCTCCTCGCCTCGGTTTGAAGGTCCTGGTTCAGCATAGACTGCACGAGAGTGCGCGAGGTGTTTAAAACATTCATGACTGCGGTATTGAGCTGAGCAGGGTCCATGCTTGCTGTGCTATGGCGTCTGCACAGTTCACCAAGCAAAAAAGGCGCGAAACGGTTGTCTGCTGCTTTCAGGGAGGGAGGGGTGAGGCTGTACCCAGAACCACCCGCGACAATGATTTTTGCCCCATCAGGCACTGGGATCTCAACCCGGAAATGCCAAGGGGCGGGGGAGGCTGCGGGAACTATGGGATAGCTACGGGATAGCTACCCACAGTGCAATGCTCCAGAAATCGACGCTAGCCTCGGACCATGGACGCACACCACCGATTTAATGTGTTTAGTGTGGCCGTGCGCACTCGATTTTATACAATCTGTTTTGCAAAACCGGTTTATGTAAATTTGGAATAATCCCGTAGTGTAGACGTACCCTTAGTGATTGCGTTGGCTACTGGGATCACAGCAGCCCCCACAGTAGATTTTCCCACTCCAAATTTATTCCCAACTGATTGGTAGCTGTCTGGCATTGCAAGCTTCCACAGGGCTATCACCACTTGCTTGTGAACTGTGAGGGCTGCTCTCATCTTGCTATTCTTGCGCTTCAGGGCAGGGGAAAGCAAGTCGCAAAGTTCATGAAAGTGCCCTTACGCATGCAAAAGTTTTGCAGCCACTGGGAATCATCCCAGACCTGCAACATTATGTGGTCCCACCAGTATGTGCTTGTAACCCGGGCCCAGAATCGGCATTCCATGGCAGGAACCTTTCCCATTACCACCATGATGTCCAAATTGCCAGTTTTACAGACCTACTGCACCGTCTGCTGCCAGCAGCACCAGGACACAACAGCAGCAGTGTCTGTTAGCTGAGCTGAGCGGGCTGCACACTTGCCGTTGTATGACAAGACAAGAGCAGGAGAGCAGAGTTGCAGCAGAAGAGAGATGCAATGAGAATAGATATTTGTAGAGAACGACAAGAGGACCTGCGAGGTGGAATCATGAGAGCAGGAGAGTAGAGTTGCAGCGGAAGTGGGAGCCCATGACAGCCAACATGGAGAAATTCGCTATCGATCAAGACAAGAGCAGGAGAGCAGGAGAGCAGAGTGGCAGCCGAAGCGGTGGATGATGACAGTCATATAGAGGACCTGCAAGGTGGATTCATGGCACCAGAAGAGCAGGAGAGCAGAGTTGCAGCAGAAGCGGTCGTTCGATGACGATGGTTAGCAGTCCTACTGCACCGTCTGCTGGAAGCAGTACGGCATCTGCACGGAAAAAAGGCATGAAACGATTGTCCACCATTGCTTTCACGGAAGGAGGGGCAACTGATGACATGTACCCAAAACCACCTGCGACAATGTTTTTGCCCCATCAGGCATTGGGAGCTTAACCCAGAATTCCAATGGGCGGCAGAGACTGTGGGAACTGTGAGATAGTTACCCACAGTGCAATGCTCCAAAAGTCGACGTTAGTCACGGTATTCCACCGATTTAATGCACTTAGTGGGGACACACACTATTGACTGTATAAAATTGCTTCCTAAAAAATTGATTTATATAAATTTGACCTAATTTTGTAGTGTAGCCAGTAGACCAAAGACTAGCCTGTTGGTTTGCTTTTGGTTCATGGCTGTGCATGTAGCACTCTCCTTCAATTTAGTCTGCCTGCCTGCTTCACTAGTGAGATGACAAGCCCCATCTGAACTGAAAAAAGGACAGAGAAGGGCAACAAAAATTATTAGGGATATGGAACAACTTCCATATCAGGAGAGATTAAAGACGACTAAGGGGAGATGTGATAGAGGTCTATAAAATCATGAAAGGTGTGGATAAAGTGTATAGGGAAGTATTATTTATCCCTTCCCATAATACAAAAACCAGATATCACCCAATTAAATTAATAGGCAGCAGGTTTAAAACAAAGATAAAGAAGTATTTCTTCACATAGCGCACAGTCAGCCTGTGGAACTCATTGCCAGGGGATGTTGTGAAGGCCAAAACTATAACTGGGTTCAAAAAAGAACTAGCTCACTTCATGGAAGACAGGTCCATCATGGAGGATAGGTCCTTCCTGTCAAAGGTAGGGGCCCGGGCAGAGACAGGTGCATCATGGAGGTGAATGCCTGGCTGAGAAGATGGTATCGCCATGAGGGCTTTGGCTTCCTCAACCATGGGATGCTATTCCAGGAAGGACTGCTAGGCGGAGATGGCGTTCACCTTTCGAGGAGGGGAAAGACCCTATTTGCACATAGACTGGCTAACCTAGTGAGGAGAGCTTTAAACTAGGTTTGACGGGGACAGGTGAGCAAAGCCCACAGGTAAGTGGGGAACATGGAGACCTGGGAGATGGGTCGGAAACAGGAGGGAGTGTGGGCTATAATGGCAGAGAGAAAAGAGGGTCAGGGCAAAACTGGGAGGCAAGATCAAATTAGTATCTTAGATGCCTATATACAAATGTGAGAAGTATGGGTAATAAGCAGGAAGAACTGGAAGTGCTAATAAATAAATACAACTATGACATTGTTGGCATCACTGAAACTTGTTGGGATAATACACATGATTGGAATGTTGGTGTGGATGGGTCCAGCTTGCTCAGGAAGGATAGACAGAGGGAAAAGGAAGGAGGTGTTGCCTTATATATTAAAAATGTACACACTTGGACTGAGGTGGAGATGGACATAGGAGACGGAAGTGTTGAGAGTCTCTGGGTTAGGCTAAAAGGGGTAAAAAACAAGGGTGATGTCATGCTAGCAGTCTACTACAGGCCACCTAACCTGGTGGAAGAGGTGGATGAGGCTTTTTTTAAACAGCTAACAAAATCATCCAAAGCCCAAGATTTGGTGGTGATGGGGGACTTCAACTATCCAGATATATGTTGGGAAAATAACACAGCAGGGCACAGACTATCCAGTAAGTTCTTGAACTGCATTGCAGACAACTTTTTATTTCAGAAGGTTGAAAAAGCTACTTGGGGGGAAGCTGTTCTCGTCTTGATTTTAATAAATAGGGAGGAACTCATTGAGAATTTGAAAGTGGAAGGCAGCTTGGGTGAAAGTGATCATGAAATCATAGAGTTCGCAATTCTAAGGAAGGGTAGAAGGGAGTTCAGCAAAATAGAGACAATGGATTTCAGGAAGGTGGGTTTTAGTAAGCTCAGAAAACTGATAGGTAAGGTCCCATGGGAATCAAGACTGAGGGGAAAAACAACTGAGGAGAATTGGCAGTTTTTCAAAGGGACACTATTAAGGGTAAAAAAGAAACCTATTCCGCTAGGTAGGTGAGACGTTATGAGTCTGATCTAATATCTCATTGAAGAATAACAGGGTCAGAAAGAGTTAATTAACTCACAGACTAACTTAACCCATGGCCAAACCTTAAAGACTTGTTAGGAAAATATGTAAATGAATAGAGCTTTGAAATGCAAGTCTGCATTGTTAGAGGTAGAAGAGTAGATGTTTGCTCAGGTCTTGGGATGTAAGCAAACAAGTCTCATCTATTGCTATTGTTTTAATTCAAAAATCAAAAAAGGAATATTAACATTTAGGAAGATACTTGAGGGAAATAGTATTATTGTCTATGTGTCTCTTTGAAGGTTGTGGTAACCTGTATCTGAACTGTTTAATGGATAAATTACCCTGTGCTAATTGCCAGGATGTTTGGGAGAAGGAGTTAAGCCTATTGTTTTCTCAAGCCAAAAGTCTGCTGGAAATGTATAAAAACACTGGGACACAATCCTACTTCATCTCAGATCTGCTTTGGGTTTCAAAAGGGGAAAATCTTAAGCCATAAGAATTGAGATCCCCAGTCACTGACTGGAGTCACCCTGAATATGGACATTGGACTATAACCTATGGACTATTTCTAAAAGGACTTTTGGCAACTACAAGCTCACCTCTGCTATGTGTCTGAACCTCAAGAATTAAATTCAAGTCTGTCTGTATATTGATCTTTTAACCAACACTCTCTCTCTTTTCTTTTTTAATAAATTTTAGCTTAGTTAATAAGAATTGGCTGTAGTGTGTATTTTGGGTAAGACCTAAGTTATAATTGAACCTGGGTGTGTGGCTGATCCTTGGGACTGGAAGAACCTTTTCTTTATATGATGAGATAAAATTTTCAGGAATCATCATCATATCTGACAGGTGTGTCTGAACAGAGGCCTAAGGCTGGGCACTTTAAGGGAACTGCGTTGTTTGAACTTCTAAGTAACCAGTGAGGTACTATAGAAGCTGTTTTGTGCTGCCTTGGTAGATCTAAGTATTAGAATAACCACCAGCTTTGGGGGTTTGTCTGCCCCATTTTGTTTGCAGTCACCCTAATTGAGTGACCTCAGCTGGCTCCCACAGGCAGAACCATCACAGCAGGAAACATAGAAAATGTGGCAAAAGACCACCTTAGCTTAACCACGAGATCTTGCATGATCTAAAAAATAAAAAGGAGTCATATAAAACATGGAAACTAGGACAGATTACAAAGGATGAATATAGGCAAACAGCACAGGAATGCAGGGGCAAGATTAGAAAGGCAAAGGCACAAAATGAGCTCAAACTAGCTACGGGAATAAAGGGAAACAAGAAGACTTTTTATCAATACATTAGAAGCAAGAGGAAGACCAAGGACAGGGTAGGCCCACTGCTCAGTGAGGAGGGAGAAACAGTAACAGGAAACTTGGAAATGGCAGAGATGCTCAATGACTTCTTTGTTTCGGTCTTCACCGAGAAGTCTGAAGGAATGCCTAACATAGTGAATGCTAATGGGAAGGGGGTAGGTTGGGAAGATAAAACAAAAAAAAAGAACAAGTTAAAAATCACTTAGAAAAGTTAGATGCCTGCAGGTCACCAGGGCCTGATGAAATGCATCCTAGAATATTCAAGGAACTAATAGAGGAGGTATCTGAGCCTCTAGCTATTATCTTTGGGAAATCATGGAAGACAGGAGAGATTCCAGAAGACTGGAAAAGGGCAAACATAGTGCCCATCTATAAAAAGGGAAATAAAAACAACCCAGGAAACTACAGACCAGTTAGTTTAACTCAGTGGTCCTCAACCTTTTTGTGTCCAGTAGCACATTCATGTTTTCAGAAGACTGTGGTGGGTGCCAACAATTTTGGAAGGCTTATTTTGTACATTAAATAATATGGAAAACATCATATTTAATATTACATAATATATGAATCCATAAGATAAAAAGAGTAATTTTACATGTAAAAGGTATTAATTAAATTATTCTGCAATTACTCTTTCACCTTACCATGTGAATTTGCTCTTTTTTATCTATCTGTAAGAAAAATTAAGGCGTTTTTACAAAATAAATATCATAAACAGTTTTCATCTTATGTATTTTTAAAAAGTAAAACATTGTTGAATTGCTGGTCCAAATATATTTATTATTCTTACTTTAACATAGAATGAAGCCTACAGCCCTGGAGTTCTCTGTCCCCGGCAGGTGTGGGGCCGTGGCTTCTCTCCAGCTTAAGCCATGGCCCTGCGCCTGCCAGGGACCGAGACCACCGGCACCCATAGCCCCGGAGTTCTCTGTCCCCAGCAGGAGCAGGGCCGCGGCTTCGAAGCCGGAGAGAAGCTGCAGCCCGGCGCCTGCCGGGGACAGAGAACACTGGCGCCTGCAGTCCTGGAGAAGCCGGAGAGAAGACGCAGACCCGCACCTGCCAGGGACAGAGAATACTGGCGCCCGCACCCTGCTGGGCACTAGGTGGGCACACATAAATGCCCCGGCAGGAGCCATGGTGCCCACGGGTTTAACTTCTGTGCCAGGAAAGATAAATGGAGCAAGTAATTAAGGAAATAATCTGCAAACACTTGGAAGGTGGTAAGGTGATAGAGAATAGCCAGCATGAATTTATAAAGAGCAAAGGGGGGAAGGATAGCTCAGTGGTTTGAGCATTGGCCTGATAAACCTAGGGCTGTGAGTTCAGCCCTTGAAGGGGCCATTTAGGGATCTGGGGCAAAAATCTGTCTGGGGATTGGTCCTCCTTTGAGCAGGGGGTTGGACTAGATGACCTTCTGAGGTCCCTTCCAACTCTGATATTCTATGAAATCATGTCAAACCAATCTGAGAGCTTTCTTTGATAGAATAACGAGTCTCGTGGATAAGGGAGAAGTGGTGGATGTGCTATACCTAGACTTTAGTAAGGCATTTGATACAGTCTCACATGATATTCTTATCAATAAACTAGGCAAATACAACTTAGATGGGGCTATTATAAGGTGGGTGCATAACTGGCTGGATAATCATACTCAGAGAGTAGTTATTACTGCTTTGGAGGATAGGGTCATAATTCAAAATGATCAGGACAAATTGGAGAAATGGTCTGAGGTAAACAGGATGAAGTTTAACAAAGACAAATGCAAAGTGCTCCACTTAGGAAGGAACATCAGTTTCACACATACAGAATGGGAAGAGACTGTCTAGGAAGGAGTACGGTAGAAAGGGATCTAGGGGTTATAGTGGACCACAAGCTAAATATGAGTCAACAGTGTGATGCTGTTGCAAAAAAAGCAAACGTGATTCTGGGATGCATTAACAGGTGTGTTGTGAGCAAGACATGAGAAGTCATTCGTCCGCTCTACTCTGCACTGGTTGGGCCTGAACTGGAGTATTGTGTCCAGTTCTGGGCACCGCATTTCAAGAAAGATGTGGAGAAATTGGAGAGAGCCCAGAGAAGAGCAACAAGAATGATTAAAGGTCTTGAGAACATGACCTATGAAGGAAGGCTGAAAGAATTGTGCTTGTTTAGTTTGGAAAAGAGAAGACTGAGAGGGGACATGATAGCAGTTTTCAGGTATCTAAAAGGGTGTCATAAGGAGGAGGGAGAAAACATGTTCATCTTAGCCTCCAAAGATAGAACAAGAAGCAATGGGCTTAAACTGCAGCAAGGGAGGTTTAGGTTGGACATTAGGAAAAAGTTCCTAACTGTCAGGGTGGTTAAACACTGGAATAAATTGCCTAGGGAGGTTGTGGAATCTCCATCTCTGGAGATATTTAAGAGTAGGTTAGATAAATGTCTATATGAGATGGTCTAGACAGTATTTGGTCCTGCCATGAGGGCAGAGGACTCTCAAGGTCCCTTCCAGTCCTAGAATCTATGAATCTATGGCTATTAACCAAGATGGTCAGGGATGCAACTCCATGACCTGGGTATTCCCAAATCTCTGACTGCCAGGATTTGGGACTGGACGACATGGATGCATCACTCAATAATTTCCCTGTTCTGTTCATTCCCTCTGAAACATCTGACACAGATCACTGTTGGAAGACAGGATACTGGGCTAGATGGCCACTATGGCCATTCTTATGTTCTTATGACAAGGGAGCCTTATGATCACAATCCCAGCAGCCAGTTTTCATGTTATTAGATCATCCATTGGAGAAGCTGAGGATCCTACTCTCTCTTCCACAGCATCTTTCATAACATGATCTCAAAGCACTTTATAAATATAGTCCATAGGGCCGGATGCACTGCATCCGAGGGTGCTAAAGGAGTTGGCCGATGAGATTGCAGAGCCATTGGCCATTATCTTTGAAAAATCATGGTGATCAGGGGAGGTCCCGGATGACTGGAAAAAAGCTAATGTAGTGCCCATCTTTAAAAAAGGGAAGAAGGAAGATCCAGGGAACTACAGGCCAGTCAGTCTCACCTCAGTCCCTGGAAAAATCATGGAACAGGTCCTCAAGGAATCAATCCTGAACCACTTAAAGGAGGGGAAAGTGATCAGGAACAGTCAGCATGGATTCACCAAGGGCAAGTCATGCCTGACTAACCTAATTGCCTTCTATGATGAGATAACTGGCTCTGTGGATGAGGGGGAAGCAGTGGATGTGCTATTTCTTGACTTTAGCAAAGCTTTTGATACAGTCTCCCACAGTAATCTTGCCAGCAAGTTAAAGAAGTATGGGCTGGATGAATGGACTGTAAGGTGGATAGAAAACTGGCTAGATGGTCGGGCTCAACGGGTAGTGATCAATGGTTCCATGTCTAGTTGGCAGCCGGTATCAAGTGGAGTGCCCCAAGGGTCGGTGCTGGGGCCGGTTTTGTTCAATATCTTCACTAACGATCTGGAGGATGGTGTGGACTGCACCCTTAGCAAGTTTGCAAATGACACTAAACTGGGAGGAGTGGTTGATACGCTGGAGGGTAGGGATAGGATACAGAGGGACCTAGACAAATTAGAGGATTGGGCCAAAAGAAATGTGATGAGGTTCAACAAAGACAAGTGCAGAGTCCTGCACTTAGGACGGAAGAATCCCATGCACTGCTACAGACTAGGGACCGAATGGCTGGGCAGCAGTTCTGCAGAAAAGGACCTAGGGGTTACGGTGGACGAAAAGCTGAATATGAGTCAACAGTGTGCCCTTGTTGCCAAGAAGGCTAATGGCATTTTGGGTTGTATAAGTAGGGGCATTTCCAGCAGATCGAGGGACGTGATCATTTCCCTCTATTCGACATTGGTGAGGCCTCATTTGGAGTACTGTGTCCAGTTTTGGGCCCCACACTACAAGAAGGATGTGGATAAATTGGAGAGAGTCCAGCGGAGGGCAACAAAAATGATTAGGGGGCTGGAGCACATTACTTATGAGGAGAGGCTGAGGGAACTGAGATTGTTTAGCCTGCAGAAGAGAAGAATGAGGGGGGATTTGATAGCTGCTTTCAACTACCTGAAAGGGGGTTCCAAAGAGGATGGATCTAGACTGTTCTCAGTGGTAGAAGATGACAGAACAAGGAGTAATGGTCTCAAGTTGCAGTGGGGGAGGTTTAGGTTGGACATTAGGAAAAACTTTTTCACTAGTAGGGTGGTGAAGCCCTGGAATGGGTTACCTAGGGAGGTGGTGGAATCTCGTTCCTTAGAGGTTTTTAAAGTCAGGCTTGACAAAGCCCTGGCTGGGATGATTTAGTTGGGTTTGGTCCTGCTTTGAGCAGGGGGTTGGACTAGATACCTCCTGAGGTCCCTTCCAACCCTGAGATTCTATGATTCTATGATTCTATGAAATGCTAACATAACAAGCCCTGGTGAGAGACGGTTTTCATCCATCATTGAACTGGAGCAGCTCTAAGAAGAAATTCGAGTTTAGGATT
This sequence comes from Mauremys mutica, assembly GCF_020497125.1. NCBI lineage: Eukaryota > Metazoa > Chordata > Testudines > Geoemydidae > Mauremys > Mauremys mutica. Next base: position 357,885,457 of record NC_059072.1, on the reverse strand, counting down.
GAAGATGTAACTGAATGTTTTAGACCAGGGTTTCTCAAACTTCATTGCAACAAGACCCTCTTCTGACAACAAAAATTACTTCATGACTCCGGGAGGGGCGACCGAATCCTGAACCCTGCCGCCCTGTGGGGGAGTGGGGCAAACACAAAGTCCATGGGCATCAGCTCCATGCAGGGGGTCTGTAACCTGAGCCCTGCTATCCAGAGCTCAGCCCCTCAGGCTTCAGATTTGGCCCTGGGCCCCAGCAAGTCTAACGCCAGCCCTGGCAACCCCATTAAAAAGGGGTCCCGACACACAGTTCGAGACATGCTGTTGTGGACAAATGACACTACAACATAACCTACGGGGTTTATTAAGGCTAACTATTAGCTTGGAATTTGGCCAGGACATTGCAGTCAACACTGCATATGGGGTGTAATCTCAATGTGAACACTGAAGAATTGTCCTTGAAACTACATGGGCAGACAATACCAAAAATGCAAGTTTCTAATCTCTGGGTTCCAGAATCCGGGAAAACGGTGGGTGAAATGAGAGGAAGGATAATAAGTGCCTGACTCAAATGGAGAGAGATAAGTAGTGTGGTGTGTGATAGGAAGATACCCATAAGATTAAAAAGGGAAAGTCTATAAAATGGTGGTCCATCTAGCCCAGCATCCTGTCTTCTGAGAGTGGCCAATACCAGGTGCCCCAGAAATAGTGAACAGAACAGGTCATCACCAAGTGATCCATCCCATCGTCAAAGATGTTTATAAATGCCATACCCAGCAACCACTGGAGGGCAGCCATCTCTAGGCTGGCATAAGGCAGCCATTTAATTTAGGGAAAGAAATTAGCAAAGTTACCAAATCCAACTGAAACTGCAGGTGGGGTTTGTGAGCAGCGGTGACCATCCATATTGGAAATAGGGCAAGACACCCCGAGTTCTGTGGTGAGGACCATGGGGGCTGTAATGGCCACAAGGGAGCAGGACCAGTGTCTGAGCAAGACCTCAGATCCCTCTTCAGCAGCACAGCTCCCCCTAGCACCATGGCAGGGAGGAGGCAGCCTACTGAGTCACCAACACAGGGCATCCCTTTTAGCTATAATCAGGAGTGGCCAAACCAGGGCTCTTGAACCATATGAGGCTCTTCTTCAGATAAAGTGCGGATCACAGAGCCCCTCAATCCCCTTCTCATTCTTTACCTACCAGACTGGGAGAACTGAGGACTGATTCCCTGTGGTGGGGTGGTGGGTTTGGGGGTTTCAGCCCAGCAGGGAGGGGGATCTCAGGGCTTCAGCCCCATGGGAGGCACCTGCTGGGGCTTCAGCAGGAGTGGGGCTGAACCCCAACCCCCAGCAGGTGTGACTCCTGGGGATGAAGCCCAAAGACACCGCCCCCAACACCGCACAGCTGAAGCCCCGAGCCCTGGCAGGTGTGCCCTGACTCTTGAACTTCTGAAGATTGTCCTATGCAGCTCGGAGGGCCAGTAAGGGCTGGTCCACACTAGCACTTTAAATCGAATTTAGCAGCGTTAAATCGAATTAAGCGTGCACCCGTCCACACTAGGAAGCCATTTAATTCAACATAGAGGGCTCTTTAGTTCCTCTTCGGTACTCCACCTCGACAAGGGGAGTAGCGCTAAATTCGACATGGCTATGTCGAATTAGGCTAGGTGTGGATGCGAATCGATCTTAGTAGCTCCGGGAGCTATCCCAGAGTGCAACACTCTGCTGACGCTCTGGACGCCAGTCCGAGCTTGGATGCTCTGACCAGCCACACAGTCAATGCCCCTGGAAAATTTGAATTCCTTTTCCTGTCTGGACAGTTTGAATCCCATGTCCTGGTTGCTCATCGGGGCGAGCTCAGCAGCACCGGCAACGATGCAGAGTTCTCCACCAGAGGAGTCCAGGCAATCTCACACTACAAAGAGGTCCCCAGCATGGACTGACCGGGAAGTCTCGGATCTGATTGCTGTGTGGGGCGATGAGTCTGTGCTTTCGGAGCTGCGCTCCAGCAAACGGAATGCAAAGACCTTCGAGAAGGTCTCCAAAGCCATGAGAGACAGAGGATACAGCCGGGATACAACGCAGTGCCGTGTGAAAGTCAAGGAGCTGAGAGAAGGCTACCAGAAACTCAGAGCGGCAAACGGACGCTCTGGAGCCCAGCCCCAGACATGCCGCTTCTACGAGGCACTGCATGCCATTCTCGGTGGGTCTGCCACCACTGCCCCACCAGTGACCGTGGACTGAGAGGATGGGATACTGTCGACGGACTGTTCCTCGGAGATGTTCGCGTACGGGAAAGTTTAAGAGGACGAGGCAGTCGACAGCGCTTACAACACAGATTTCCCCGACACCCAGGATCTCTTCGTCACTGTCAATGAGATCCCCTACCAACACTCCCCACCCGTTACCACGGACCCTGAATCAGGAGAAGGATCAATCGGTAACTGCTTCAAACATGTTAAAATTTATTTTTTAAATAAACTGGGAAAACAACTAGGCGAACACAAGGTCTATGTACAGGTGGATGGAACTGTCATCTTCCTCTGACATCTCCAGGAAGCTCTCCAGGAGGTAATCGCCAAGCCTCTGCATGAGGTTCCTGGGCAGGGCTTGCTTATTGGGTGCCCCGAGGAAGCACACTTTTCCACGCAATGCTCTCAGCTGGAACTCGGGGACCAGCGCCTTCACGAGCATGGCAGCATAGGCCCCAGGGTTGTGTTGGCTTTCCTCCAGCATGCGCGCTCTCTCTCTCCGTGACACTCTCCTCAGTGTGATGTCGCACGCAGACTCCTGCATGTAATTAGAGTAATTTGTGTACCATTAGTAATGGTTGTGCTTAACTGTTCCCAACAGGGGCACCGATTCTGCTTTCATGTTTGCCTGCGGCAGGAGGACAGTGCTGTAGATGCAACTTAAAGCTGCAAAAAAAACTAGGCTTACCATGCCTGGCCGCTCCACGGATTCTTCTTTCCTGCCCCGCTTCTCTGGTCTGCAGTGCAATACCACAGGCAATGAAAGCGAACCCAGAGAAATCGAACTTTCCCCGAGTGAGTGCTCATAAGAGAGGTGCTGTGCTTGCTCTTGTTCACACACACTGAGTAGACTTTGTTTCTTTTTTGACCAAAAATATCTCTCTATGGAATTCACTCACTTCTTCCCGTCACACAGGTGCAACTGTATCCCTACCTGATCCAGGCGCCTTGTTGATGTTCTGCAGCACCGCAGGAAGGAGGACGGAGCTCCCCTTCACTGCATCTGCGACCGCCGCCCCCCGCCGCAAAGTCCAATCCCACCATCACCCAAAATGACAAGAGGAAGGGGCACCAGGGGCCGTGAAAAATGTTAATGCACCACAGCAGAGTGCTAAAATTACAAAACGCTCTCAGTACCTTACTTTTGAGAAGTCCTTCCCTTAATGTGCTGGGGGTTTTTTGGTAATTTCTTTTCCCGTCAGGTTTCTTTGGAGAATACTTTCCGTGAAGGGGGGAAAATGGTTTGGGAATTGCATGGGACTTTCACCGTTAATAGTGGTACAGATATGGGGGCAAGATCAACAGCTGGTCACTCACAGAGTGCAGCCTCTAGTCACCCTGGTCAGTCTGTGGGGTGATTTTCATGTTCTGCTCATAGGCGGAAGGTGCCCTGCACCAGGTATATTTGCAGGTGGGTCTCTCCACCGGCCATGCCTGGATCGTGCCCTGTCCCACACGGGTCTCCCCCAGCCCCGTCAATTCCCTGCCTGGAGCAGGTACCAGCCCCCACCTGCCACCCCTCCCCCGGCATGTCGTCTCACACCCCCCCCGCCGCGCCGCATCCCTGTCTCACAGTAGAGAGGCTACCCGCAGAAATGCTGTCTGCTGCCCCAGGGTCATTGAGCATGCCATCCACAAGTGGCAAGGCAGGTTGACCTCACCCTGCCCTTCTATCGTAGCCCTGAGCCTCTACAATGCATCAAACCATCAGCCCCCAGCCCGCAACCCCCTACACCTCCTTCCCATTATCACACACCACTCACACCTTCCTACGCCCCCAACCCCCAGCCCAGAGCCTGCACCCAAACTCCATCGCAAAGCCTGCACCCCTCACCCATTCCTGCACACGCACCTGTACCAGTCCTCACCACAGAGACCGCTGTACAAGCAGGAGCCTATCAGTCCTATAATCTAGAAGCGGTCTCTACATCACTGCACACCCAACCCACCACAGTCACCGTCCCTGTGTCAACCCTTTCACGCGAAGTCAGTAGTCCAGAGAAGGTTGTTGCTGAACAATGCTCTATTAACTTTATTTGTACACGTGTGTTGGAAGGGGGCAAACGGGGTGAACGGGATATGAAACTGTAGAGGAGAGTCAACAGAAACTGGGTAAAGAAACAGGGGCAGGTTCCGCTTCTCTATACACAAAGTTAATAGTCACAGGTTACCCTGCTCGCTGAGGAACCTGGCTTTCAAAGCCTCCCTGATGCACACGGCTTCCCGCTGTGCTCTTCTAATCGCACGGGTGTCTGGCTGAGCGTAATCAGCAGCCAGACGATGTGCCTCAAGCTCCCATCCCGCCATAAACATCTCCCCCTTGCTCTCACACAGATTGTGGAGCACACAGCAAGCTGCAATGACAATGGGGATATTGTTTTCGCTGAGATCCGAGCGAGTCAGTAAGCTCCTCCATCTCCCCTTCAGACATCCGAAAGCACACTCCACCACCATTCTGCACTTGCTCAGCCGGTAGTTGAAGAGTTCCTTGTCAGTGTCCAAGGCGCCTGTATAGGGCTTCATGAGCCAGAGCATTAGCGGGTAGGCTGGGTCCCGAGGATCACTGTAGGCATCTGCACATCCCCAACATTTATTTTGTAGTCTGGGAAGAAACTATCTTCCTGCAGGCGTCTAAACAGACCAGAATTCTTGAACACACGCGCATCATGAACCTTGCCCAGCCACCCGACGTTGATGTTGGTAAACCGTCCCCTATGGTCCACGAGTGCTTGCAGCACCATGGAAAAGTAGCCCTTGCGGTTTATATACTGGCTGGCCTGGTGGGCCAGTCCCAGGATAGGAATGTGAGTCCCATCTATAGCCCCACCGCAGTTTGGGAATCCCATCGCGGCAAAGCCATCTATGACAACCTGTACGTTTCCCAGGGTCACCACCTTCGAGAGCAGGAGATCAATGATTGCGTGGGCTACTTGCATCACAGCAACCCCCACGGTAGATTTGCCCGCACCAAAGTAGTTCGCTACTGAGCGGTAGCTGTCTGGCGTGGCAAGTTTCCAGAGGGCTATGGCCACTCGCTTCTGCACACTCAGGGCTGCTCGCATTCGGGTGTCCTTGCACGTCAGAGCAGGGGACAGCAAGTCACACAGTTCAAGGAAAGTGCCCTTACGCATCCTGAAGTTTCGCAGCCACTGTGATTCATCCCAGACCTGCAGCACTATGCGGTCCCACCAGTCCGTGCTTGTTTCCCGGGCCCAGAATCGACGTCCCATAGCATGAACATGACCCATTGCCACCATGATCTCCACGGCGCGGCGTACCGTGCTTTCTGAGAGGTCTGTGCCACTCTGAGACTTCATGTCCTCACCACGCTGCCGTTGCCTTCTCGACCGAGTTCTCAACATCTCACTGTGGAAGAGGTGTTCGATAAGGTGCGAGGAGTTGACAACGGCCATAAGTGCAGCGATGATCGCAGCGGGCTCCATGGTCGCAGTGGAGTGCTGTGGCGTCCGCGCTGTCACTTATAGCAGGAAAAGTGCGCGAACTGATTTCCCGCCGGCGGGAGTGACGGTTGAATGATGACAGTTACCCCAAACCACCCTCGACACAGTTTCCCCCCCCCAGCATGCATTGGTGGGAAATCCCAGCATTCCGATGGGCGGCGGGGAGTGCGGGAACTGTGGGATAGCTTCCCACAGTGCACTGCTTCAAAAGTCGACGCTTCGCCCGTTACTGTGGACTCACACAGTCGAATTACTGTATTTATTGTGGATACACAACTTCGACTACATTAGGTCGATTCCAGAAATTCGAATTAAGATGAATCAAAATAGTCTTGAAGTGTAGACGTACCCTAAGTTTGACCACCTCTGAGCTATATGTAAGCAGGGGCTGAATTAGTTCTCCCGGACAGCTATCTGGGAAGGGGAAAGACTTCAGGAGCAGACTGTATTTACATGAACACACCTATTCTGCCTGGGTATCCAGCAGATAGAGCGGTGTTGCCTAAAGTGATCACCTGTTGCCTAAAGTGATAACAGCTTTGCGAACAGGGGCTGCTAACAGGAAGTTTTGAGAGGGAGTTTGGAAGGGGAGTGGGAAGGGGGCAAGGTACACTTACTATTCTTTAAAATCTTTAAACTAAACTATAATCAAAACTTCTTGAATTAAACAAAACCCCCTTTCATTAACCTAGGTAGCTGTAGGAAAGAATGCAGGCAGAAGCCCAGTGGCTGAGTGGGGCCTATCCTGTTTATTGCGCTCAGTGTAGCATGTATGATTACCTGCCCTGTGGACAGGTGGCATATTTGTGCATTCGGTGCAAGGAGCTCCTGGCCCTCAGAGACCATGTACGGACTTTGGAGGCTAGGGTGGCGGAACTGGAGGAGCTAAGAGAGGCAGAGAGGTATGTTGATGAGGCTTTCCGGGACACTGTAGAATTGTCCCACCTCCGCTCAGACAGACCCTGTGCTGTTGAGGAGGAAGAAAGGCCCAGGGAAGCAGAGCAGTCAATGGGAGCAGAGGGAAACCTTCCCGTAGTTGGGACCCTCCTTCCAGATGGTGCTGGGGTATGCTCTTGCACTGAGGTTACCTCTCTGGGGGAGGGAACTCCAGTCATTGGGAAAAGGCAGCTGTTAGTAATGGGAGATTCGATCATTAGAAACATAGATAGCTGGGTTTGTGATGACCGGGAGAACCGTATGGTGACTTGCCTGCCTGGTGCAAAGGTTGCGGATCTCTCAAGGCATCTAGACAGACTTATGTGTAGTCCTGGGGAGGAGCGGGTGGTTGTGGTACATGTTGGTACCAATGATATAGGGAAGGATCGGAGAGACTTCCTGGAGGTTAAATTTAGACTGCTTGGGAAGAGACTCAAATCCAGGACCTCTATGCTGGCATTCTCAGAAATGCTCCCAGTTCCATGTGCAGGGCCAGGTAGGCAGGTAGAGCTTCAGTCTCATTGCGTGGATGAGATGATGATGTAGAGAGGAGGGTTTAGATTAATTAGGAACTGGGGAAACTTTGGGGATGGGGGAGTCTATACAGGAAGGATGGGCTCCACCTAAACCAAAGTGGATCCAGACTGCTGGCACTAAACATTAAAAAGGTTGCAGACCAATTTTTAAACTAAGAAATGGGGGAAAGCCGGTTGCTGTAGAGGAGCACGGGGATCAGACAGAGACTTCTCTTAGAGGAGAGTCTATTGATAGAAATTCTCTAGGTTTTAGTCAAGAGGAGAGGATGGAAGAGGACAAAGTATGGGACAGATCAGACGAGAAACATTCACATAAAAAAGAATCTGGCACATCAGAAAAGGGCAGACAAATAAACAGTGACAAGTTTTTAAAGTGCTTGTACACAAATGCTAGAAGTCTAAATAATAAGATGGGTGAACTAGAGTGCCTTGTGATAAAGGAGGATACTGATATAATAGGCATCACAGAAACCCGGTGGACTGAGAGCAATCAATGGGACACAATCTTTCCGGGGTACAAAATATATCGGAAGGACAGAACAGGTTGTGCAGGGGGAGGAGTGGCACTATATGTGAAAGAAAATGTAGAATGAAATGAGGTAAAAATCTTAAATGAATCCACATGTTCCATAGAATCTCTATGGATAGTAATTTCATGCTCTAATAAGAATGTAACAGTAGAGATCTATTATCGACTACCTGACCAGGACAGTGATAGTGATGATGAAATGCTAAGGGAGATTAGATCGGCTATCAAAATAAAGAAGCGGCATTGGGGGGGCGGGGATAGATAGGGCAGACCGGTCAGTTATACTGATCAAAGTGATCTAGGTATTTGGTAAAGAGGGCTAATTTAAGTAACAGATATTTTGATACATCTAAAACAACACAGACCGAAGATTGTCGCTCACACTTACAAGATAAGGGACTGGAATATAGAATAGGAGCAGGGATGTGGTACTACCTCTGTATAAACACACAGCAGAGGTCAGAGCTGCAAGGAAAGAGATGCAATCAGCACATCCTGCAGTAACTACAGCGCTGCCATCAGGAATATCGCAGCCCCTCTGCCCCAGCCCATGCCGGGCACCATGTGGCTGTAGGGAAGGAGGCTGCACAAGCCACTTACCCTGCTGGTTTGTGCCCAGCCACTACTAAGTGGGGATGTGCCGCTGAGCTGGGGCTCTGCTGACTCTGCCTGGGTCCCAGGCTCAGCCGTGCAGTGGCCGGAGCGGCTCCCTGCCAGGTCCCTGCTGCCCTCGGTTTGCCCCCAGACCACTGCCCTGGGGGAGGGGGCTCCCACTCTCCATTCTGGCCCATCCAGGGGATTTCATGGTGCTGCAGGGAGGAAGCCCAGGGGATGGGGGAGTTCCCAGCCCCGGGGGCACCCTGAGAGAGACCCATTGACAGCTCCTCTGGGGCCAGCTGCTCCAGAATGGGGGAGGGGCTGGGATTTCCTGGAAAACAGGTTATGTGAAGCAAGTTTAATATTCTTTGATGAGATTACAAGTCTGATGGTAACTGTTGGTGTAATATATGTGGACTTCCATAAGGTACTTGTCTTAGTACTTCAGGGAATTCTGATTTAAAACCAGCACTGTACAAAATCAATGGCACATATTAAATGGGTTAAAATCTGGCTAACTGACAGATCTCAAAATGTTATTGTTAATAGCGATATATCATTAATGAGATGAGGTGTTTCTAGTGGGGTCCTGCAGGGGCCATGTTTTCAGCCCACACTGCTAGAGCCCACGCACTAGCAAGGCTCTGAATCTTTCCTCCACTGACGCCAGTCATCCCAAAGCTTGATCCAGTCTGTCTCGCAAATCCTCGCTCCATCTACAAGCTGACTCCACCAACCAGAGCAGTATTCTGCACTCCTTCCCCAATCATCCACAGAGATTCCATAGGATCAAGCATCCCAAACTCTGCACAGCTGTCTGACTGTCTTTCTAGACCCTTTGCAAGCTTCAGAGAACAGCACACTCTTCTGGATCCTGTAATGCGGCGTTCACTTGACATGCCCTGGCCACCTGAGGTTTTTCTTACTAATCAATGTTCCCATGAATAACATAAACACTTCCACCTTTTTCACCCTGTCTTGCCATCTTATTCAAAGAATTTTACGCAAGCATCTGATATGAAAACTGTCTAGTCTTTTGGAATATTTGGCGTCATTTGTCCATCAATCTGTGCCATATAGAAGACTGGATAAAGCACATGTCTCACCAATACAGATTTTCACTTTAGTTGACAATTTGTTATTGTTCCAGGCTCCGTCTTGCAAAAGACCAAAGTTCCTGACAGCTTTGCCAATTGTACTAGTGAGCTCAGCACCATTATCTACATTGCTGGTAACAGTAGAGCCAAGGTAGCAAAATGGCTTGGCTTTAACATCTGGGACGGGGAGGTAAAGAATCCTCGAACAGGAAGCACAGAAGATAAAACGGGGGCAGTTTTGTGGATTTGTTTGGAAACAGGTGTTATTGGGAATACTCGGGAGCCCTGGCCCAAGCTCATAGTAACGTTTTGACTCTGTACAGGCCTGATCCAAAGCCCATTGAAATCAATGAGAGTCTTTCCATTGACTTCAGTGGGATTTAGCTCAGGCCCTTATTTCCTGAAAAAACCAAACGCCGTTAGTTGTGAAAGTGAAAGTCTGCAGGGAGGTTTCTTAGATAAAAGTCAAACTATTTCCTGTGTTATGAACACTGCAGATTAAGTTCTACGACTGCAGCCAGCTATTGCTCGGGTCAGCAGCCTGCCAGGGACTCAGACACACTTGGGAAAGTCAGGTATTGTAACTTCATTCAATTCTTACTCTTCATTATCCTAATTACAGACACTTCTGCTCAATTCATCTCTAGACAACAGGTCACACAGTGGCTTAGACAATGATACAAATCTGCCCGCAGTTACATCTGTCCAGTACCTGTGGACCCGAGGGGTAGTGTGGGCCAGTGGATGAGGCAGCTGACTGGAAGTGAGGAGATCAAGGCTTTCATCCCCCCAGCTCTGCCCCTGGCCTGCTGTGTGTGACAATGGGCAAGTCAATCTACCTCTCTTTCTTCTACCAACCTTCGTCTGCCCTAGATTGTAAACTTTGGGGATGGGCACAGCCTCCCTATGTACAGCCCCTCGTACAACGGGGCCACAATCTGGGTTGGGAGCTCTAGGCACTTTTGGATAGAATCTGGGGGTTTGCACAGAATGAAAAGTCTAATATATTCTGTTGAGGTGATTTTAGAGCTTTAATTTGTTATACAATTACAATCACTTTTGGGATGAGGAAACTACTGAAATATTTAAAACCCTATGTATTGAAAACAAAAAAAATCTGCTTATTTTGCTCACATCTACATCATAAAATACATTGACCACTATTTCCATCCTCTGTTGACACAACTACCCAGACGATGAGTTCATAGCATCAGGCAAGCCTCAAGCAGAAAGCTGTTCATCTCTTCCCAGAGACTGCCAGGACAGCTGATATCTATCCATCCCTAGCTGCCACTTTAGGCACCTCAATCCCAGAATCAGGCCCCCACCCTGGATTCAGAAAGCCCCTGCTCAGCAGCCCGTGAATGCTGTAGGTGCATAAATTCACTCAGCATCTTAAATTTCTGCAGTAACCAATTCCCTAGGCGCCTATGTTTCTGCGTCTTTATATGTGCATTGCAGCCCCATGTCAGCCCTGTGGGACCCCATCTTGTACACATGCTTGGACCTTGCTTACCAGATCAGCTCCTGTAGAGAAACTTACACCAAAAGCTGACTGGGGAGGAGGGGAAGAAATGAGCATTTTCCTCATAACATTTAGCTCAGTGGTCAGGGTATGCCCCTGGGATGTAAGAGACCCCAGGTTCAAGTCCTCCCCCCAATGGAGGAGGAGGAGAAAGGAGTTGAACTGGGATCTGTCAGATGAGTGCTCTAACCATTGGGCTACAGAGCCATATTTAGGCCTGCTAAGAAAGAGGAGGGGGAATGGGGACACAGGCAAGGCTCTGCGGTGTCAGAGCTGGGAAGGGGGACACGGGTAAACGCTCTGCGGTGTCAGAGCTGGGATGGGACACTGGGAAACAGACTCTGCCGGCATGTAGAGCTGTGACCGTTTTTGCTTGGAACTAACCCCAATAAACATCACCTTGTCTGCACTTGGCACTTCTGGTCTTCTGCTTTCTGTCTGCATGACAAGAACCATGGGAGGGGGTGAAGGGAAAGCCCTCTAACAATTGTTCTTTCAATCCTTGGTCTGGTTTTATTCATTCTTGTGTCCAGATCATTGTTATCTTTGTATCCTGAACCTCAATAGGCAAGTCTGAGTTCAGTTCCAAAATAACATTTTGATTTGCCTTCACTAGTCTTGGCTCTTGTTATACAGGAACAATCTGTTGTTCAGTTTGAAGTGCAGTATTAAGGCAATAATACACCATCAATGTTGGTAAGACAGGCATTTCTTTTCTTTTTACTGTGGCTGGTTCTCTGTGATCCTACTTCCTCTTTTGTGGTTAATGTCTCTGGTTCCTCCACCTGTGGAGAAATATTCCTTTTCCGGTGCAACCTTAATTCTATTAACACGATAGAATTTATTTACCTTTTTGTTTGTTTGTTTCTGACTCTGTATATAGATGAAACTGAGTCTATTCATAATATAGTGTGGCCCAGTTCATTGCTTACATAAATCATGTTCTATACAGCATATGATAGGAACATAACTTGAACTCTACTTTCCCCAGCATTCTCTCCTTGGCCTTTATCAAAATAAGCTATTGCCTTCCATTTGGATTTTTCTCAATTTGGCAGCTACCTTGCGGGGAGTTTCCAATGAAAGAAAACTTGTTTCACCAAGATTTTTGTTGTGGCTAAAGCAACATTTACCTTAAGGGTAAATGCTTCCATCCATTTGGAGAATAGATCAGTAACAAGATACTGGCTTTTCCTGATCATAGTGGTTGGATTTATCTAGGAAAGAGCAAAATGCTTCGAAGAGTTTTATTTTGGGAGGTATTCATGTGAAAACCTGGGTTAAGGTTTTCCTTAATCAACATCTGGGCACACATGAGTGTTCCCAGAATACAACAGGGCATCCACCAATGGAGACAGGGTCCATACTGGGGTCACTGTTATATCTCTGTCATGCAATACCAAAGCCCAGTGCGCTAGCTGAGCGTTAGACATGTGTCCATCCTTGATGTGAATATAAAGCTGTGACGTTATTGATATAAATTGGGACCATATAGAACATGGGTTGCAACCAAGGTCCTGTAGTGGCACCAAATCTTAGGTAAAGGGGGTCATATAAGGTGTCTAAGACCAGGTTATGGGTTCCTGGTTATGATTATGCTGTCTGTGTGCATGTATCATTTTTAGTTGAACTTATGTATATTGGCTCTATACTGTCTGTATTTCAAGTTGGTGATGTGCTTCTGGGTGATATCCCAGACAAGTTGGTGTTAGCTCTGCTTAGCCTGCTTGATGGCCCATTAAGGACCATCAGCTACACAATTGACCCATGGAGAGAAGGCAAACACGCCTTATGACTCAGCGAAGTATGCATGGACTGGCCCATGTGACTCCAGACTCCATTTTGCTGTAATTTTCCACAGTAAGGACAAAGAGGTTCTTACACCTGGAAAAGCCTATATAAGGCTGATGCATCATCTCCATCTTGTCTTCAATCCTGCTTCTTACCTCTGGAAGGACTTTGCTACAACCTGAAGCTCTGCACAAAGGACTGATGACCCATCCCAGCAGGGGATGTTCCAGAAACTTGATTTGAACCTGCAGTTTATGCCATCGCTGCTGCAAGCCTGAACTAAGAACTTTGCCATTACTGTATGTAATTGATTCCATTTAACCAATTCTAGCTCTCATCTCTACCTTTTTCCCTTTATGAATAAACCTTTAGATTTTAGATTCTAAAGGATTGGCAACAGCGTGATTTGTGGGTAAGATCTGATTTGTATATTGACCTGGGTCTGGGGCTTGGTCCTTTGGGATCGAGAGAACCTTTTCTTTTATTGGGGTGTTGGTTTTCATAACCATTCATCCCCAGGACGAGTGGCACTGGTGGTGATACTGGGAAACTGGAGTGTCTAAGGAAATTGCTTGTGTGACTTGTGGTTTGCCAGTGGGGTGAGACCAAAGTCCTCTTTGTCTGGCTGGTTTGGTTTGCCTTAGAGGTGGAAAAACCCCAGCCTAGGGCTGTGACTGCCCTGTTTGAGCAATTGGTCCTGAATTGGCACTCTCAGTTGGGTCCCGCCAGAACCGCATCGTCACAAAAGCAAGAAATGGAGAGGGGTGGGTGTGTGCCCCACTGCCCAAGGCCAAAGCCGAAGCCCGAGTCCAACTTCCTGGGGTCAAAGCTGAATCCTGAGGGCTGCAGCCCTTGTGCTTTGGCCTCCCTGCCCAGGACAGTGGGGCTTGGGTTTGGGCTTTGCCGCCCCCCCTTCTTCCCCCGGGGCCAAAGGGGCTCTGGTGGGCTGAGGCTTCGGTCCCCTCTTCTGGGTTCGTGTAGTAATTTTTGTTGTCAGAAGGGGGTTGCGGAGCAATGAAGTTTAAGAACCTCTCTTTTAGAGCAGAGGCAACTGGCTTACATTTTTTCAGGCCTTTCTTTTAGAGGCTATTGTTGCAAGCGCAACTGAGCTTTCTCCTTCTGTAAAGTATTCACAAAGCTCTGTCTACAGTTAACAGTCGCATCTCGACCAAGCTCTTTTTGTCTAAGTGAAATAATGTTACTGCTGTTTCCCAATGTGCCATATGTGCTGCGACTGGAGCTCCTTGTTTTATTCTCTCTCCCAATTTTGCAATGGCGTTTAGTGTTGTTACATTTGTTACCGCTGCGGTTGGAGAGACACGACGACTCAATCCTGAAGTTACCATTTAGAAGTTGATTTTTTTCCCTCCTTTACAGTTATATGTGGGATTTCCTTTGCCTCTTTTTTCAAAGGAACCAGTGTCTCCACTGTTTGGGCAGCTTCTACAGTGAACAATTTAGATGGGGAGTTTTGCTTTAACCTTTTATACCGTTTCCTGATTGGGGCAGGTGCCGGCATCGTCTGATAGTCGGGTAATGGCAGGTTTCTGTGGAGATTCTGGTTTTGGGTCTAAAGTGGCTTTGGGTACAATGGGCAGATCAGCTTCAAAATGAATTATGCCAATTGTTCATTATTCCTTCTGACTCAGTTGACTTAAAAGTATCAAAATTGCTTGCTGGAATTTCAGGTTACAAAGAGTTTCTTCTTTCCTGAGAGGTCCTGATATAGGTAAAGGTAATAATTGGAGATATACCAATCTCCTAGAACTGGAAGGGATCTTGAAAGGTCATTGAGTCCAGCCCCCTGCCTTCACTAACAGGACCAATTTTTGCCCCAGATCATTCATAAGCAGATTATTTTCCGGTCATTGGTTTATGGTGTTGCCAGGCACCCATTTTTCAATTGGAACACCCAGTCGTAAAGGGACCCTGGTGGCTCTGTTCAGCACCGCCAACTTGGCCATTAAAAGTCCAATCATGACTGATGAGAGCTATGGAGTTGGCACCTGCCGGCACTAAGGTAGCGTGCAGAGCCTCCCTGGCTGCCCATGTGTCTAGGGGCAGCAGGGACCTGGTGGCTGCTTCCTGGGAGCTGCGGTAAGTCCCGCTGGGACCCCGCACCCCAACCTCCTTCCCCAGCCCAGAGTTCCCTGCCGCATCCAAACTCCTTTCTGGAGCCCTCACTCCCCCCAACACCCCTGCCCCAGCCCCCTCCTGCGCCCCAAACCCCTCATCTCCGGCCCCACCCCAGAGTCCACACCCCCAGCCGGAGCCCTCACCCCCCCACACACCCCAACCCCCTGTCTCAGACCCCTCCAGTACCCTAAACCCTTCAGCCCCACCCCAGGGCCCATACCCCCAGCCAGAGCCCTCACCCCCTCCTTCACCCCAAACCCCTCATCCCTGGCCCCACCTCAGGGCCTGCACCTCCAGCTGGAGTCCTCACTCCCACACACACACACCCCAACCCTTTGCCCCAGCCTGGAGCCCTCTCCCAAACTCTGAACCCCTCATTTCTGGCCCCACCTAGAGCCCACACACCAATCACCCTGCTCCAGCCCGGAGCCCTCTCCCACACCCCAAACCCCTCATCCCCAGACCCACCCCAGAGCCTGCAACCCCAGTCGGAGCCCTCACTCACCTCCTGCACCCCAACCCCTGCTCCAGCCTGATGAAAGTGAGTGAGGATGGGGGAGAGTGAGTGATGGAAGGAGGGGGGATGGAGCGAGTGAGGTCAGGGCCTCAGAGAAGGAGCAGGGCAGGGGCTCGGAGAAGGGGCAGGGCAGGGGCGTTCCGTTTTGAGCGATTAAAAAGTTGGCAACCTACTTATGGTCCTCATTCCTTGTCTCCAAGGCCTAACATAGCCAAGCTAAAATCTTGCAGGCCTCAGCCTACAGGCCTTGCATTTCAGCTTGTCTTACTCATGTCTAAAATTTGGTTCCTCTAAATACTGATCAATCTTATCCTTTTATAATCCTACAAATTAACTCTAATTAACATACAATGAATATATATGATATAACATATTGATTAATCATAACATTACACAATAAATGAATAATAAACTAAAATGATTGGTTACACGTAAAATAACCCTTCTTCTAAAGAAAAGTGGTTGCTAAAGCAAATGTGGTTGAAGTAACTCTTGAATGTTAACACATATTTTATTGGGTGCAAAATATGTTTTGCCTACTTTGGTAACTCTGTATTTAACAAGGAACTGAGATTAACCCATAGCCAGCATTCTGGTCAGTTTTGCAGACCAATCTACGGACTGCTTTTATACCCTGTGTTTTACCCTTTCAGGTTCTGCCGGTCTGACAGGCAGTGATAGAAAGAGAATCTAGTTCACTGCATGGGCACACTCCAGCATTCTCTCTGGACTCACTGGAATTCTAGTTAATTTGCACTTTTACGCACAAGCCAGCAAATCCAACTTTCCAATCCAAGTGTTAAAACTTTATCAATGTGTTTGTGAGGGGACTGTTGGCCCCTTACTAAAACTCAGTGGGGGGTTTTGGTTGGCTAATTCCCAGTACCAAAAAAAAGGGGAAGGGTCAATGGAAAGGCAGGACTGTGAGACTGACAGTCACCAGGAACAATGGGGAGAGGCCAATGCTTCAGGTCAGCCTGATTGATAGGATGGGCAGGCTAATGAGGGATTCAGGAGGCCAGGGGGACCCATCCTCCATGTGAGCTGGAATTGCCTGGGTCAGACAGAGTGGGGCCGACTCTGGGTCTGGTTCTGTTCAATATCTTCATCATCCATAAAAGCCGCAAAGAATCCTGTGGCACCTTATAGACTAACAGACGTTTTGGAGCATGAGCTTTCTTGGGTGAATACCCACTTCGTCGGATGCAAGTAGAAATCATCATCCATGATTTAGATAATGGCATAGAGAGTACACTTATAAAGTTTGCGTATGATACCAGGTTTGGAGGGGTTGCAAGTGCTTTGGAGGATATGATTAAAATTCAAAATAATCTGGACAAACTGGAGAAATAGTCTGAAGTAAATAGGATGAAAGTCAATAAGGACAAATGCAAAGTACTCCCCTTAGGAAGGAATAATCAGTTGCACAGATATAAAATGGGAAATGACTGCCCAAGAAAGAGTACTGCAGAAAGGAATCTGGGGGTCACAATGGATCGCAAGCTAAATATGAATCAACAGTATAACACTGTTGCAACAAAAGTAAACACCATTCTGGGATCCTGGGAATGGGCAAAGGGATGGATCACTTGATGATGACCTGTTCTGTTCATTCACTCTGTGGCACTTGGCATTGGCCGCTGTCAGAAGGCAGAATACTGGGCTAGATAGACCTTTGGTCTGACCCGGTATGGCCGTTCTTATGTAGTAGCAAGAGTGTTGTAAGCAAAACACGAGAAGTGTAGCCCTGAGGATTAATCTGTTGGTCTGTATAAAATGTCTTTTTGATAAAAGTGTGTAGGCTGCATAGATTAATAGAATTTGCAATAAGCTGTAATGAAGATACCTAGAAACTTCTAGACCAGACATCCTGGCCTATTTCCTCTGTGATGCTGAAAGCAACCTTTAAGACCCTTACTCAGAAAAATAATAATAGGAGACAAACCTACGCAAATTGTCTAGGGACTTTTCGAATATCTGCTAACCTTTCACCTAGTTAGGTGCAAAAGGAGAGTTTTTCTGCCCACAAATGTAACACGTACACCCGCAAGCTACTATATAGCTGTCATTAGTACGCACACAAAAGGTCAGCCAATGAAAACAGGTACCCTCACCTTTCCATGGGGGAAAGACAAATTTGGGCATAGGAGGAAGGATTTCTCCCTATAAAAGGTGTGATAATCCACCATTAGGCAGGCGATACACCCATCCTTCTATTCTCCATCGCCTCACCCTGCCTACACCTACGAAAGCTGTCAACTACTGATAAGTCGTAGTGTTCTGTCCTTTCACAGCTGTAAGTATGAAATAATTCTTAATTTCTACTTCACCTCTAAAGCATCTATGCTAAGAAGGGTTTAAATCATAGCCAGTCTCTTGGTAACTTCCTCTAGCAAAGGTGTGAAATCTTCTGAGTGCTATTGCTGCAAAGTGCATTTAGAACTGTGTAATATCATATCATATCTCTTAAAGAACTGTGATATTTTGTAACTTTGTAATCTCATACTGCTTTTAACATTTTACATTTACTTCTTGTTTTATTGATTTTAAATAAAAGGTCTTGTTTGACTAAACTCTGTCCCTGTCTAAATTTCCTGTTATACCCCAATCTCCTTGTATTAAATTCTGTGAAGCCTGATTCAAGACGAACTTTTATCTTCTGATCACACATATTGGCGAGCCATACCCATATTATTAATATCTATCAATTATTACTAACATTATTAATTAATTAGAAAATTAATTATTAAATACAACTAAATTAAGTGGATAAGTTCCACTGTCCCTACTAACCCTCCCCAAATCAGGCTACAGAAGTAATTCTTCCTATCTATTCCGCACTGATAAGGCTTCAACTGGAGTATTGTGTCCTGTGTTGGGTGCCACATTTCAGGAAAGATGTGGACAAATTAGAGAAAATCCAGAGAAGAGAAACAAAAATGATTAAAGGTCTAGAAAACAGGACCTAGGAGGGAAGATTGGAAAAAAATGGGTTTGTTTAGTCTGGAGAAGAGAAGAAGATGAGGGGGGACACATGATAACAGTTTTCAGGTACATAAAAGGTTGTTACAAGGAGGAGAGGAAAAATTGTTCTTCTTAACTTCTGAGGATAGGACAAGAAGCAATGATCTTAAACTGAAGAAACGGCATTTTAGGTTGGACATTAGAAAAAACTTCTTAACTGTCAGGGTGGTTAAGCACTGGAATAAATTGCCCAGGGAGGTGGTGGAATCTCCATCATTGGAGATTTTTAAGAGCAGGTTAAACCAACACCTGTCAGGGATGGTCTAGATAGTACTTAGCCCTGCCATGAGTGCAGAGGCCTGGACTAGAAGACCTCTCAAGGACCCTTCCAGCCCTAAAAATCTATGATTCTTGGAGCTCCAGGGTTACATGCATTAACAGAGAGCACAGCTTGCTGATTCCACAGACCTCAGTGTTACTCATAAGGAAAGACCAGACACTCAGTTCGATAGCGAAAGGGCTCGGCCAGGTTTACTGTCAACATAGTACAGTCCTAGCGCCCCATAGGAGCTGCAGGGACACTAACATATGCCTGTGACAATGGACCAGCTCAGTCAGTGCACTGGGACACTGCTGGACAAAGGTGCCCCTCCTATGGCTTCTTCTTTTATTCATGAATATAGACAAATTGCGTATTGCACTCCAGATGTGGATGCCGGTCTTATCCTGGTACCTGCTAGTATAGGCACCGACTCCGTGGGTGCTGTGGGGCTGGAGCACCCATGGGGAAAAATTAGTGGGTGCTCCGCACTCACCGGCAGCCAAGCTCCCTCCACCCCCTCCTCGCTTTCTCCTCCCCCAAGCGTGCCGCATCCCCGCTCCTCCCCCTCCCAGGGCTTCCCGACTGCTGCCTAACAGCTGTTTGGTGGCACTTTGGACATTCCAGGAGGGAGGGAGAGGAGTGGGGACTTAAAATGCTCAGGGGAGGAGGTGGTAAAGAGGTGGGATGGGGTGGGGACTTGGGGGAAGGGGGTGGAATTGGGGTGGGGTGAGGGTGGTGCAGAGGCAGGCAGGGGTGAGGCCAGAGGTACGGGGGGCGAACACGATGGGGCAGAGGAGAAGTCGGCATCTATGCCTGCTAGTTCCACCAAAACATTCCCATCTGTTATCCTGTCATCCCATCCTTATCTGACTTAGGATCGGCGCGTCCCTGTACCATCTCCTAGGAATGTGTTCACGCTACTATTTGAGAACTCTTGGAGTCCTGTACCATCATCTCCAGTCAGGACCATGCTTCCTTGGTGTTAGCCAGTACCTGGTGTGTAGCTGTATTGCCCAGGCCAGGCCTACTATGATTCACAGCCTTTGGTTCACATTGTTAGCTAGGCCTAGGGCTCCAGCAAGGCCTACATCGTGCTTCCGTGCTGAGACAAGACTACATTAGGGGGAAGAAAATCCTGTAACAGAATGAAAATTTATCCATATTTTAGTGATATATGTCAGCCCTAGAGAAGATGTGTGAAAAAATAAGCGTCTGGAACTGTATTAAGTATTTTGCAGAGCTTTAAACACTACTACAAACCCCAGGCAAAGTTATAGCCAATGGAGTCTTTGGAGAGCAACTCCATTATTGCTACAGCAAGATGGCTGAGACAGAGAGAAGAAATGTACAAAATTGAGTCTGAGGTTCGGAAAAGGATACAAATGTGGGGTTTTACAGTGGGAAGGCGGTGTTCTCTCCTTGAGAATCAGGCATTTATTTGGACTTACATTCAAAAAGGGAATCCGGTCCTTAAAAAAGAAAATGTGAACCACTGAAAATATGGCCATGTGACAGATTTCTGTTACCAATCTGCTGGTGCCTCAGTTGATCAGGCTGAGGCCGCAGAGTCATTTGGGGCAGAGATACAGGAGTACACCAACTGACAGATCTCCAACTTTCTTCCACTCTCGAGAGGGTTTTAAGTCCTGGGTGTTCCTGGGGGCGTCTCGGTCAGGGGAGCTCCCCTCATCCCCCGTGCTCTCTGCTCTTTGCACCAGTTAGTCCAGGCTTTCTGCAGCTTCCTCGACTTCCCCAAAACACACCAGCTACAGGGTCTCAAGACAAACTGATTCTCAATTCGCTGACATTCGCAGTCTTGCTGTTTTTGCAGCCCCTGCAGTTTCTGTTCTGCGATGCTTTCTCACAGTGCAGCAGGGCAGGGTTGGAAGCTTGGCCCCCCCGCTTTCTTGGCAGGTAGCAGAGAATCTGCTGTGTGCAGTGACCTTGGACTGGAGCCAACCTCTTATCTTCAGGTCTGGAGTGTCAACTTAACCCATTCTTTCCTCCTCCCTCCGCCTCCTGAAACCTGCAAAGGAACCTTCCATTCCCCCCACTCACTCACATCTTTAACCCTTCCCTACTGCCAATCCACTATATATTTAGAAATATTACCAAGGTATGCTGCTGGAGCTTACCCAGGGAACTCCAAAAGTAGGGGGGATAGTTCATACTGTGATAGTTGTCTCCCCCCCCCCCCGCCCAAATGTGTCAAAGCTCAGATATTTTTTGGCAATGTCAAGCTACCATGCAAGAGTCATTTCAAATGAAGCAGCATCACCCGGCCATTTCTTGTTAATAGAAATGTGTAGAGGTGTGTAATAGAAGTGTGCTTAGATTTATTTTCCACTGTTCAGCATACACACCACACCCCTATGTATCCATTCCCTCTGTGCTGACATCCATCCCATTGCCCCACGTACAGCTCAGCAGTCGCCTACACCAAGCCAACCCCTCAGGTAGACCAACAGAGGGAAAGCACCCCCCCTCTCCTTTACGGGCAAAGGCCAGGGGAGTGACAGCATTTCCATGTGTTCAGTGGAAGTCCCTCCCCCTCCAGTAAACACCCCAGGCCTGTTGCTCCCCATTCCTGACCCTATCCTGCTTTCCCTGAGCAAGATACTGCCACGTCCTAGTCCCCATGTCACTGGCTCTCCCCCGGGATCCAAATTCCTGGCTCCCTTTCCCTGGCCAGAAAAATCTGCCCCTAAAGACCCAACTCCCCAGCAGACCCTCTAAATAAGGGATCAGCTCAGCAGGTGAACAGGAGAGGCAAGCAGGGGAGTTTTGCAAGGCGTAACTGTGGATCCAGTGCATGGAGGTAAAGGGACTTGGTGAGCTGTGTGCTGGTCTGTTTGCTGTTTGTCTCTGTGTGGGTCGTGTAGCTGGGCTTTGGGTCCCTGACCGGGCGAGGTGAAGGAAGGTCTGTCTGTTTGTGTCTCTGAGAGAGGCATGTGGCTCTGACCCTTTGGCCTAGGATCAGCCCTGGTGTTGGACATCTGAGTTGTCCATCACCCCTTTAGCCCCGGGGCAGAACTAAGCAGCGAGGCACAGCGTGTATAAGGTAGTTGCTGAGCAAACACTTAACCAGGCACTTGGGTGAGGCACTGAACTACTCAGTTATATCATTATTTTAGCCCCATTCTCTAGGTTACGATGGACAGACCTGCCTGGCCTCGGGTTCTGTGTACTGTGCAGCAGTTTAATGGCACTTTTGAGTAAACACAGCAGCACTAGGTACAGTATTTCCACCCTCCAGAATCCTTCAGGAAGTGAAATCAAGATTTCCCCACAGCTACTGCCCACCCCTCCAGCTGAGAACTGTATTTCAGGATCAAACCCGCCTCCGTTATGGCTGGGCTGCAATCCATGAGAGAGCAATTCCTGCCTGGGAAATCCCAGTAACTGAATGTGGAACAACGGATCACAGTGAAACAATGGGGAGGATATTTGGTTTTGATGTGTTCTTTTCCCCCAAATCTTCACTGACGTTCCTGATGGATTCTCCTGCAGCCACACCGGGGAAGCTGGAACCATGATGAAGTCTTTGCTGATCCCCTTGACATACTTCTGTCTTCAAACCTGGCTGGGAATCCCTCAGGTAAACTCTTGAACTTTGCCAGGGAAGCACTCTGTGTTTTCTCGTGGTTCTGCTCAAGGCTCTGCAGGCAGCCATACTGCCTTAGACCCATAGACGTGTAGGGCTGGAAGGGATCTCGAAAGGTCATCTAGTGCAGCCCCCCTGCTGAGGCAGGATCAAATTCACTGAGACCACCTCTGACAGTTTGTGTCTAATCAGGGACCCACACCACATTTTGCAGTGGCTGGTAGGGGGCCCCCAGGCCCTCCCACTAAACTGGGTTCCAGTCCAGGGACCTTCTGAGCAGCAGCCAAGGTCTGTTCCGTCAGACTCCTTGCTGCTGCCTCCATGGATATCTTCCTACCACAGCCTTTTTCCAGCCCGCACAGCCTCTCACAGCTCACCCTCCTTTCAGGGCTGGGCTCGCAGGGCTCCCCCGTGGAGTCCCCCAACACAGGGCTGGCGCTTCCATTTAGGTGACCTAGGCAGTCGCCTAGGGTGCCAGGATTTGGGGGGGGGGGGCGGCATTTTGCCGGCAGGGCGGCAGGCGGCTCTGGTGGACCTCCCGCAGACGTGCCTGCGGAGGGTCCGCTGGTCCCTCGGCTCCGGTGGAGCATCCACAGGCATACCTGCGGGGGGTCCACCAGAGCCACGGGACTGGTGGCGAAATGGGTAGAGCCAGCCCTGCGCCTAGGGCGCCAAAAACCCTGGTGCCGCTCCTGCCCCAACACAATCCCAAACGAAAAGAACAAATTTAAACCAATTTTTGCCTCTCTCAGGCTTCCTCCTCACCCTGCAGCCCCTCAAACTCCAGTCCAAATGGCCCCTAGGCTTTACCAACACTGCCTCCAACATCCTCTGGGCCTGAGGCAACTCCCCTCACTGCCCCCAGCCTCCTAGGCCTGCTCCTGGCTCTGGGCCCTCCAGTGCTGGCTCCAGGCCTCTCTCTGCCTTTAGCCCAAGAGGGGACATCCTCAGCCGGGTTTGATCACCACCTATGCGTAACACCCTCCAGGTGCCACCCCGCAGCCTAAAGGGGCTCAGACTCCGATTAACCCCTAACCAGTGTGGGGTTTATACAACCCATCACAACGGTGTTGCCATCCTCCATGTGCATTTGGGGGTTGGATGATGGATGGAACCGTCCCATGGGCACCGCCAGCCCTAGAGCATGCAGTGCATGGCTGGCATACGGAGATGGCAACCCACTGACTCCCGCTGAGGTAAATGGGGGTGGTTTCTAGATATTCTCGTGGGAGTGGATTGGGATCTCAGTCCCTCCTAACTCCCTTCCTTCTATGTCCCTTGTTCCCCAGGCTTTGTCTTCCCTATTAATGTATCCCTTTCTGCCTAACCCTACATCTAGACACAATATATTTATTACACTAACAAAGTCCCAGGTAAACTAAAAATGCATCTGTAATGATTACAGGGCTTGCTAGTCCTCAGGTGTGCCATGCCCCGCCCCCCAAAAAATCATAGAGCCAACATAACATTTGCCAAGCAACACACTGATGATAGTGACTAAATGTTCCATCCCTTTCTCCCACTTTTCCTCTGTCTTGTCTATTTAGAGGTAAGCTCCTAAGACCATCTCTTAGTGTGTTTGTACAGGGCCGAGCACAACAGGGCCCCAATTCTGGGTGTGACCTCTAGGTGTTATTGTAACACAAATGCTAATATGACCCTATGTTTCCTTTATTCTCCCAGGCAAAATGTCAGGTGCAGCTGAGCATGATGGATGATGCTTTTGACGACCAGTATCTAGGATGTACTAAAGAAATGGAGAAAAAAGCACATGAACTGCTAAAGGAGGAAATGTCCCCACCATTTAGCATGGTGTGGGAAAATGCAACAAAAAAATGGGAAGATGTGAAAATTACTTCTCCCCTCAGGGATTATGATAAGTATGGAATAGCCCTCATAGCCTATACTGACCCCACCAGGGTAGACAACGACAAAGTTTTTTCAACTATATTTAATGAAGCAGTAAACAGGTCTTGGAAATCTCGAGATGATTACATGAAGCATTTCCCCTTCAAAGCCTTTCATTATTATTTGACAAGAGCTTTACAGGTCTTACGGGAGGGGTGCAATGTGGTGTACCGGGGGGATCCTAAAAGTTTTGAGTACAAGGGGGGTAACATCAGGTTTGGACGCTTTGCCTCTTCATCTATTAATGAAAGAGTGGCTGAGGAGTTTAGCAAAGGGGGCACAGTCTTCACCATCCACACGTGCTTCGGCGTGAAGATACAGGCCCTGTCGTACAATCCTGACCAAGAAGAAGTGTTAATCCCAGTCCATGAGATATTCAGTGTGTCCCGCAAAGGGAACAACCGCTTTGACCTCTGGAGCACAAAACAGACCTGCAGGCATTTTAACTGCACAGAGCTGGGCGGTGAGTACTGGGCTGAACAGGAGAAATATTTGTGTGGGCCTGTTTGCTGTGGAGAATTTGAAAACCCCACTTCAGGGAGAGCTGATGAGAGGGACGCTGACTTGGGGACTTGGCACCAGGGCTGGGGGAGACAGGCTGCCACGACTCTTGCTGCTAGAGAGGGCTGGGGTGGGTGGACACTGGGTCCTAAGTGCTCACTGAGGAAAGTAGGTGCCTAGACATCATGGCGATGGGAGCACTAGAAAGACAGGTGAAGGCCCCAAATCACTGCGAGTCTTCAACACACACACACACCCTTACAGAGTCCACAAGAGCTCTGGCAGAGCAGCTCCTCCACAGGCTGTGGGAAAGGGAGCAGTGGGGTGGCCTAGTGTGCAGATGGCCCATTATTTGGGGCAGTCAGGACTAGGGACGACCATGAGGAACTTCAGAGAGATCTAACCAAGTTGGGTGAATGGGCAACTCAACATCCGGTGAAATTCACGGACACACAGTCAAGGTAACGCACATTGTGAGGGATAATTTCACTGCATTGTCAATGAGCTGTATCAGCTCAGAAGGAAACCTGGCCAGCATTGTGGAGAGAGTTTAGGTTAAATCTCAATGAAAATCTCTGTTCGAGGTGCTGCAAAGTCTATAAAGCAAACAAAACGTTACCATGCAGCGGGAATGATGAGCTGGAGAACAATGTGGGGATATTATAACTAAGGCTAAGATTTAGCTATTTTTCTTAAAAAGAGTCATGGACAAGTCACAGGCAATAAACAAAAAATCACAGCCCTATGACCTGTCCATGCCTTTTACTATGGGGTGGGGTGGGGTGGGGTGGGGTGGGGGGGGAGGCATAGCTCAGTGGTTTGAGCATTGGCCTGCTAAACCCAGTGTTGAGTTCAATCCTTGAGGGGGCCATTTAGGGATCTGAGGCACAATCAGTACTTGGTCCTGCTAGTGAAGGCAGGGGGCTGGACTCAATGACCTTTCAAGGTCCCTTCTAGCTCTGAGAGAAAGTTTATATTTATTTATATATATATATATATATATATATATATAAATAAAATGGAGATATCCTATATACCCCAGACTAAATCTTGGGTGTTTGAGGTCTCTGGGGTACCTACTGACAAGGCCATCCTTAGGCATATGCAGCTGCATAGAGCACCTGAAAATTTGGGGCACCACTGGGTCTTAGTGTCCATGTTCCAGGCTTTCCTATCCCTGTTCTGACCCTTCCTGCTGGCTGCTGCAGCCAGGTGAGTCTTCCTCTGGAGGGGGATCTAGTAGTTAAAAGGGAAAAAGCCTCCAGCCTGCCAGACCTATTAGCACAACACTGAAACTGTTAAAGAGCCATTCAAGAGGTAATAAAGCCATTTAACAGGCATTTGCCAACCCCAGGTATATACTGTCAGTTTCTGAATTTATGAGGGCTTGGCTACATTCCAAACTCCAAAGCGCTGCCACAGGAGCACTCCTGCAGCAGCACTTTGAAGTGCGAGCGTGGTCACAGCGCCAGCACTGGGAGAGCTCTCCCAGTGCTGCAGGTGCTCCACCTCCCTGAGGGGATTAGCTTACAGCGCTGGGGCACTTTTTACACTGGCGCTTTACAGCGCTGTAACTTGCTGCGCTCAGGGGGGTGTTTTTTCACACCCCTGAGCAAGAAAGTTGCAGCGCTGTAATGCGCCAGTGTAGCTAAGGCCTGAGGGCTTGGCTACACTTGTGAGTTGCAGCGCTGGTGGAGGCTTTCCAGCGCTGCAATTAGTAACTGTCCACATCTGCAAGGCACATCCAGCGCTGCAACTCCCTGGCTGCAGCGCTGGCTGAACACCTGGTCTGCTTGGGGTGTAGCGAGTGCAGCGCTGGTGATCCAGCGCTGCTCATCAAGTGTGGACACACACCAGCGCTGTTATTGGCCTCCAGGGTATTAGGAGATATCCCAGAATGCTTTTAAGTAAATTACTCTCTTTTGTTTTGTTATGCAGCCTCTCTTTGTTTTGTTGTGAACTCGGAGCTCCGGAGCTCCCGGAGCTGCTTATCTAAACAAACACAGCTCCTGTTTGCTGTGATCAATCTGTGACTGTGAACAATCAAATGAGATAAACCCCTGCCTGCCTCATTCACAGGGGTTGAGTGTTTGTTTGATGAGAGAAACGGCGGGTGGGGGGGGGGGGAAGAAAGTCTGTGCTTCTTATCTGGTCTGCAGGCTGTTTGCAATTAAGAGTAAGGGGTTTGGAAAATTTTCTGATTTTCAAGGCAGGGAGCTAATACACAGTGTCGGCTCCAAAAATCCTCTCTCTCTCTCTCTCTCTCCCACCGCTCCCTGTCACACTACACACTCCACCCCACCCCCCTCTTTTGAAAAGCACGTTGCTGCCACTTGAATGCTAGGATAGCTGCCCATAATGCACCACTCCCAACAGCGCTGCAAATGTGGCCACACTGCAGCGCTGGTAGCTGTGAGTGTGGCCACACACCAGCGCTGTTCCTACACAGCTGCACGACCAGCGCTGCAACTCCCAGCACTGCAACTCTCAAGTGTAGCCAAGCCCTGACAAACAGTTGTGCATGACTAATATTTACTCAGAACAGGTCAGTGTACAGGACCTTAGTTTAAAATTTGCTTTAAAAATATTTCATTAGTGAGTGGGTGAAGATTATAAAAATCACATCTCAAAAAATCCTTGCATAGATTTTTAGATGTACAATCATCTTTAGCCTTAAATGCTTGGATCTTCAGACATATAGTCTAAAACACACAACTAGTTTTAAGAGAACCCTCCAGCAAAATCAGTACTTAAGATATAAAATCTTCGGTTATGCCTATAACATTGGAAACATTTTTTTAAAGTTGGTGCAATTTCATAAACATGTCTGTTATGAAGATCACAAAGTAAATTAGCCTTCCTTTTTCTAAAAAAAATGAACATTGTTATGAACACACTAAACCTCTGACTGATTAACTTAAAATAACGTCTTTGTTTCACTGAGTTAAATATGTGGTAATCGGGAATGTTTACTTTATGAAGGCTTAAGAGTATATTTAAAATATAAAATCAGCTTAGAAATACTGATTAAGAAAATGTAAAACAGAAGAGCTGCATCATGTATTCCATAATATTTAATGTTGGATTCAGCAAGACAGCTGACTCACTCTTATTACAACGTTTTTGCTAATAAATGTCTGACAAACTTCAGGGCATATCAAAACACCTGTGACTGACATTTTTAATTTCCAAATTTAGTGCTTTTAATTAGGTACCTTCTTCATGTCCATTCTGCGTGAGGGAGAGGGTATGGGGGGGGTGACGATGCAGTTCTGGCAGGACCCAACTGAGAGTGCCAATTCAGGACCAATTGCTTAAACTGGGCAGTTACAGCCCTAGGCTGGGGTTTTTCCACCTCTAAGGCAAACCAAACCAGCCAGACAAAAGGGGACTTCGGTTCCACCCCCCTGGCTAACCACAAGTCACACAAGCAATTTCCTTAGACACTCCAGTCTCCCAGTATCCCCACCAGTGTCACTCGTCCTGGGGATGAATGGTTATGAAAGCCAACACCCCAATAAAAGAAAATGATTCTCTCAATCCCAAAGAATCAAGCCCCAGACCCAGGTCAATATACACATCAGATCTTACACACAAATCACGCTGTTGCCAATCCTTTAGAATCTAAAAGTTTATTCATAAAGGGAAAAAGGTAGAGATGAGAGCTAGAATTGGTTAAATGGAATCAATTACATACAGTGATGGCAAAGTTCTTAGTTCAGGCTTGTAGCAGTGATTGAATAAACTGCAGGTTCAAAACAAGTCTCTGGAACATCCCCCGCTGGATGGGTCATCAGTCCTTTGTGCAGAGCTTCAGTTTGTAGCAAAGTCCCTCCAGAGGTAAGAAGCAGGATTGAAGACCAGATGGAGATGAGGCATCAGCCTTTTATAGGCTTTTCCAGGTGTAAGAACACCTCTTTGTCCTTACTGTGGAAAATTACAGCAAAATGGAGTCTGGAGTCACATGGGCAAGTTCCTGCATACTTTGCTGAGTTACAAGGCGCATCTGCCTTCTCTCCATGGGTCAATTGTGTAGCTGATGGTCCTTAATGGGCCATCAAGCAGGCTAGGCAGAGCTAACACCAAACTTGTCTGGGATGTCTCCCAGAAACATAGCACAGATCTGAAATACAGATACTACAGAGCCAATACTCATAACTTCAACTACAAAATGATACATCATAATCATAACCAGCAACCCATAACCTGGTCTTAGACACCTTATATGACCCCCTTTACATAAGATTTGGTGCCACTACAGGACCTTGGTTGCAAGCCATGTTCTATATGGTCCCAGTTTATATGACATTTTTAATTCCCAAATTTAGTGCTTTTAATTAGGTACCTTCTGCATGTCCATTCTGCATGAGGGAGAGGGTACGGGGGTCTCTGCAGAGAACTGTGACTCTCCGCCACTGTGAGGCGGGCCACCCATCGTCTTATCCTTTGCTGCCTTGTCCCTCCTCCCCCCACCGCCAGGCTGTGAGCTCGGGCTGCCGTTGGGCATAGGGGCACCAGTTTAATAATACTGCATAGGGATCCCCTAAATCCTAAGGATGGCCCTGCCCGCTGATGCTTGCATGGGGTGGGGGGGAAATGGGGCATCCCAGGACAATCACTGCTGTTGGTGGGGGGGGTGCCCCTGCTGGCCTGGGACCGCTGCTGTGGGGTGCAGGGGAGGGGAAACAGAAGGGCAGTGTGGCTGGCGCTGGAGCCTCCTGAGCTGCTCAGGTGGTCCTGGGCTCAGTCACACCTACCAGGTGCGGAAGTCTCAAAATCCATGACTTCCATGACCTCTGGGACAGACTCACAGCCTTAATTATAACCCCATTACATGAATCAATGGGGCACTCTTCCCTGGGATACTAGGTTTGGTTCTGATCACTGAGCTCTAAAAGATTTATCGGGGGCAGGGGTGGAGAAAGTTCAGAGACAAGGGGTGAAAGTGACCAGAGGTCTGGAGAGGTTTCTATGGGAGAGATTGGAATGGCTGAGCTAAGAGAAAAGACAAAAGCAAACATGATGGAGATGGACAACATAATAAATGAGACGGGGAAATGGCAGCGTATAATTTACCACTTTCTCATAAAACAAGAATAAACTGAAGGCAACATATTTAAACTAGTAAAAGGGTATGTGCCCTGTTATATAAAAATGCAGTGTTAACTTGTGGAACTCATTGACTCCAAGAGCTCAATAGAATTAAAAAAAAAAAGAAATAGCCATTTATATAGACAGAATCTCCACAGTTGTTACGTAGGATAAACTAATTGTTTTTAAAAGGGCAATAAACCCTTAGGCCTGAGGACAAAAGGCTGTCACTATCTGCCCGGGTTGGGGAAGAAATTTCCTCTATGTGTAGGTTATTCCCCTCCTGGGTTTCTTGCAGCTTCCCCTGATGCAGCTGGGCCTGACCTCAGTCAGGGACAGGATACCAGGCTAGATGCAGCCCAACAGCTCCCATGTTTCTTTGGAAATAGTAGAATACAGTTGAAAATTCTACCTGGGCAGATCCCATTTCACTGACTCTGTTTTGTACTGTAGGAGAGAAGATCGAAACATGTGTTTACAACTCTGGTAAGAAAGAAAATTTTTGTTTTCATTGTTTTGAAAGTGACTCGACCTCTGTATTGAAGTGCAGAGCAGAGAGCAACCCCACCAGGCAAACATGTCACATGAAACCAGCTGAGAAATAAGTGAGGGTGAACTGCACGTTCTGTCTATTTATCCAGGTTCTCATAGGGAGCTCATGACTAGTATCTGAGAATCTTCCCGTCTGACTCAATTCCACACGCAGTTGATTTCAGAAAAGAAAATTTAAGGAGAATAACCTGCACAACTCGTAAAGCGGTGAGGGCCACATTACTCCAAAGAAAACAGCTAAGGGCCGAAACCCCCCGGCCCCGCAGAAACACACACCCCCAGCACCTCCGGGCCCTGTGGAAACACCCTGCGCCAGCGCCGCCCAGCCCTGCGGAAACAAACCCTCCTTCCCCAGCACTGCCCCACCAAAACAGCTGTGGGCCAAAAAGGAAGGTTGGGGGTAGAGGTGATACTTTATTTTAAGTCAACCAGGGCTCCCAGCTGAAGAGGTGGCTGGGAGCCCTCAGGGGCAAATTAAAGGGCCCAGGGCTCCAGTGGCTGGGGGAACCAGAGCTTTGTGGGGCTGGGGCAGGTATTCAAAGGGCCCAGAGCTCCTGCCGCTGAGGGGAGCTCGAGCCCTTTTTAAATCCCAGCCCCAGCCCGGCCGCCGGAGCCACAGCCAGGATTCAAAAGGCTCTGGGCTGCCCGCAGCGGCAGGGAGCTCTGAGCCCTTTAAATCTCAGCCGTGGCCAGGATTCAAAGGGCTCTGGGCTGCCCGCAGAGCGCCATGTGCGCAGGATTTAGAATCCCCCCGTGGGCCACACAGTGAGCCTCCGCGGGCCGCATGTTGTGCAGGCCTGCCTTAGAGGACTAAAAATTCATCTTCAGTGTTCTGAACTATAAGCTGAACATACATCCCCTAACTCAACACCACAAGTGTGTCTATCTCCCTCCTCTCATAACTAGACCCATTCTATCCCCCGTGGAACTACATCCTCTCAAAGGACTAAACAGGACTGTTTTACCAGAGCAGGTTGGAAAAATCTGGATGTCAAATTCCAACGAGAAAATGTTTCAATTTGCCAAACTCCAAACCTTTTGCAGAGCTGGTTTGATTTCGACACTGTTCTGTCAGAACGCTGCCTGGGTTCTGGCCAGCTCACCCGCCTGGCTCCTTGGCAGCTTGGCTGGTGGGCTGCCTAGGAGTCAGAGACCCCAGGACATCCAGTGCCCCTGACTCTGGGACAGTCTGCTTGGGGCACTGCCCCAGAGGCAACACACTGTTCCCTTTTTGAAATTCTCTAGACATTCTGGGGTTTTTTATTCCAAGTCTGAACAAAACCAAATTTTGAAATATCAAAATCCTCCACAAAATGGAATGAGCCTTCTCTGCCCAGCTCTACATTTTCCCTAAAGCCAATAAAAAAACTGAACAGAAATGGTGTTACTGGTGTCTGTGGCCAGTTTCCACAGACTCATGTCTTTATTACCCATAACTGGAATACACTTATGCAGCAGACAACAAGCTCCAAATCGGAGCCTCTGGGGCTGTCTTGGGGGAAACATGGTCCCCAGTGATTGATACCAAAGGAACAAGCTGGCTGAGGAGGGAGGAAGCAGGTGAAATCTCTCACCAGTGAGGTGAATGTCCCAGGCTGGAGTGTCCTGCTAAGGGGAAATGGATTCATGTCCCTCTGGCATAAGCAGGTTCCAGTAGCCGTTGGGAAGGAAACCAATGTCCATCTTTAAGGATCTCTGTCAGTGTGAAATAATTTCCTATCAATTCTTTGATCTTTTTCCTATTAACAGCTACCAGAAGAGGCCTGGTCTTCCCCGGTGTTCTGAGCCCATCACTGTTTGGAGGATCCCTCATCCTGGTCCACGTTGCTGCTCTGAAGCTGTTTGCTGGTTTCTAAATTGTCCTATTTGTGTTGCTCACTTTTTCTCTCTAACACAAATCATGGCGATGGGACTTGCCAGATACAAAGTCGTCCTGCTATTCTGCCAGCGTTCCAAAGGGAAACCAGGAACATGGAGGGAGTGTCGCTGGTACCTGCTTGGGCAAACTTTGATTGTACGTTACCGATGACTAGATCAAAATGGAAGCTCATAGTTCTATTCCAGGTGGGATTTGTCTTACAATGGTAGAGCTATACATGGGTGCATGTTAGATAAGTTACTTGTATTCCAGTCAAGCTAAAATTTTTATACCGACTTTTGATGACTTCAGTAAAAGACTTTTCAGAAATGAACTAAGCTGGAGTATTTTCATTAATACAGTAGATGGATTTAATCTGGGTCTCGGCCAGGTGACTCTGTAACAGGGCAGTTTGTGGGGTCCCATGTCTCACTTTTATATCAAATTTGCTCAGAAGACAATATTTCTCACTGGTGAAATCAAAGGTCCAACTGCAGCTGTATATAGATATTCTGAATAGCCAGATTGGGCCATTAGGAGGGCACCAGAACTGGACACAGTTGTGACAGGATTCCCAGGGTGCAGCCTGGGCCTGTGGGACCCCTGTGCTCCCTGAACTGTCTCCAGCCTGGGCTGTCTCTCACAATACCTTGTGAGTGACCAGCAGCAAACCCCTCCAGGTGCTGTTATCACTCAGCACAACCACATGTGGAGCCTCACACCCAGTTGGATTGCATGAATGCTCCCAGAGCCACTCATGAATCACACAGGGAAAGGCACCAGAGCCAATTCCCCCCAGCTCCCAGCACTGTACCCCAGGAATATACCATCTTGCCCTGCTCAAGACGAGCAGTGCAGATTTATTAATTGGTTTACCAATTCAGCAATGGTGAGTGGACATAGGTTTGCAAAGGCTGATGTGAGCACGTTTGCCACACACTTCAGGCAAACTCACTGGTAAAGATAAACAGTTAAACAAACTTATTGATGACTGTGACGGAGCGATTCTGGCGGGACCCAACTGAGAGTGCCAAATCAGGACCAATTGCTCAAACAGGGCAGTCACAGCCCTAGGCTGGGGTTTTTCCACCTCTAAGGCAAACCAAACCAGCCAGACAAAAAGGACTTTGGTCTCACCCCACTGGCTAACCACAAGTCACGCAAGCAATTTCCTTAGACACTCCAGTCTCCCAGCATCACCACCAGTGCACTCGTCCTGGGGATGAATGGTTATGAAAACCAACACCCCAATAAAAGAAAACGGTTCCCTCGATCCCAAAGGACCAAGCCCCAGACCCAGGTCAATATACACATCAGATCTTACCCACAAATCACGCTGTTGCCAATCCTTTAGAATCTAAAATCTAAAGGTTTATTTACAAAGGGAAAAAGGTAGAGATGAGAGGTAGAATTGGTTAAATGGAATCAATTACATACAGTGATGGCAAAGTTCTTAGTTCAGGCTTGCAGCAGTGCTGGAGTAAACTGCAGGTTCAGATTAAATCTCTGGAACATCCCCTGCTGGGATGGGTCAACAGTCCTTCGTGCAGAGCTTCAGTTTGTAGCAAAGTCCTTCCAGAGGTCAGAAGCAGGATTGAAGACCAGATGGAGATGAAGCATCAG
This sequence comes from Mauremys mutica, assembly GCF_020497125.1. Lineage (NCBI taxonomy): Eukaryota > Metazoa > Chordata > Testudines > Geoemydidae > Mauremys > Mauremys mutica. The sequence goes on along the minus strand of NC_059072.1, from coordinate 357,851,672 downwards.
CCTTATATAGGCTTTTCCAGGTGTAAGAATCTCTTTGTCTTCACTGTGGAAATCTACAGCAAAATGGAGCCTGGAGTCACATGGGCCAGTCCCTGCATACTTTGCTGAGTCACAAGGCGTGTCTGCCTTCTCTCCATGGGTCCATTGTGTCCTTAATGGTCCTTAATGGGCCATCAAACAGGCTAGGCAGAGCTAACACCAGCTTGTCTGGGAGGCTTCCCCCAGAAGCACAGCACAAACTTGAAATACAGACAGCATAGAGCCAACATTCATAACTTCAACTAAAAATGATACAGACATATAGACAGCATAATTATAATCAGCAACCCAGAACCTGGTCTTAGACACCTTATATGACCCCCTTTACTTAGGATTTGGTGCCACTACAGGACCTTGGTTGCAACCCATGTTCTATATGGTCCCCATTTATATCAATAACGTCACAATGACAAAAAGATAGATTTTAAGTGACTATAAGTGTTAGGCAAAAAGTCAGAGTTAGTTACCAAAAGAAGAAAGCACATCAGTCTAAACTCTCAACCCGATTAGACTGGGCAACGACTAAACAGTTTCTCACCCCACTGGATATTGCCATCCTTAATATCATAGGCACCAACTTTCAAAAGTGCCATGGGGGGTGCTCGGACACCCCCCCCCCCCACCCTAAGACCCCACTCCGCCTCTTCCTGCATTGACTCCAACCCAACGCACTCCTTCCTGCCCAGTTCCACCCCCTCCCCCCAGCACACCATATCTTTGCTCCTCCCGCCTCAGAGCCTCCCGAATGCCAAGAAACAGCTGATTGCAGTAGGCATAGGGGAGTGCTGATCAGCAGGACTCGCTCGTGGGAGCCAATAGGGGGGCTGATGGCCAGTGCTCAGCACCCACCAATTTTTCCCTGTGGGTGCCCCAGAGATGGAGCAACCATGGAGTCAGCACCTATGCTTAATATACAAGTTTGTCCCTTAAACCTGGGCCGGTCTCCTCTGTTGGAGTCTTCAGTTTTCTTCTGAGTGTCTTGGTTGCTTGCAGCATAGGTGGGGGCAGGAGAAAGGCGAAGCATGGGCCTGCTCTGTTCTGTTCTATACCCTCAGTCCCATGTACTTGTAGAACACAAGTCCAGACCTGTCTGGGGGCATTACTAAATCTCTAGGCAAGGTTGAGCAATTCCCCTGGCGTGGCCTCATGCAGATGAGTCATTGAATTGTAGCTCCCTTGCTGGACAATGGCGGTTGATAGGTTGTTTGACACCCTGCCCAGGCATTGGTTACTTTCCTTGCTGTTGCCTCTGGGGAGCGAATATCTGGATAATTCCGCAACTTACAACATGTTTTAGTGAAAACCATAAAACACAATTCTGAAATTCATATGCATTAGTGGTATACATATATGGATAGAGAAATGACCTTCAGCAGATCACAACCTTTTCCCCGATACATACGGGGCAGGCCTTGTAAGGCAAGATCACAATTATATAAAAAATGACAAATATGGGGGTTACAGGACGCTCCCTCAAGGTATAGAAGGTCACAACTGTATCAGTAATTGTCTCGCCAATTCAGCTTCCTGCTCCTATTCCATATTCCAGTCCCTTGTCTTGTAAGTGTGAGCTACATCCTTTGCTCTGTGTTGTTTTAGATGTATTAAAATGCATTATTTAAAATAGCCCTCTTTACCAAGTACCTAGATCACTCTGACCTGTATAACTGACCAGTCCCAATCTAGCATTATTTACCACTCCATCAATTTTTGTATCATCTGCAAATTTTACCAGCAATGATTTTATATTTTCTTCCAACTTATTGATAAAGATATTGACTATTACTTTGCCCTACAGGACCCCACTTCAAACACCCCCATTGGATGATGATTCCCCATTTACAATTACTTTTTGTGATTTTTCAGCCAATGAGTTTTGATGCCATTAAATGTGCCCTACATTACGTTTAGTGCTGATTTTTCATCAGACTGTTGGGCGGGACTAGGTCACTTGCCTTAGAGACATCTAACTATTATGCCAAACCAGTTACCATGAGCAGCAAAATTTATAATCTCACCCAAAAATGAAATCAGGTTTCTTTACCAAGACCTTGCCATTCAACCTGGTTTTATGGAAAATAGAATACCCAGCCTTTAATTCTTTATCAACAGAGCCTCATATCAGCTTTTCTGTTATTTGCCTGGGACTGATGTCAGACTAGCCAGCCTATAGTTATCCAGGTCATCCCACATGCCCTTTCAGAATATTAGCACAACATTAGCATTCTTCCAATATTCTGAAATTTCCCTGGTATTCTAAGATTTATTAAAATCTAACATCAGTGGGCCAGAGATCTCCTCCGCTAACACTTCTGGGACTCTTTGATACAAGTTAACCAGGCCTGCTGATTTAAAAATGTATATCTCCAGCAGATGTTTAGTAACTAAGGAAGTTTTTAAATGGACTGTAAAGTACTTCATTATCCTGTGATACAAGTACACCATCTTGCTTCTTTTTTAATCAGAAATGTTCACTGAAGGCTTCTGCTTTTTCTGCATCATTAACAATTTTATTTTCTTAATCTAATAAAGGGCCTATATCAGTGTTAAACTTTTAAAGTATATTAAGAACAAAAGAAATGCTATTAACCTTAGTGCTGCCAAACAGAGTTTTGCTTGATGTCTTTAGCTTCCCTTATCTATTGTCTACACTTCATAACTTTATATTGATTGCTTCCCCCCCCCACTCCATTTCTTATATTGTTTTATTTCTAAATGCTACCTTCACTTCCTCACTGAACCAGGATGGGCTTTTAGCCCAAATTATCCTCTTTCTTCATTTTGGCTTTTTGGCCATCTAGTAAACTTCTTAAAGAGCTCCCAATTTTCCATTCAGATTTTTCTGTCTATGTTTTTCCCTCCCAATGAATTTCACTCACTTTCCTCAGCTTTGGGAAATTAGTCCTTTTTATTTGCCCATATTGAATGCAATCAGATCATGTTCCCTGTTCCTTAGGCAAACACCAACTTCCAGACCAGTGATGAATTCATCTGTATCTATCATAAGAAAGTCCAAAACAGTGTTACACTGTATTTGGTGCAATACTTAGGGGTTTAGAAAAATCTATAATTTTTAGAAACTGTAAGAATGTTTTACTAGTGGCTTCATGAGAGCTCCAGCATGTGTCTCTGTAGACGAGCGGACTCACGCCTGCGGCACCTCCTGCTGGTGATTTCTGGGAATTAGCTCAATTCCACTCTGGAGTGCCCTCTGCAGGCCAGTGATCCACCTGTCCTCTGGCCCCATGTTCCTTCCTGGACCTGGTGCCCTTTTACATGGGGGTGCTGCCCCTGTCAGTAACCTCCTCAGTCTTAGGGTCTCCACTCCTCAGGGAACTCCCACCCACTCTCCCCACCTTGCCTCAGTGTATGGCTACTGCCAGTCATTGTGTAGCCCCCACACTCTGGGGCAGACTGCAGTATCAGCCTACTCATCACTGGCAAGGAGGGTTTGGACCTGCTGCCTTGGCCTACCCCTGGGATGCCCTCTGCAACTCCCAGTAACTGTTATCCCAATGATAGGCCACAACCTGGGGCTTTCCAGGTAGGAGCTCCTCTGCCTTTCTGCAGCCCTGCTTCACTCTAGGTACCTTGTTTCTAGCTTCTAAGCAACCAGGCCCTTCTCCCTCTACAAACAGAGAGAGACTGAGTGGGCGTCTGGCTTCCCTGGCCTTCTTATAGGGGCCAGCTGGGCCTGATTGGAGCATGGCCACAGCTGAGCCTACTTTCCTCAATCAGCCCAGGCTTCTTGCCCCAGCCTAAAGGCTGCTTTCTCCAGCCCCAGCCCCTTCCCAGGGCTGTTTTTAACCCTTCAGGGCAGGAGTAGGGGTCCACCCCGCTACAGGGCCTGCTCTGCCTACTTGGGCTGCCCTGCTGGCTGGAGTGCTCCCCCATTTCTCTGGCTGCCTTGCTGGCTGGAGCTCCTTCCCCCTTCCTGGACTGCTGCTGCTGCTGGCTGGAGTGCTCCTTCCTGGACTGCTGCTGCTGCTGCCACTACTGCTAAGTGGGTGAGTGAGGGGTGGGGGGGGCCTTGCTGGCCAGCCCCCACTCCCCCATCTCTGGAGGGAGAAGCCAGGACCCCCCGCCCCACCACTACAGCTACCATCTGTGGGGGGTCCTTCCTGCCTGACCACCGGGGCTCCTGCTGGAGAAGGAGGAGCTGCTGCTGCTGCTGGAGCTGAGTTTGCCCTGGGGAGCTGCTGGAGCCTGGAGTAGGAGGAGGACAGGGACCGAGATGACCACTGGCTGCTGGGGAGCACACAGAACTCCAAAGACCACTGTGGAGGGGGCCTTAAAGACTGAGTAACTCTCTAACTGTGCTCTAGTGGTGGGGGTTTAGACTGTGTTTGCGGGGACACAGGGGGTGTGGCGTGGAGCCTGCCCCCTGGTCCATCTGTGTCCCCCCCCTCCAACCCCCACCACCACCGCTGCCCCCTCCACCACCCCTGCAGGCCCTTTACCGCCTGCCTCAGTTCCTGCCTCTGGGACTCAGCTGCTCGCCTGGCCTGCCACGCCCTATTGCCACCGTTTGGGCCTCTAGCAGCAGCCGGCCAGCCATTGACTGTGCACAAGTGCTTGTGGGTGCACGCACCCCCCCTTCCCCTGGACTGACCCCTTCCCCTCTGCAACAGGCCCCCTAGCTTTGCCCCTTGTTGCCTGCCCCGCCCCTTGCAGCCTTCCCCCCCGCCCCGCCCAGCTTCAGTTTGTTTGCCAGCCCCGCCCATCTCCCTTTGCAGCTTTGTTTGTCCTGCCCCAGCCCTGAAACCAGCCCCTTGGTCCCTCTGCCCCATTCCCAGCCCGGTTGCTCCCCTTCCTCCGCGGCCCCTCACCCTGATTAGCCCCTCCCTTCGTGCACCCATAGCCCCATCAGTGCGCTTGTGCCTCTCCCCTGTTTAAGTTGCCCCTCCTGCACTGCACCCCCCATTGCTCTTGTTTCCCCGGCCCCCTCCCCTAGTGCAGCTAGAGGAGCCGGATTTCGATCCTGTGTCGGTACCTGACCCCCCCCCCCAAGTCCTCGATAGTCCCCGTATCTGCCCCCCCCTCCCCATTGTTGGCACCCTCCCCCCTGCCCACAGCCTAGCAGGGAGGAGTGGGTGACCTGTTCTTCCCTCCCCACCCCCTTTCTCCGGTGTTTGCCCTCCCTCCCCACTCAGCATGGAGGGGGACGCGGCGGGTGAGACTCCCGGGACGATGTCTGTCCCCCCTCCCCCGCCTGCTCCCCCCAAACGCCTCCCGGTCTCGACCTCAACCGCCACTGCCGGACCACCTGCCACCGCTCCCGCTGAGGCGCCGGCAGCGGCGACCGACGGGGTGCCCTCTGCTGCTGCCACGTCCCTCGCCCCTTCCGCCTCTGGGGGAGCCCCCCCGGCCAGCGGAAAGGGCCAGGGCAAAAAGAAGGGAAAAGGCCCCGCTAGGAAGCCTAAGCCCTCCATGGCGGAGCCTGCTACTGCTGCTGTGGCCCCGCCACCGGCCGCGGCGTCCCTCCCCGCTGTTCCCTCCACCAGCTCTGCGGGTGTCCCTCCCTCGGCCCCCAGAGCGTACGCCCAGGTGGCGGCGGCCCCCCCGCCTGCCGCTACGTCATCTCCCCCGACCGCCGCCTCCGCTACCATCTACAGCGGCCGGGGCCCCTTCCCCACCTTGACCCGGAAGCACGGCGTCCGTTGCCTCCTGGTGCCCGCCTCGCCCCACGTGGAGACCTACGTGCGGGCGTTGGCGAGGGTGGTGGGGCCCATGGCCATCGTGGCGGCCTCCAAAATGTACGGCAAGGTGGTCTTCTTCCTTGCCTCGGAGGCCGCCGCCCAGGAGGCGGTGGAGAAGGGCCTAGCGGTGGGGGGCGTGTTCATCCCCCTCGAGCCGCTGGAGGACCTGGGTGTCCGAGTGGTCCTGACCTCCGTCCCTCCCTTCCTGCCCAATGTCGCCCTGTTACCCGCCCTCTCTACTTTGGGGAAGCCCATCTCCGTGGTGAGCCCTCTCCCCTTGGGCTGCAAGGACCCCGCCCTCCGTCACATCCTCTCGTTCCGCCGGCAGGTGCAGCTTCAGCTGCCGCCGGCGGCACGTGGCGGAGAGGCGCTCGAGGGGTCCTTCCTGGTCCCCTATCAGGGGGCCCAGTACCGGGTGCATTACGCCACGGGGGAGGCCCGGTGCTACCTCTGCCGGGCGACGGGGCACGTCCGGAGGGACTGCCCCTTGGCCCAGCACGGAGGAGCGCCCGGGACCCCCGAGCCCCGGCAGGGTGCCGGCCCTGCCATCGCCGGTGCCCCTGACCGCCCGGTACCCAGAGCCGCCCCTCCTCCCCCTCGGTCCATCACTGCTCCCGCTCGGGCCTCGGGGGTCCGTTCTCCGGGGCGCCCAGATGGGCGGGAGAGCCCCGCCTCCGCTGCCTGCACTCTGGCGGGGCCTGTGGAGGAGGGTGCGGCAGGGGTACTGCCAGGTGTGGGAGAGGGCTCTCCCCAGGGGGACCCATCCCTCCCTCCTGTTGTTCCACCAGTGCCTCTCCTAGCCCCCAAACTGTCTTCTCTGCCCCCTGACCCAATCCCTGTTGACCAGCCCGCAGGCGATGCCATGGAGGGCTGGACCCGGGTGGAGGGTAAGCGGGGTAAGCGGAAGGCTCGGGCTCAACCCGTGTCATCTGCTGTGGAAGCCCCCCGTAAGACCAGAAGGGGGGCCGCAGGCACCGAGCCTTCCGCCATGCCCATGGGGACAACCCATCTGCCGATGACGGCTAGGGAAGACGTGGCAGCACCGGAGGGTACCACCATCCCTCCTCCGCAGTCCCTCCCTCCGGAGGCCCCCGATGCAGCCCCTCCTGTTCCCTTGCCACCTGTGCCCCCCGCAATACCCGAGGTGAGCGTCGCCTCGGGCGCAAGTGGGGAGGACTCTGGGGTGGTGGGTGGTGAGCTCCCCTCCATCTTTGCGGAGATCGAGGCCCTGGGTCTGACCCCGGTCACCCCGGGGGAGGACGACCCTCTGCCAACGGGCCTCGACCTGGCCGACCTCACCCCAGCTCCCCCTTCCCCATGCTCCACCATCCCTCCTGCTACGTCCGCTCCCGCCTCCGCGGGTCCCCTGGACTCCTCGACCTGCCCGGCTGCGGATGGCACCCTGCTGCTGGCCGCCGAGCCTGTTGAGGCGACGGCCGGTGCCTCGTGGCCGGGAGACGAGCTACTGGGGGTGTCCCTCGGTGGTGCGGGGCAATCGAGTTCCTTCCCGGGTGGGGGCCCCCCTGAGGGTTCCACATCTCCCCGTGCCGAGGCTGCTCTGCCTGCCATTGAGCCCGAGCCCGGTGTCACTGGGGACCCCCTCCCTACCCCTCAAACCCCCGTGCCTGGCCGCGAGGAGCCGCTTACCGATGGTCCTGCTCCTGCGGCCCAGGGTCCCGTCTCTGTCCCTCCCCCCAACACTGCTCCTGACCCCAGCCCTGCCCCCTCCACCTCCTGTAATGTTATTGCCGCCCCTGGGGCTGTCTCCTTCCCTTTCCCAGAGGATGACCCCCAGGGAGCGGCCTTTGAGTTCCACAGTCCGGACCCACTAGGGACTGCGCTTTTCCCTCCGCCTCCCCCCATTGAGCCAAGGTCCGGGGCGGACCAGGTGGCGCCGGTCCATCGGGCGCCACGTCGCGGGTCCGCCCCTTGTTTACCCATCCCAGCGGGCCACGGGGCTGCGCCAGAGGCCCCACCGGTGGACCCCCGGAGGCCAGCGACCCCGCCCCCCGATACGCTGCGAGAGGAGTTGCGGGAGTTCTTGGAGGACGTCCAGGGCTCCCGCAACAAGGTCGTGCTTGCTCTCCAGCGCTGGGGGGACTTCCACCGGATCCTCCTGGCCACGCGGGCCCTCATAGGGGAGGGCAAGGGGACCGGGAAGCAGAATGTCGCGGCTTACCACCGGGCATGCGGCTTCCATGACTCCCTGCTCGCCTTCGGTGTGGGCCACGGTTTGCTGCGCGGCCCAACGGGGGCCGTGAGCGCCCCTGCTGACGTGGATCCCCCCCAGCCCTCCTCATGGCAGTCGTCACCTTCGCCACACTAAACACCCGGAGCTGTAGGGTGGGTTTCCGCAGGAGCCAGGTGCTCTCCTTCCTTCGGGAGGGGGGGTACTCCGTGGTTTTCCTGCAGGAGACCCACACGGATCCGGCCGCCGAAGCTAGCTGGCGGCTGGAGTGGGGGGACGGGGTCTACTTCAGCCATCTCACCACCCGTCAGGCTGGAGTGGCTACCCTGTTCTCCCCCGACCTACGGCCCGAGGTGCTGGGGGTCGCCGAGGCTGTGCCGGGCCGCCTGCTGCACCTCCGGGTCCGCATGGCGGGGCTTGTGGTCAACCTCATCAATGTCTATGCCCCGACATCAGCCCCGGAGCGGCTGCGGTTCTATCGGCAGGCGTCCGCCTTCCTCGGCTCCCTGGATCCTCGCGAGTGCCTGGTCCTGGGCAGGGACTTTAACATCGTCCTCGAGGAGCGGGACCGCTCGGGGACCGAGCAGAGCCCGGCCGCCGCGGACGTCCTCCGGGAGATCGTCGCCCATCACTCCCTGGTGGACGTCTGGCGCGACCACCACCCGGACGACGCCTCCACGTACACCTATGTCCGGGTGGAAGCCCATCGGTCGTGCCACTCCGAGTTGGACCGCATCTATCTGTCCCGGTTCCATCTCTCACGGGCCCAGTCCTCCAGCATCCGGCCGGCCCCTTTTTCGGACCACCACCTCGTCACCGTGACGGCCTCTCTCTGCGCGGAGAGGCCGGGGCCGGCCTATTGGCACTTCAACAACAGCTTGCTGGAGGATGGGGGCTTCGTGGCGTCCTTCCGGGAGTTCTGGCTGGCCTGGCGAGGGCAGCGGCGCGCCTTTCCCTCGGCGCGGCGGTGGTGGGATGTGGGGAAGGTGCGCGCCCGGCTCTTCTGCCGTGACTACACCCAGGGCGCCAGCCGACGGAGGGATGCGGCGATAGGGCAGTTGGAGTGGGAGGTCTTAGAGCTGGAGAGGCGTCTGGCCGCCAGCCCCGAGGATCCATCCCTTTGCGGAGCGTGCCGGGAGAAGCGGGAGGAGCTCCGGGTCCTCGAAGACCATCGGGCCCGGGGCGCCTTTGTTCGATCCCGCATCCGCCTCCTTCGGGAGATGGATCGCGGCTCCCGCTTCTTCTACGCCCTGGAGAAACGGAGGGGGGCCAAGAAGCACGTCACCTGCCTCCTGGCGGAGGATGGCTCCCCCCTCACGGATCCGGCGGAGATGTGCGAGAGGGCCCGGACCTTCTATGCGCGCCTTTTCTCCCCGGATCCGACCGATCCTGCCGCTTGCAAAGTGCTCTGGGACGGGCTCCCGACGGTCAGCGCGGGCGACCGGGACCGGCTAGAGCTGCCTCTCACTCTGGCCGAGTTCTCGGAAGCCCTCCGTCGCATGCCCACCAATAAATCCCCGGGCATGGACGGGCTGACCGTGGAGTTCTACCGCGTGTTCTGGGACGTCCTCGGCCCAGACCTAGTCACCGTCTGGGCCGAGTCCTTGCGGAGCGGGGTCCTCCCTCTCTCGTGCAGGCGAGCCGTGCTCGCTTTATTGCCGAAGAGGGGGGACCTCCGCGATTTACGGAATTGGCGTCCCATCTCGCTCCTCAGCACGGACTATAAAATCGTTGCGAAGGCCATTTCGATTCGGCTAGGGTCCGTGCTGGCGGACGTGGTCCACCGGGACCAGACCTACACCGTCCCGGGCCGCACGATCTTTGATAACTTGTATCTGGTCCGGGACCTTCTGGAATTAGGGTGTAGGGATGGTCTGTCGTTCGCCCTCTTGTCCCTGGATCAGGAGAAGGCGTTCGACAGGGTGGACCATGGGTATCTCCTGGGCACTCTGCAGGCATTAGGCTTCGGGTCCCAGTTTGTGGGGTTTCTCCGGGTGCTGTACGCCTCTGCAGAGTGTCTGGTCAGGCTCAACTGGACCCTGACCGAGCCGGTCAGCTTCGGGCGGGGAGTGCGGCAGGGGTGCCCCCTCTCGGGCCAGCTGTACGCCCTGGCGATCGAGCCCTTCCTCTGTCTCCTCCGCAGGAGGTTGACGGGGTTGGTGCTTCGGGAGCCGGAGCTGCGGCTGGTCCTGTCGGCGTACGCCGACGATGTGCTCCTCGTGGTCCAGGACCCGGGCGACTTGGCGCGGGTGGAGGCCTGCCAGGCCGTGTACTCGGCGGCCTCCTCCGCCCGGGTCAACTGGGTCAAGAGCTCTGGCCTGGTGGTCGGGGACGGGTGGCAGGCGAGCTCCCTCCCACCCGCGCTTCAGGCCATCCGGTGGAGCGCGGGTCCGCTGCTCTATCTCGGTGTTTACCTTTCTGCCACGCATCCCTCTCCGCCGGAGAACTGGCAAGGTTTGCAGGGCAGGGTGGCGGAGCGGCTCCGGAAATGGACAGGACTCCTCCGGTGCCTTTCCCTCCGAGGGAGGGCACTGGTGCTCAATCAACCGGTCCTGTCCATGCTCTGGTACCGTCTCAACACCCTGGTCCCGGCCCCGGTGTTCCTGACCAACCTCCGGAGGGTGGTGCTGGAGTTCTTTTGGCCAGGACTGCACTGGGTCCCTGCAGGGGTGCTCCACCTGCCCCTGGAGGAGGGCGGGCAGGGCCTGAAGTGCCTCCGCACTCAGGTCCACGTCTTCCGCCTCCAGGCACTGCAGAGGCTCCTTTATGGTGCGGGTAGTCCGGCGTGGAGAGCCCTGGCGCACGCCTTCCTGCGCCGCTTCCGAGGGCTCTGATACGACCGGCAGCTCCTTTATCTCGATCCGAGGGGTCTTCCGCGAGACCTCTCCGGGCTGCCGGTCTTCCACCAGGACCTCCTCCGGACCTGGAAGCTGTTCTCTGCGACCAGGTCCGTGGCGGCCACCGAGGGGGCAGATCTCCTCGCGGAGCCCCTGCTACACAACCCCCAGCTCCGTGTGCAGGTGGCGGAGTCCCCCGCGGTGCGCCAGAGGTTGGTCCTGGCGGAAGCTACCAGGGTGGGAGACCTCCTGGACTACGACCGGGGAGACTGGCTGGATCCCCTGACGCTCGCTCGGCGGATGGGGCTCTCCAGACCATGTACTCCCCGGCGCATACTTCAGGAGGTGAGGGCCGCTTTGCCGCCCGCTGCTCGGGCCTACCTCGACCGGGTCCTGCGTGAGGGCACGCCCCGCCCACCCCCCTCCCCGGGCCCTCCGGACCTTTTCATCGGGCCCCTGCCCCGTAGACCCGACCGGCCCCCCCGCCCCTTCTCCGCAAGCCGGCTGCACGATCTGCAGCCGGTCCGTTTTCAAACCGCGCCAAGGAAACAACTCTACGCGCTCGTGCTCCATACCGTTCACTTCCTCACCCTCGTGTCCCGCCCCGACACCAAGTGGCGGGACCTCTTGCCACCTCTGGAGGGTGAGGAGCCCCGGTGGGCCAGCCTGTACTCCACCCTGGTCCCAAGGCCCGCCGGGGATATCAGCTGGCGGCTCCTTCACGGGGCCGTGAGCACGGGCGTGTACTTGGCGCGGTTCACCCCTGTCCCGGACACCTGCCCCTTCTGCGGCGTGAGGGAGACCCTGGCGCATGTTTACCTAGAGTGCGCCAGGTTGCAGCCCCTGTACCGGCTCCTCACCAACATTCTGTTACGTTTCTGGCTGCACTTTTCCCCTCACCTCCTTATCCTTGCACTCCCTATCCGTGGCCCCACAAAGTCGCGGGACCTCCTGGTCAACCTCCTCCTCGCCCTGGCTAAAAAGGCCATCTACGCGACCAGGGAGAGGAGGTTGGCCGACGGAGACTCCTGCGACTGTGGGGCTTGTTTCCGGTCCCTCGTCCGCTCACGTCTCCGGGCAGAGTTCCTCTGGGCGGCGTCCGCTGGCTCCCTTGACGCCTTCGAGGAGCAGTGGGCGCTGTCCGGGGTTCTCTGCTCGGTGTCCCCGTCACGATCCCTTCTTATGACCCTTTGACCACACTCCTGTCCCTGTTCTTTTATTAGTTGTCCCCCGCAATTAGTGGGTTTCTGAGGCCCTGTGGTACCTCCCCTTAGGCTGGGGGGGATTCCGTTAGCATGGGCGGGCTTCGCCCGCCCCGTTTCCCGGAAACCCAATAGATACAGTCTCCCAAGAGCCATACCACCACAGATTTTCTGTTTGCATATTACACATAGTTGTTCTCTGGTTTGATTCAGTGCCCTGTAACAGAGCCCCAGCAGTACCATCTCCTGGTCTTTGTTAATTAGCACATTGATCCATGTGCATTGAAGTTCATGAGGTATCAATACTATAGAGTGGCACTCACCCCCCACCATCTCTTAAGATTCCAATCAGGCAAATCATCCCATCAGGTTTCAGTAACTCCAGTCACATCACATGTCTTCTCAATGAGCATTTCCAATTCCCCTTGCTTGTTACCCACATTCCTAGTACTGCTATAAGCATCTTTCAGAGAATTCACAGCAAGCTCCAAACACTGTGAAGCCCACACACCTGATTAATCAGTTAGCCAATGCTTGATTAAATTCACACCACCTATAGAAAGGTCTGACACAGAACTGATCAGAGCCATCAAACCACCTGGAAGATTAACTTCTTGGTAAGCTACATAAATGGCCAGGGCACAAGGAGAGGCAGTGGAACCTGCCCTAAGGTTCAGAGCTCAGCTGGGAGGGGCTACTCCACCGCTTGTGATTGGGAGACAGATGAAACCTTGGAACCAGGTTGCAGATGAGGGGTAGCTATCAAAAGAGGGGGGCCCTGGTGGCTCCTGGATCTGCCTAAGTGCATCTGTAACAGGGTCACACTCACCTCTCACGAGCACCCCCTGGCCGAGTGCATGTGCCTGCATCCTCTGTCTGTGGAAGCTCTTCGGAGTGTCAGCCCTCTGGCCAAGTCATACACATGCTGTCTGTGAGATAAAAGAAACACAAACCCCTTTCAGGGTACAAGTCCAACAGGGGCCTCTCTCAGTGCCCTCTGATGTCTCTGTTTGTCCCTGCTCCAGACTAGAGCAGTGCCCCAAGGCTCCTTCCCTGGAGGCAGTGTCTTCACCCTCTCAGGGTCTCTCCGGCCCAGGTCTTCATCTGGGCCAGTACAGTTCTGTCCCTCTTCTGGGGTGCCTCAAAGTCCAAGCCACTTTACCAGGTGCTGGGGGGGTAGGAGAACCAGGCCCACCCTCTTCTCCAGGCCCAATCCCAGGGACCCTATAGACAGCAGCCATCTGCAATGTGCCTTTAAATAAACTGTGTTGCTGCTGTAATTGTCTGGGCCACTTCCACATGGCTCCCGCACATTCTTCACCCTTAACTCAGGGCCTTGGGGCTGCAAGCTGCAACAGAGCGGCAGGAGCTCAGGCCCTGCTGGAGCTATGCCTCTGCTGCGCTGTCCAGGGTCATGCCTGGACGTGGCTCACTGGGCTCCGGGAGAGGAGGGAGGTGGGGGCAAGAAGCGGCATGGTACATGAGCCCCTCTGAGCCTGGGCACCCCCTGACCCCCATCCCCCTGCAGCCTGGACCCCCTGCTCCAAGCCCAGCCCCTCTGAGTTGGGCAGCCCCCTGACCCCAGCCCCCGCAGTCCTGACCCCAGCTCTGAGCCCAGGCCCTCAGAGCTGGGCACCCCCCAACTCCAGCCCCCCATGCCCCTGACCCCCAGCTCTGAGCCCAGCCCCTCTGAGCCGGGCACCCCCTGACTCCAGACCCCCACAGCCCTGACCCCTAGCACTGAGCCCAGCCCCTGTGAGCTGGGCACCCCCCAACCTCAGCCCCCTACAGCCCTGACCCCTTCCCCCCATAGCTCTGAGCCTAGCCCCTGTGAACTGGGCACCTCCCGACCCAGACCCCAGCTCCCCACCCAGCCCTGGGCAACAGCTGCGACACCCCCAGGCAGTGACAGACCATTGGCACCAACCATCACTATCACCCAGCGACAGCCCATTATGTAATTGCAAATGTATACATACCATTAAAGCAATTAATTGTATTTCACTGGTTATTTTTTACATTTCCAAATACATGTTCCTGAATCCTCTGGGCGGCCCTGTATTCCACATCCATCCCTCTCCAGTTCTTGCTTTGTATTCAAATCAAGGATAGACATGTGTCTAACGCTCAGCTAGCGCACTGGGCTTTGGTATTGCATGACAGAGATATAACAGTGACCCCAGTATGGACCCTGTCTCCATTGGTGGATGCCCTGATGTATTCTGGGAACCCCCATGCAGGGGTGGCTCTAGGATTTGCGCTGCCCCAAGCAGGGCAGCGCGCCGCGGGGGGCGCTTTGGCGGTCGCCGGTGCCGCGGCTCCGCTGGAACTCCTGCAGACATGCCTGCAGAGGGCCGCTGGTCCCGCGGCTCCAGTGGACCTCCCGCAGGCATGCCTGCGGATGCTCCACCGAAGCCGCGGGACCAGCGGACCCTGCGCAGGCATGCCTGTGGGAGGTCCACCAGGGCCGCCTGCCACCCTCCCGCGGGACGCTGCCCCAAGCGCGCGCTTGGCGCGCTGGGGTCTGGAGCCAGCCCTGCCCCCATGTGTGCCCAGATGTTGATTAACCCAGGTTTTCACATGAATACCTCCCAAAATAAAAATCTTTGAAGCATTTTGCTCTTTCCTAGATAAATCCAACCACTATGATCAGGAAAAGCCAGTATCTTCCTGTTATTGATCCGTTCTCCAAATGGGTGGAAGTCTTTCCTTGGAGACTCCCCGCAAGGGCAGAGTCAGATGCAGGAACACGTTTTACTGGGCAAGTGTTCCAAAGATGTGTACAGGTGTTGGGAGTGCAACAAAAGTGCATATTCCATATAGACCTCACTCATCAGGGATGCCGGAGAAAACAAACTGCACCATCAAATTAATGCTGCGGAAACTGGTAAATGCCAATGGATACAATTAGAATACTCTAATTTCACTTATTTGAATACTCCCCACTGTCTCCACAGATCATACACGCTTTGAGGTAATGACTCGGCCAACCAATCACATAAACACTAGAGCATCTTTTGTGGCATACCAGCGGCACTCAGCTGGAGGGAGTCAAACTGAAAACCTATCTGTGAGCAGGACAAAAATATTTGAATCAGATTAATTTGCAGGTAGCTGCCAAATTGAGAGAAATCCAAATGGAAGACAAAAGCTTATTTAGATAAAAGCCAAAGAGAGAATGCTGGGGAAACTGGAGTTCAAATTACGCTCTTATTATATGCTGTGTAGAACATGATTTATGTAAGCAATGAACTGGGCCACACTGTATTATGAATAGACTCTGTTTCTGACTCTATATATAGAGGAAACTAACAAACAAAAAGTAAATTAATTCTATGAACATGATAGAATTTATTTACTTTTTGATTGTTTCTGACTCTGTATACAGAGGAAGCTGAGACTATTCATAATAAAGTTGTACCAAAAAAGAAATATGGCTCTGTAGCCCAATGGTTAGAGCACTCATCTGACAGATCCCAGTTCAACTCCATTCTCCTTCTCCACTGGGGGGAGGACTTGAACCAGGGGTCTCCTGCATCCCAGGGGCGTACCCTGACCACTGGGCTAAAAGTTATAAGGAAAATGCTCATTTCCTCCCCAATCAGCTTTTTGTGTAAGTTTCTCTGCAGGGGCTAATCTGGTAGGCAAGGTCCAAGCATGTGTACAAGATGGGATCCCACAGGGGAGTTAGGTGCAGGAATATCTGTTTCCCCTGGTTCATGAAATGCTCTGGGGCTGGCTTGGGGCTGCAGTGCACATGCTCAGAGGTGGAAACAGGAGCCTGGGGAATTGGTTACTGCAGAAAAGTAGGTGCCGAGTGAGTTTATGCACCTACAGCATGCAGGGGTTCTGTGAATCCGCGGTGGGGGCCTGATTCTAGAGCTGAGATGCCTAAAGTGGCAGCTAGGTATGGATAGATATCAGCTGTCCTGGCAGTCTCTGGGAAGAGATGAACAGCTTTCTGCTTGGGAGGCTAGCCAGAAGGTATGAACACATCGTCTGGGTAGTTGTGTCAGTAGAGAATGGATCTTTACAATGAACAATCAGGGATGTTTGCACCCTATGGAAATAGTGGTCAATGTATTTTATGATGCGGATGTGAGCAAAAAAAGCATTTTGTTTTTGTTTTCACTACATAGGGTTTTAAATATTTCTGTACTTTCCCTGGCCCAAAAGCTTTTATAATTGTATAACAAATTAAAGCTCTAAAATCAATTCAACAGGAAATATTAGACTTTTCATTCTGTGCACCCCCAAGAATCTACCCTCTGATATTACAATTTGCATAACAAAAGTGCCTAGAGTCCCCAACCCAGATTGTGGCCCCATTGTGCTAGGGGCTGTACATAGGGAGGCTGTGCCAATCCCAAAAAGTTTGCACTCTAGGGCAGACAAAAGCCCCAGGCTAACTCTGACAACTTTTGTTTTGCCAATGTTCAATCAGCCAGCTCCTTACATGGTATATCTTGTAAGATTCATTGCAATTTTCAAATATTGGTATCTGTGACGGAGCGATTCTGGCGGGACCCAACTGAGAGTGCCAAATCAGGACCAATTGCTCAAACAGGGCAGTCACTGCCCTAGGCTGGGGTTTTTCCACCTCTAAGGCAAACCAAACCAGCCAGACAAAAAGGACTTTGGTCTCACCCCACTGGCTAACCACAAGTCACACAAGCAATTTCCTTAGACACTCCAGTCTCCCAGCATCACCACCAGTGCACTCGTCCTGGGGATGAATGGTTATGAAAACCAACACCCCAATAAAAGAAAAAGGTTCCCTCGATCCCAAAGGACCAAGCCCCAGACCCAGGTCAATATACACATCAGATCTTACCCACAAATCACGCTGTTGCCAATCCTTTAGAATCTAAAATCTAAAGGTTTATTTACAAAGGGAAAAACGTAGAGATGAGAGGTAGAATTGGTTAAATGGAATCAATTACATACAGTAATGGCAAAGTTCTTAGTTCAGGCTTGCAGCAGTGCTGGAGTAAACTGCAGGTTCAGATTAAGTCTCTGGAACATCCCCCGCTGGGATGGGTCATTCAGTCCCTTGTGCAGAGCTTCAGTTTGTAGCAAAGTCCCTCCAGAGGTCAGAAGCAGGATTGAAGACCAGATGGAGATGATGCATCAGCCTTATATAGACTTTTCCAGGTGTAAGAATCCCTTTGTCCTCACGGTGGAAACTTACAGCAAAAATATGGAGTCTGGAGTCACATGGGCCAGTCCCTGCATACTTTGCTGAGTCACAAGGCGTGTCTGCCTTCTCTCCATGGGTCAATTGTGTAGCTGATGGCCCTTTAATGGGCCATCAAGCCAGCTATGCCGGGCTAACATCAGCTTTGTCTGGGACACTTCCCAGAGGCAGAACATAATACAAAATATAGACAGTATAGAGCCAATACTTATACTTAAACTACAAAATGATACACAGACATACAGACAGCATAATCATAACCAGCAACCCAGAACCTGGTCTTAGACACCTTATATGACCCCCTTTACTTAGGATTTGGTGCCACCACAGGACCTTGGTTGCAACCCATGTTCTATATGGTTCCCATTTATATCAATAACGTCACAGTATCATAATATTATAACTGGTCACTCAAATTCCATACAGCGTCACGCCTCCCATGCAAAATTGATGCAGAAAGGGGTGTCCCTAGACACTGCTGAATGCATCATAGGAATTTCCCATGTTTGGTCCTGTATTATTACAGCTTCTAACCCAATATTAGAAGTATCAGTGTGTAACAGAAACGGGTTCATCAAAATCATATTTGACTGGAAAAGGCTTTTTCTTAGTAAGGCTTATCAAGGCACTAACAATGTTACTGAATCCCTTTACAAACCCATGGTAATATGTGGTGAGATCAATAGTGTATTTGACCTGCTCTTGCATGGGCAGCATGTGAACCACTGGCTGGGAGAGGTTAGCACCCAGCCCTGCCCCCTCCACTAAGGCCCTGCCCCTTCTGTGCTGCCGCTCTGCTTGCCCAAGCTAGTGCCTCCAACCGTGGAGCGCCAAGAGGGTGGGCAGCGCGGACCCAGCCTCCCCAGCCCTGGAGCACCAGGAGAGGCGGTCGGCACGGTCGGAGCTGGGGCTACCCTATAGCGGGAGCTGCAGAGCGGGAAGCAAGGGTGGGCCCTGGGAGTGGAGTGTGGGAAGAACCATATATGGCTGTTTGAGGAGGCACAGCCTCCCCCAGCCTATGATACCTGTGTGACATTATTGATATAATCTGGGACCATATAGAACATAGTGGCACCAAATCTTGTGCAAAGGGGGTCATATAAGGTGTCTAAGACCAGGTTATTGGTGGCTGGTTAAAATTATGGTGTCTATATGTACGTATCACTTTGTAATTGAAGTTATGAGTATTGGCTCTATACTGTCTGTATTTTAAACTTATGCTGTGCTTCTGGGAAACATCCCAGACAAGTTGGTGTTAGCTCTGCCTAGCCTGCTTGATGGCCCATTAAGGACCATCAGCTACACAACTGACCCATGGAGAGAAGGCAGACACGCCTTGTGACTCAGCAAAGTATGCAGGGACTTGCCCATGTGACTCCAGACTCCATTTTGCTGTTATTTTCCACAGTAAGGACAAAGAGGTTCTTACACCTGGAAAAGCCTATAAAAGGCTGAGGCCTCATCTCCATTTGGTCTTCAATCCTGCTTCTTACCTCTGGAGGGACTTTGCTTCAAACTGAAGCTCTGAACAAAGGACTGATGACCCATCCCAGCGGGGGATGTTCCAGAGACTTGATTTAAACCTGCAGTTTACTCTATCACTGCCACAAGCCTGAACTAAGAACTTTGCCATCACTGTATGTGATTGATTTCATTTAACCAATTCTAGCTCTTATCTCTACCTTTTTCCTTTTATGAATAAACCTTTAGATTTTAGATTCTAAAGGATTGGCAACAGCGTGATTTGTGGGTAAGATCTGATTTGTATATTGACCTGAGTCTGGGGCTTGATTCTTTGGGATCGAGAGAACCTTTTCCTTTTATTGGGGT
Source organism: Mauremys mutica (assembly GCF_020497125.1). Taxonomy (NCBI): domain Eukaryota; kingdom Metazoa; phylum Chordata; order Testudines; family Geoemydidae; genus Mauremys; species Mauremys mutica. The sequence goes on along the minus strand of NC_059072.1, from coordinate 357,832,680 downwards.
GTTGGTTTTCATAACCATTCATCCCCAGGACGAGTGGGACTGGTGGTGATACGGGGAGACTGGAGTGTCTAAGGGAATTGCTTGTGTGACTTGTGGTTAGCCAGTGGAGTGAAACCAAAGTCCTCTTTGTCTGGCTGGTTTGGTTTGTCTTAGAGGTGGAAAAACCCCAGCCTAGGGCTGTAACTGCCCTGTTTAAGCAATTGGTCCTGAATTGGCACTCTCAGGGTAGGTCCATACTTACCCACTGGGTCGACGAGGAGATTTTGACTTCTCGGAGTTCGAACTATCACGTCTAATCTAGACACGATAGTTCGAACTCCGGACGCGCTCCCGTCGACTCCGGAACTCCACCACCACAAACGGCGGTGGCGGAGTCGACGGGGGAGCTGCAGACTTCGATCCCGCAGCGTCAGGACGGGTAAGTCAGTCGAACTAAGGTAGTTCGACTTCAGCTACGCTATTCAAGCAGCTGAAGTCGCGTACCTTAGTTCGACACCCCCCCCCAGTGTAGACCAGGCCTCAGTTGGGTCCCACCAGAACCGCATGGTCACAACTTGCCACCCATGTGCTCCTGCAGCATAATCCCGGCATGTTTTTTCTCCCTCATTGAGTAATGTAGGCCCTTTACTCAATTTGGGGTGGGGGGAGGAATAATAGCAGAAAATGTGGAAATGGCAGAGGTGCTCAATGACTTCTTTGTTTCGGTTTTCACCAAGATGGTTGGTGGTGATTGGACATCCAAAATAGTGAATGCCAGTGAAAATGCGGTAGGATCAGAGGCTAAAATAGGGAAAAAACAAGATAAAAATTACTTAGACAAGTTAGATGTCTTCAGGTCAACAGGGCTTGATGAAATACATCCTAGAATATTCAAGGAGCTGACTGAGGAGATAGCTGAGCCATTAGCGATTATCTTTGAAAAGTCAGGTGTACTAGGAAGAGAGCCTAAGACATAAGCCTTGTATCAGAGGCCTGGTATGAGGCAGGACCTGCTCACAGAATCTGGAAAGAACAGGGCGGATATTGTAGACATACACATTCCTTAGAAGTGCTAGGCACAGAGCATTCATGCAAACACATCTCGATATCAGGTGGTACTAGAACATCTCACAATCAAGGATGGTACAAAAACATCCCCCAAGGATAACAGGAACACACTGACTCCTCCTGAAAGATAAGGTCAGGATAATAGTACATAATAGAGATGTTTTAATCACACCAACATGTACAAGGTGATGAGTGATAATTAGCTATGTCAGGGGACAGTAACTACAGTAACTATGTCAGAGGGGCAGTACTAACTTGTTTGTATTGGGATATAAAGATGTGTCTCACTGGGAGTATCTTTGTCTGGCCTATGGAGGAACAGAAAGTCCTGCCATTCAATGAGCTGGTCCATTGTTATGGGCATACATGTATTAGTCGTCCAGTAGAGTCTGTGGGATACTAGTACTGTGCTTCATTGACAATAAACCTGGCTGGGTGCCTTCGTCCCTTAGCAGATCTTGTGGTCATTGGGTGGTTCACTCGAGGTGTGACGTGCCAGCTGTCTGCGCAGGGCTGGGGCGGCACACAGAGGGAACATACACATGCAGCCAAACATTCTATCAACATCTAAACACATCCTGGAAGACAGGAGAGATTCCAGAAGACTGGAAAAGGGCAAATATAGTGGCATTCTATAAAAGGGGAAATAAGGACAACCTGAGGAACTACAGACCAATCAGATTAACTTCAGTACCCAGAAAGATATTGGAGAAAATAATTAAGCAATTAATTTGCAAACATCTGGAAGATAATAAAGTGATAAATAACAGTCAGCATGGATTTGTCAAGAACAAATCATGTCAAACAAACCTGACAGCTTTCTTTGACCGGGTAACAAGCCTTGTGGATAGGAGGAAAGCGGTAGACTTGGTATATCTTGACTTTAGTAATGCTTTTAATACTATTTTGCATGATCTTCTCATAAACTAGGGAAATGCAATTTAGATGGAGCTACTTTAAGGTAGGGCCATAACTGGTTGGAAAAACATTTCCAGAGAATAGTTATCAGTGGGTCACAGTTATGCTGGAAGGGCATAATAAGTGGGGTTCCTCAGGGATCAGTTCTGGGTCTGGTTCTGTTCAATATCTTCATTGAGGGTTTATATAATGGCGTAGAGAGGACACATTAAGTTTGTGGATGATACCAAGCTGAGAGGGTTTGCAAGTGCTTTGGAGGATAGGATTAAAATTCAAAATGATCTGGACAAACTGGAGAAATGGTCTGCAGTAAATGAGATGAAATTCAATAAAGACAAATGCAAAGTACTCCACTTAGGAAGGAACAATCAGTTGCACACATACAAACTGGAAAATGACTGCCTAGGAAGGAGCACTGCAGAAAGGGATCTGGGAATGATAGTGGATCACAAGCTAAATATGAATCAACAGTGTAACAGTGTTGCAAAAAAAAGCATGCATCCTTCTGGGATGTATTAGCAGGAGTGTTGTAAGTGAGATATGAAAAGTAATTCTTCCGCTGTACTCCACACTGATTAGGCCTCAACTGGAGTATTGTGCCCAGTTCTGTGAGCCATATTTCAGGAAAGAGGTGGACAAATTGGAGGAAGTCCAGAGAAGAGCAACAAAAATGATTGAAGGTCTAGAAAACATGACGTATCAGGGAAGATTGAAAAAATTGGGGTTTTTTAATCTGGAAAAGAGAAGACTGAGAGGGGACATGATAACAGTTTTCAAGTACATAAAAGGTTGTTACAAGGAGGAGGGGGAAAAAGTGTTCTTAACCTCTGAGGATAGGACAGAAGCAATGGGCTTAAACTGAAGCAAGGGCTGTTGAAGTGGGAGATTAGGAAAAACTTCCTAACTGTCAGGATGGTTAAGCACTGGAATAAATTGCCTCGGGAGGTGGTGGAATCTCCCTCATTGGGGATTTTAAAGAGCAGGTTGGACAAACACCTGTCAGGGATGGTCTAGATAATACTCAGTCCTGCCATGACTGCAGGGGACTGGACTAGATGACCTCTCGAGGTCCCTTCCAGTCCTATGATTCTATGAAAATAGCTAATTTATCCATTCAACTCTGGCAAATGGTTGTAACCCAATTAACATCAAGCCAATGTAGATATTAATGTTCTCCATAGTGCAGGTATCTGGGCTTTTAGCTGTGAAGCAATGTGGTAGTGTGCCTCAACTTCCCTTTTCAGGCAGCAAATCCGGGTTGTAGTGGCTTTTCTGCTGTGAAAAGTTCTAAGATTGTTTGTAAGCACCAGCTATGATCTATCAATATCATATATTCTTTTAACAGAAAGTATGTTCTCGTGTAATGAAATAACACATGGAATCAGGTGTACCTGAGTCTGCTAACAGGTTACAAGGTATATCCAAAGTGTCCCCTGACTGTCTCCCTCTGCCTGAGGTGTTTTCCATTTTACCCTGAAAGGGCTTTGCTGATCTACTCTGGAAGAGAGCAACTGAATTTAGATACACCCAGGAGGGCCCCTCCGCAATGGGGACTTTTTTCCATGGTGAGTAATGCCTATTGCTGCCACAGACAGTTCAGCTCCTGGGCAGATTTTCACCTTCCTGACCGTGCCGCAGTCGAGCACCTTCAGGCCTGCACCCCTCATCAGGGTCTGTGTTCTGCCGCATTACAGAGCCCATATTTCCCCTTGTAAGTAAAGTGCACATTGATTGTTGGGTCAGCCATTACAGAGGCGTCAGAAGGGTGTATGGACGAGGTATCAGGCTGGTCATAGGGGTAAGTACCAGGTCAGGGATAGTTCAGGCCACATCAGGAGGTACGGTAGGCTCCTGAGTCCCTGAAACAGTCAGGTGGAGGCACCCCCAGTTGGTAGCTAAGAGCCCAGGCTGTTGAAACCCACTGCAGCCCAAGCAGAGGGACTCTGGGTAAGGGCTCCTGTTGAAGATGATCTGCCCTTAGGGGTGTGGCAACCTGTGAACACCCCCCCCCCCAATATGGAAAGGATCTGGCAGTTGCTCTCTCTGCCGAGAGGGGATCTGGGAGCTGCCCAGACACCCAGCTCTCCAATTTCAGCACACAACCTTCTGGGATGGCCTCCCAGCCCCTTCCCCATTCTGGAGCAGCTGGCCCCAGAGGAGCTCATAGACTTTAAGGGCAGAAGGGACCATTATGATGATCTAGTCTGACCTCCTGCACAACGCAGGCCACAGAATCTCACCCACCCACTCCTGTAACAAACCCCTGTCCTATGTCAGAGCTATTGAAGTCTCACCTTGTTGTTTAAAGACTTCAAGGTGCAGAGACTCCTCCAGCAAGTGACCCGTGCCCCACGCTGCAGAGGAAGGCGAAAAACCTCCAGGGCCTATGCCAATCTGCCCTGGAGAAAAATTGGTAAGCCGCGAGGGGCGCCCTGCTGGTCCCTGTGAGGTCATCAGTCAGGCAGCCTTCGGCGGCTTGCCTACAGGAGGTCCACCAGTCCTGCGGCTTCGGTGGCAATTTGGCGGCGGGTACGCCGAAGCTGCAGGACCGATGGACCTCCCGCAGGCATGCTGCCAAAGGGGCGGCAAAAAAGCTAGAGATGCCCCTGCATCTCAGAGAGGTGATTAAGAAAAAGCAGAAAGCCTACAAGGAGTGGAAGATAGGAGGGATCAGCAAGGAAAGCTACCTTATTGAGGTCAGAACATGTAGGGATAAAGTGAGAAAAGATACAGCCGTGGGTATGAGAATGGACATAAGGAGGAAGGGTAGTGTAGCTACCAGACTAATAGGTGATACTGGTGGTAGAATGTCTGGGCCTAATCGGGTAAAGAATGTCAGCGAAGCCAAACAGCAAAAATTTAGATGTTTGTACACTAATGCGAGGAGCCTGGGTAACAAAATGGAGGAACTAGAGCTGCTGGTGCAGGAAGTGAAACCGGATATTATAGGGATAACAGAAACATGGTGGAATAGTAGTCATGACTGGAGTACGGGTATTGAAGGCTATGTGCTGTTTAGGAAAGACAAAAATAAAGGCAAAGGTGGTGGAGTGGCACTGCATATCAATGATGAGGTAGACCCTCCAGTTTGCCTCTCAATGTTAAAATCTGTCATGGGGATTACCTGGACATGTCCCAACCATCTTCCCCAAATTCCTAGTTTAAAGCTCTCTTAATCAGTTGTGGCAGCCTCCATTCTAGAAGTCTATTTCCTTCCCTACTCAGGTGAAGTCCATCCCAAGAGAACAATCCTCTGTCCATGAATGCTTCCCAGTGGCCGTACATCCCAAAGCCCTCCTTATAGCACCACTGCCTGAGCCATCCGCTGATCACCATAATCTTGTCACACCTTTGTGCCCTTCTCTAGGAACAGGCAGAATCCCACTGAAGATCACCTGAGCCTCGATTTCCTTAAGCGTCTTCCCCAGCCTGGCATAGTCTCCCTTGATACGTTCCAGCGAGAACCTAGCCGTATCATTCGTTCCCACATGAAGGACAATCAGCAGATTCTTTCCCGCTCCCATTAGGAGCCTCTTCAGCCTCAGGTCCACATCCCGTATCTTAGCACCCGGCAGAGAGCACACCCTTCTGTTCTCCGGATCAGCTCTAGTTACAGGCCTGACTATTCTTCTCAGTAAGGAGTCCCCAGTCACATAGACCTGCCTTTTCCTGGTGATAGTGCGATTCTCCGGTCTCTCCCCTGTTCCCACTGGCTGCAAGTCCTCTCGATTCCTATTCACCCTTGCAATCCTCCGCAACCCACCCCGTATCCTCCTGGGGCTCATATTTTGTGTTGTCTCCATTGACTCTTCCCCGCTTCCTGTAGGACTAGCAGCTCTTCTCTTCTTCCTTGCCCTCTCACTTCCAGCGACCACCTGCTGTGCCCCTTCTTCATTTTCCAACTCCGTAAAGCTGGTCCTGAACTCTATTTCTCTTTCACTGGCCCGTCTTTTCCTCTGCCTGGTTCTCCCCTCAGAGTTCTTTGTTACTGCTTCCATCTGCAAGTCTGAATTTTTCCCTTCAGCCTCCTCCTGTCTTTGCTCCATCATCCACTTGAACCCCTTTCTAAAACTCAGAGTTTTCACCTGCATCTCCAATCCTCGGATCTTTTTTTCGATCAGCTCTAGCAGGCAGCACTTCATGCAGACAAAATTCTTTTTAGGTGCCCCCTTCAGGATCATGTACATGCTGCAGCTTCCACATCCAATCATCTTCATTGTGTCTTCCACTGCTTGGGTCACTACCACTGCTGTCTCTGTATCTGTCATAGCCTTCTCACCTAAGTCCTTTTAGTCTGGGAAACACAAACCAAAACACCACCACCCACAGTAACACAAACCCCCACTGAGCACCAAAACACTGCCAGAACACCCCACACTCCCTTGTCTGTTCCTCTGCCTGGCACTTAGTCTTCCCCTCAAACTCCACTTGCAAACTCCCCTGTTTACAGCTCTGTTTGCTGGCTCCTGTGCTACTGCAGCTTTCTATGGGTCTGTCCTATTTAATGGTAAATTCTCAGAATGGAGAGGGGTAACTAGTGGTGTTCCCCAAGGGTCAGTCCTAGGACCAATCCTATTCAATTTATTCATAAATGATCTGGAGAAAGGGGTAAACAGTGAGGTGGCTAAGTTTGCAGATGATACTAAACTACTCAAGATACTTAAGACCAAAGCAGATTGTGAAGAACTTCAAAAAGATCTCACAAAACTAAGTGATTGGGCAACAAAATGGCAAATGAAATTTAATGTGGATAAATGTAAATTAATGCACATTGGAAAAAATAACCCCAACTATACATACAACATGATGGGGGCTAATTTAGCTACAACGAGTCAGGAAAAAGATCTTGAAGTCATCGTGGATAGTTCTCTGAAGATGTCCACGCCGTGTGCAGAGGCGGTCAAAAAAATAAACAGGATGTTAGGAATCATTAAAAAGGGGATAGAGAATAAGACTGAGAATATATTATTGCCCTTATATAAATCCATGGTACGCCCACATCTCGAATACTGTGTACAGATGTGGTCTCCTCAGCTCAAAAAAGATATTCTAGCACTAGAAAAGGTTCAGAAAAGGGCAACTAAAATGATTAGGGGTTTAGAGAGGGTCCCATACGAGGAAAGATTAAAGAGGCTAGGACTCTTCAGCTTGGAAAAGAGAAGACTAAGGGGGGATATGATAGAGGTATATAAAATCATGAGTGATGTTGAGAAAGTGGCTAAGGAAAAGTTATTTACTTATTCCCATAATACAAGAACTAGGGGTCACCAAATGAAATTAATAGGCAGCAGGTTGAAAACAAATAAAAGCAAGTTCTTCTTCACGCAGCGCACAGTCAACTTGTGGAACTCCTTACCTGAGGAGGTTGTGAAGGCTAGGACTATAACAATGTTTAAAAGGGGACTGGATAAATTCATGGTGGCTAAGTCCATAAATGGCTCTTAGCCAGGATGGGTAAGAATGGTGTCCCTAGCCTCTGTTCGTCAGAGGATGGAGATGGATGGCAGGAGAGAGATCACTTGATCGTTGCCTGTTAGGTTCACTTCCTCTGGGGCACCTGGCATTGCCTACTGTCGGTAGACAGATACTGGGCTAGATGGACGTTTGGTCTGACCCGGTACGGCCTTTCTTATGTTCTTATGTTCTTATGTCCTCAGGGTGTCCCCGGGGTTGGGAACTCCCCCACCCCCTGGGATTCCTCTCTGCAGCACCAAGGGAGGAATATATCTGCATATCTGGGGGAAAGGGTAGCTTAGTGGTTTGAGTATTGGCCTGCTAAACTCAAGGTTGTGAGCTCAATCATAGAGGGGGTTATTTAGGGATCTGGGGTAAAAATCTGCCTGGGGATTGGCCCTGTTTTGAGCAGGGGGTTGGACTAGATGACCTTCTGAGGTCCCTTCCAACCCTGATATTCTATGATTCTCTCTCTGCCCTCCTCTTCAGGATTCATCTCCTTGCTCTGCCTTGTATTTCCTCACAGCCTCCCCTCTCACATTTTTTAAAAAGAAGGTCTGTTCTCCCCACATGATGGGGGGGTCTCATCTAGCTTTGTGTTTGTGTCCCTGTATTTCTTCTCCCCACGCCTGGACATGATGGGGCTGGAGCTGGATTTGGATCTGGGGTCCCATCGCATGGAGGGGCTGAGTGTGTTTTTGTAAGCAGGGGCTGAATGAGCTGTCCCCTGACATCTAGTGGTGAGCTGGGGAAGAGGACTTCAAGAGCCGTCCCTGTTTCCACGGGCACCCCCACGCTGCCTAGGTGCTCAGCATGATGGGACTGCTTTGCCGAAGGAGCACGTTTGGCTGGTGCTGGATCACAAGTCACATTGTTATTGGGGCAGGGATACTAAAGGGTAGTTATCTTTGTTGTGTGACTCAAGAGCAGCAGAACAGGTTTGGCATAATAGAGTTACATTTCTGTACGGCATGTGACAGTCCCACACAACATCCAATAGGGGTGTTTGCAGTGGGGTCCTGTAGGGATCTCTTCTTGGCCAAGTAGCTTTCAATATGTTTATCAAGGAGCTGGAACAAAAGATAAAATCATTGCTGGTAAAATTTGCAGATGATACAAAAAAAGTGCTAAATAACGATAGATAGGGACCGGTCAATTATGCTGATCAAAGTGATCTAGGTACTTGATAAAGAGGGCTAATTTAAGTAACGGGTATTTTGATACATCTAAAACAACTCAGAGCAAAGATTGTCGCTCACACTTACAAGATAAGGGACTGAAGTATAGAATAGGAGCAGGGATGTTGAATAGAATAGGACAGGAACTGTTGGATTGGATTCCACCAATGGGCTCCATCTAGCCTGGTATCTTGTCCCTGCAAGAAATCCCCTAGTGAACAATTCTGGAATTACCAACACACAGAGGAAGTTTCTTCCCGAACCCTGGCGGCTAGTGGCTACCTTATGTCCTCAAGACTAAAGGATTATAGTCCTTTTAAAAACAATTATTTTATTCTATGTAACATAACTGTGGAGATTCTCACTTTCTATATAAATGGCTAATTCTTTTATTGAATTCTACTGAGCTCTTGGCCTTATGGAAACCTTGTGGCAATGAGTTCCACAAGTTAACCCTGCATTATATAACAGGGCTTTCTCTTTCACTAGTTAAAATATGTTGCCTTCAGTTTATTCTCATTTTTGGAGAACACGAAAATGGCACTCTCCAATTTGCCACTGTCTCATTTATTATTTTGTATTACTCCATCATGTTTCTTTTTATGTGGCTCTTCTGCTAATTAAACCACCCCAATCTCACCTTTATAAATCTCTCCAGACCTCTCATCATTTTCAGCACTTTAGAGCTAGGGTGATCAAAACTGAACCTAGTGTCCCACGGAAGAGTGCCCCATTGATTCATATAATGGTGTTATAATATCTTCACATTATTCTCTATCCCATCATTCCAGATACATTTTAATTAACATTAAAAATTAACATTTTGTTGCTTTATAGACCTGGCAGCACACTGAACAAAGATTTTCATTGTGATTTGCACCAAACTCTCCACAATGATGGCCCGGTCTCTGTCTGAGTTGATACAGTGTATTAACAATCCAGTGAAATTATTCCTCACAATGTGCGTTACCTTGACTGTGTGTCAGTGAATTTCACCCGATGTTGTGTTACCCATTCACCCAACTTGGTTAGATCTCTCTGAAGTTCCTCACTGTCATCCCTAGTCCTGACTGCCCCAAATAATTGGCCATCTGCACACTAGGCCACCCAATTGCTCTCTTTTCCACAGCCTATGGATTTGCTGTGCCGTGTCTGAGGAGCCACAGATGCTCTGCCAGGGCTTCTGTGGACTCTGCATGGGGCATGTGTGTGTTAAAGACTCACAGTGACTTGGGGCCTTCACCTGCCTTTCTACTGCTCCCATCGCCATGATATCTAGGCACCTTCTCTTTCCTCAGTGAGCGCTTGGGACCCAGTGTCCACCCACCCCAGCCCAAGCCCTCTCTAGCAGCAAGAGTCGTGGCAGCCTGTCTCCCCCAGCCCTGGTGGTAAGTCCCCATGTCAGCGTCCCTCTCATCAGCTCTCCCTGAAGTGGGGTTTTCAAATTCTCCACAGCAAATAGCCCCACACAAATATTTCTTCTGTTCAGCTCAGTACTCACCACACAGGTACACGCAGTTAAAATGGCTGCAGGTCTGGTTTGTGCTCTGGAGGATGAAGTTATTCCCTTGTCTTTTGACCACACTGAATATCTCATGGACTGGGATTAAAACTTCTTCTTGGGAATGGTTATATGACATGTTCATGATCTGAGCACCAAAGCACGTGCGGATTGTGAAGATCGTGCCTGTGCCAAAATCTTCAGCCACTTTTCTACTAATAGATGAAGAGGCAAAGAATCCAAACCTGATCTTACCCGATCCTGTGTATTGAACTTTTGTGCCCCGGTACACCATCTTGTTATACATCACATTGCACTTCCCTCTTAAGAACTGCAAAGCTCTTGTCAAGTAATAATGAAAGGCTTTGAACTTGAAATTGTCCATGTAAGCAGCTCGAGATCTATTAGTCCCACTCACTGCATCATTAAATGTAGATGAAAAAGTTTTGCCGTTGTATTTGGTGTCGTTAGTATAGGCTACTATGGCTATTCCATACTCATCCTTAAAGCCACGGGGGCGAGAAATCGATTTCATATTTTTCCAGGTTTCTGTTGCCTTTTGCCACACCGTGCTAAATGGTGGGGTCATTTCCTCCTTTAGCAGTTCACGTGCTTTTGTATCCATTTCCTTAGCACATCCTAGATACTGGTCGTCAAAAGCATCATCCATCATGCTCAGCTGCACCTGACATTTTGCCTGGGAGAAGAAAGGAAACATACGGTCACATTAGTATTTGTGTTACAATAACACCTAGAGGTCACACCCAGGATCGGGGCCCCATTGTGCTCGGCCCTGTACAAACACACTAAGAGATGGTCTCTGCCCTTAGGAGCTTATCTCTAAAGCGACAAGACAGAGGAAAGGTGGGAGAAAGGGATGGAACATATAGGCAGAATCCTCAGGGTGTTGTTTGGCAAATGTTCTGTTGGCTCCACAATTTTTTTTCGGGGGGGGGGCACACCCAAGGAGCAGCGCACACTGTAATCATTAGATTCATTTTTAGTTTACTGGGGACTTTGTTAGTGTAATAGATATATTGTGTGCAGGTTGGGATGGGGAGGTTAGAAAGAAAGGCAGGACGGGATACATTAATAGGGAAGACAAAGCCTGAGGAACAAAGGACATAGAAGGAAGGGAGCTAGGAGGGACAGAAATCCCAATCCACTCCCATAGGAATATCTAGAAACCACCCCCATTAAACTCAGCAGGAGTCAGTGGGTTGCCATCTCCGTATGCCAGCCATGCACTGCATGCTCCAGGGCTGGCAGTGCCCGTGGGAAGGTTCCATCCAGGATCCAACCCTTAACATGCATGGAGGATGGCAACACCATTGTGGTGCAGCAGACCTTGGCTGTTGGTCAGAAGCACCCTGGACTGGAACCCAGTTTAGTCGGAGGTTTCAGGTTCCCCTCCCAGCTACTGCGAAATGTGGCGGGGGGCTAGGATTAGACAAACACCTGCCCGGGGTGGTCTCGGTGCACTTAGTCCTTCCTGACTCAGCACAGAAGGCTGCACTAAATGACCTCTTGGGTTCCCTTCCAGCCCTACACATCTATGGGTCTAAGGCAGTATGGCTGCCTGCATAGCCTTGAGCAGAAACACAAGAAAACACCAAATGCTTCACTGGCAAACTCAAGAGTTTACCTGAGGGATTCCCAGCCAGGTTTGAAGACAGAAGTATGTCAAGGGGATCAGCAGAGGCCTCAGCATTGTTCCAACTTCCCCGGTGTGGCTGCAGGAGAATCCATCAGGAACGTCAGTGGAGATTTGGGGGGAAAGAACACATCAAACCAAACATCCTCCCCATTGTTTCACTGTGATCCGTTGTTCTGCATTCAGTGACTGGGATTTCCCAGGCAGGAATTGCTCTCTTACGTACAGCAGCCCAGCCACAGCAGAGGCAGGTTTGACTCTGAAATACAGTTCTCAGCTGGAGGGGTGGGGAGCAGCTGTGTGGAAATCCTGCTTTCACTTCCTAAAGGATCCTGGGGAGTGGAAATATTGTACCTAGTGCTGCTGTGTTTACTTGAAAGTGCCATTAAACTGCTGCACAATACACAGAACCCAACAGGCCAGGCAGGTCTGTTGATCATATCCTAGAGAGTAGGGCTAAAATAACGACATATCTGAATATTTCAGTGCCTCACCCAAGTGCCTGGTCAAGTGTTTGTTCGGCAACTAACTACTCAGTCACTCGTCCCTCTCAGAGACACAGACAGACCTCGGTCACCTGGCCCAGTCAGGGACCCAAACGCCAGCCACACGACCCATTTGGAGACAAACATCAAAGAGACCAGCACACAACTCATCAAGTCCCTTTACCTCCATGCACCGAGTCCATAGCTACACCCTGAAAAACTCCCCTGCTTGCCTCTCCTGTTCACCTGCGAGCTGATCCCTTGTTTAGAGGATACGTTGTGGAGTTGGGTCTTGGGGGGCAGTTTTTCTGGCCAGGGAAAGGGAGCCAGGCATTGGAATTTGGATCCTGGGGGGGAGCCAGTGACATGGGGACTAAGGCGTGGCAGTGTCTTGCTTAGGAAAAGCAGGGATAGAGCCAGGTATGGGGAACAACAGGCCTGGGGTGTTTACTGGAGGAGGTGGGACTTCCACAGAACACATGGAAAATCCATCCATCCCTGACCTTTGCCCATAAAGGAGAGAGTGTGTGGCTGTGCTCTCCCTCCCTGGGTGTAGCTTAGGGGTTAGTTTGGTGGGGTAACTGCTGAGCTGTACCTGGGGTGGTGGGATGGATGTCAGCACAGAGTGAATGGGTACGAAATGTAGGGGTGTGATGTGTGTACTGAATGGATGGGTGGAAAATGAATCTAAACACACTTCATATTTCTATTAACAACAAAGGGCCGGGTGATGCTTCTTAGTTTGAAATGGCTCTTCCGTGGTAGCTTGACGTTGCCAAAAAATATCTGAGCTTTGACACATTTGGCGGGGGGGGATACAGCCACATTCTTGGTGGTTTATGTTTTCTTTTTTAAGGTCTGGATCCCCTTTTTGAATGTAAGTCCAAATAAATGCCTGATTCTCAAGGAGAGAACACCGCCTTCCCACTGTAAAACCCCACATCTGTATCCTTTTCCGAACCTCAGACTGATTTTTTACACATTTCCTCTCTCGGTCTCAGCCATCTTGCTGTAGCACCAGTAATGGAGTTGCTCTCCAAAGACTTCATTGGCTATAACTTCACCTGGGGTTTGTAGTAGAGTTGTGTTAAGTTTTTTTAACGGCAAAATACTTAATACAGTTCCAGACTGTGTTACTTTTTCAGACATCTTCTCTAGGGCTGACAGGAGGATAATGTGGATTTTCCCAGCCCTGCCCCTAGAAATTCTATGCTATATCATTAAAATGTGGATACATTTTCATTCTGTTACAGGATTTTCTTCCCTCTTAATGTAGACTTGTCTCAGCATGGAAGCACTTGCTGGAGCCCTAGGCCTAGCTAACAGTGTGAACCAAAGGCTGTGAATCAGAGTAGGCCTGGCCTGGGCAATAGAGCAACGCACCAGGTACAGGCGAACACCAAGTAAGCATGTTCCTGACTGGAGATGATGGTACAGGACTCCCAGAGTTCTCAGGTATCGCTGTGAACACAATCCTAGGAGATGGTACAGGGAGAGACACACCGGTCCTGAGTAAGATAAGGATGTGATGACAGGATAACGGATGGAGATGTTTTGGTGGAACTAGCATGTACCCGGATAAGGCTGGTAACCATTCACATCTGGAGTGCAATACTTATCTTGTCTATATTCATGTATAAAAGGAGAAGCCATAGGAGGGGCACTTTTATCTAGCTGAGGGGCAGTGTCCCAGTGCACTGACTGAGCTGGTCCACTGTCGCAGGCATACATATGTTAGTGTTCCTGTAGCTCCTATGGGGCGCTAGAACTGTGCTTTGTCGACAATAAACCTGGCCGATCACTTTCGTCACCGAACCGAGCCTCTGGTCTTTCCTTATGAGTAACATTGAGGTCTGCTGAATCAGCAAGCTGTGCTCTCTCCAACTCTGCACTCAGGACAGGGCTGAGTAGTATCAGGATCATCCCTGACAGGTGTTTGTCCAACCTGCTCTGAAAAATCTCCCATGATGGAGATTCCACAACCTCCCTAGGCAATGTATTCCAGTGCTTAACCACCCTGACAGTTAGGAAGTTTTTCCTAATGTCCAACCTAAACTGCCATTTCTGAAATTTAAGGCCATGGTTTCTTGTCCTATCATCAGAGGTTAAGAACAATTTTTCATCTCCTCCTTGTAACAACTTTTTATGTATTTGAAAACTGTTATCATGTCCCCTCTCAGTCTTCTCTTCTCCAGACTAAACAAACCCAATTTTTTCAATCTTCCTTCATAGGTCATGTTTTCTAGACCTCTAATCGTTTTTGTTGCTCTTCTCTTTGTTGCTGTTTCTCCAATGTGGCACCCAAAACAGGACACAATACTCCAGTTCAAGCTTTATCAGTGCAGAGTAGATTGGAAGAATTACTTCCCGTGTTTTGCTTACAACATTCCTGCTACTACATAAGAACAATCACCCTGGGTCAGACTAAAGGGCCATCTAGCCCAGTATCCTGTCTTCTGACAGTGGCCAGTGCCAGGTGCCCCAGAGGGAATGAACAGAACAGGTCATCTTCAAGTGATCCATCCCCTGTCACCCATTCCCAGGATCCCAGAATGGTGTTTGCTTTTGTTGCAACAGTGTTACACTATTAATTCATATTTAGCTTGTGATCCCCAGATCCCTTTCTTGGGCAGTCATTTCCCATTTTGTTTGTCTAAATCATTGATGAAGACATTGAACAGAACTGGACCTAGAACTAATCCGTGCAGGTTATGTCCTTCCAGCATAACTGTGAACCACTGATGACTACTCTCTGGGAACGGTTTTCCAATCAGTTATTCCCGCAGCTTATAGTAGCTCCGTCTAAGTTGAATTTCCCTAGTTTGTCTATGAGACGGTGTCAAAAGCTTTACTAAAATCAAGATATACCACATCAACCACGTCCTCCCTATCCACAAGACTTGTTATCCTGTCAAAGAAATATATTATGTTCATTTGACACAATTTGTTCTTGTGTCAAATGCTGGCTGTTACTTATCACTTTCTTATCTTCTCATGGACTCATAGACTTTAAGGTCAGAAGGGACCATTATGATCATCTAGTCTGACCTCCTGCACAATGCAGGCCACAGAATCTCACCCATCCACTCCTGTAACAAACCCCTAACCTATGTCTGAGTTACTGAAGTCCTCAAATTGCGGTTTGAAGACCTCAAGCTGCAGAGAATCCTCCAGCAAGTGCCCCATGCTGCAGAGGAAGGCGAAAAACCTCCAGGGCCTCTGCCAATCTGCCCTGGAGGAAAATTCCTTCCCGACCCCAAATATGGCGATCATCATAAACCTGAGCATGTGGGCAAGACTCACCAGCCAGCACCCAGGAAAGAATTCTCTGTAGTAACTCAGATCCCACCCCATCTAACATCCCATCACAGACCACTGGGCATACTTACCTGCTGATAATCAAAGATCAATTGCCAAAGTAATTGCCAAAATTACGCTATCCCATCATACCATCCCCTCCATAAACTTATCAAGCTTAGTCTTAAAGCCAGATATGTCTTTTGCCCCCACTACTCCCCTTGGAAGGCTGTTCCAGAACTTCACTCCTCTAATGGTTAGAAACCTTCGTCTAATTTCAAGTCTAAACTTCCTAGTGTCCAGTTTATATGCATTTGTTCTTGTGTCCACATTGGTACTAAGCTTAAATAATTCCTCTCCTTCCCTAATATTTATCCCTCTGATATATTTATAAAGAACAATCATATCCCCCCTCAGCCTTCTTTTGGTTAGGCTAAACAAGCCAAGCTCTTTGAGTCTCCTTTCATAAGATAGGTTTTCCATTCCTCGGATCACCCTAGTAGCCCTTCTCTGTACCTGTTCCAGTTTGAATTCATCCTTCTTAAACATGAGAGACCATAACTGCACACAGTATTCCAGATGAGGTCTCACCAGTGCCTTGTCTAATGGTACTAACACCTCCTTATCTTTGCTGGAAATACCTCGCCTGATGCATCCTAAAACCGCATTAGCTTTTTTAACGGCCATATCAGATTGGCGGCTCATAGTCATCCTGTGATCAATCAATACTCCGAGGTCTTTCTCCTCCTCTGTTACTTCCAACTGATGTGTCCCCAATTTATAACTAAAATTCTTGTTATTAATCCCTAAATGCATGACCTTGCACTTTTCACTATTAAATTTCATGCTATTACTATTACTCCAGTTTACAAGGTCATCCATATAATAATAATTGGAGATGTACCTATCGCCTAGAACTGGAAGGGACCCTGAAAGGGGATTGAGTCCAGCCCCCTGCCTTCATTAGCAGGACCAATTTTTGCCCTAGATCCCTAAGTGGCACCCTCAAGGATTGAACTCACAACCCTGAGATTAGCAGGTTAATGCTCAAACCACTGAGTTATCCTGTATGATAGTGCAGTCTCTCTCCATATTGGCAATACCTCCCAGTTTTGTGTCATCCACAAACTTTTTGTGCCAAGGTCAGTAATAAAAAGATTAAATAAGACTGGTCCCAAAACCGATTCCTGAGGAAATCCACTAGTAACCTCTCTCCAGCTTGACAGTTCACCTTTCAGTATGACCCGTTGTAGTCTCCCCTTTAACCAGTTCCTTATCCACCTTTCAGTTTTCATATTGATCCCCATCTTTTCCAATTTAACTAATAATTCCCCATGTGGAACCATATCAAATGCCTTACTGAAATCAAGGTAAATTAGATCCACTGCAGTTCCTTTGTATAAAAAATCTGGTACCTTCTCAAAGAAGGAGATCAGCTTGGTTTGGCACGATCTACCTTTTTTAAAACCATGTTGTATTTTGTCCCAATTACCATTGACCTCAAAGTCCTTAACTACTTTCCCCTTCAAAAATTTTTCCAAGACCTTACATACTACAGATGTCAAACTAACAGGCCTAAAGTTACTCAGATCACTTTTTTTCCCTTTCTTAAAAATAGGAACTATATTAGCAATTCTCCAGTCATACTGTACAACCTCTGAGTTTACTGATTAATTAAAAATTCTTGCTAATGGGCTTGCAGTTTCATGTGCCAGTTCCTTTAATATTTTTGGATGAAGATTATCTGGACCCTCCGATTTTGTTCAATTAAGCTGTTCGAGTTTGGCTTCTACCTCAGATGTGGTAAAATCTACCTTCATATACTCATTCTCATTTGTCACCCTACCATTATCCTTAAGCACCTCATTAAAGACTAAGGCAAAGTATTTGTTTAGATATTGGGCCATGCCTAGATTATCCTTAATCTCCACTCCATCCTCAGTGTTTAGCGGTCCCTCTTCTTCTTTCTTTGTTTTCTTCTTATTTATATCACTATAGAACCTTTTACTATTGGTTTTAATTCTCTTTGCAAGGTCCAACTCTACATGGCTTTTGGCCTTTCTCACTTTATCCCTACATGTTCTGGCCTCAATAAGGTAGCTTTCCTTGCTAATCCCTCCCATCTTCCACTCCTTGTAGGCTTTCTGCTTTTTCTTAATCACCTCTCTGAGATGCTTGCTCATCCAGCTTGGTCTACAACTCCTGCCTATGATTTTTTTCCCTTTCTTGGGATGCAGGCTTCTGATAGTTTCTGCAGCTTTGACTTGAAGTAATTCCAGGCCTCCTCCGTCTTTAGATCCACAAATTCTTCAGTCTAATCCACTTCCCTAACTAATTTCCTTAATTCTTTAAAGTTAGACCTTTTGAAATAAAAAACCCTAGTCCCAGATCTATTTTTGTTTATCGTTCCATCTCGTTTGAACTGAATTAGCTCATGATCACTCGAACCAAGGTTGTTCCCTACAACGATTTCTTCTATGAGGTCCATTCTTCTAGATGTTTGTAAATTGATTGCTTAATTAGTTGCTCCATTATCTTTCCGGGTACAGAAGTTAAGCTGACTGGTCTGTAATTCCCTGGGTTTTCCTTATTTCCATTTTATAGATGGGCACTATATTTGCCATTTTCCAGTCCTCTGGAATCTCTCCCCTCTTTCATGACTTTTTGAAGATAATCACTAGTGGCACAGATATCTCTCAGTCAGTTCCTTGAATATTCTAGGATGATGTATTTCATCAGGCCCTGGTGACTTGAAGACATCTAGCTTGTCTAAGTAATTTTTAACTTGTTCGTTCCCTATTTTAGCCTCTGATCCTACCTATTTTTCAGTCATTCACTGTGTTAGACATGCAAAGAATCCTGTGGCACCTTATAGACTAACAGACGTTTTGCAGCATGAGCTTTCGTGGGTGAATACCCACTTCTTCGGATGCAAACATGCGAAGAAGTGGGAATTCACCCACGAAAGCTCATGCTGCAAAACGTCTGTTAGTCTATAAGGTGCCACAGGATTCTTTGCTGCTTCTACAGAACCAGACTAACACGGCTACCCCTCTGATACTTGTGTTAGACATCTAATCGCTACTCACCTTTTTAATGAAAACTGAAACAAAAAAGTCATTTAGCATTTCTTCCATTTCCACATTTTCTGTTATTGTTCACCTCGCTCATTGAGTAACAGGCCTACCCTGTCATTGGTCTTTCCCTGGCTTCTAATATATTCATAGACTGTTTTCTTGTTACCCTTTATGCCTCTAGCTAGTTTAATCTTGCTTTGTGCCTCGGCCTTTATTTTGTCCCTACCTACTTGAACAGCAGCACTGAGCAGCTGGAATAGCCTAGCAGCTATTGGACAGTGTTACCACAGCAACGCCATTCGACAGCACTTAACACATCATACTGCAGATGTTTTTCTATATGTTTGTAACCCTTCTGCCCCTCTCAGTTGGCAGCAACAAGGGCCGGGTTCAATATCCAGGGGTTCCGTTTCAATAACACAATGCAAAACCGGCTCGAGCCCCCACCCAGTGACCTGGGACAATTACATACCACCACCCCGGGCGCCTCTAGGAGGCAATACTTCCCCACTTGCAAGCACGGAGTCCGAGTGTAGCAAAATCCTTTTAATAAAGGAGGGAAACAATGCGGCATCACATTGGAGAAACACCACAAACTGGATTATAACACAAACCATAAGCAACAAAACCCACCTCCAAGTACATTTGGCAATGTCCTTTCCCCCTTAGGGTCTTAAGTCCAATCACCCCAAAGTCCAACAACCCAAAAGTCTCTGGTCAGTGCCACCCCAGAGTTCAAAGTTTATCTGCAGAGTTTTACCACCCCCCAGCCTGGGTGGAAATGGGGGGGGGGCACACACACAGGGTGTTAAGGGGGCACCTTACATGGGCCAGGGCCAACTGCTCCGCCTCTCCAGGGAGTTCTGCTGCAGCCTTCACCATGACCAGCTCCACTACACCAGCTGTGCCGCTCCTCCAGCCGACCCATGAGCCGCTCCAGCCGTCCCCGCAAACAGCTCCACGCCGCTCACTGGGCTGCTCCAACACGCTGCAAACTGCTCCGCTCTGCTAGCTGCTTGGTGATAGAGCTTCAGGCTCCCCCACTAGTAACACAGCACTCAGTGATCTCAGCTCAGTAAGCTTAGCTCTTTTAGGGATTTTAGCTCTTAGTAGGGGAGCCCCCGTGCTGGTGCACTACTGGCCCAATGTGAATTCAGCTTAGCAGCCTTTAGATGGACTCCTAAAGGAATCAAAATTAGCTCTGCTCTTCAACAGTGGAGAGAGGGGGAGGGAGGGAGAGAAGGATGTGCAATGGGTGTTCCAGGCCCTCAAAAGGGGCCCATACCATAAGGTACACACACCAGTCCCCAGCCTCTCTCCCTTCACTGGGTTTTGGAACCCATGTCCCTTGTCTAGCAAGTGCTATGTAATATAGGTTGAGTCATTTCTGTCATAAAGCAGTCTCATAGTTTCTCATTCACATAATTAGGGTGACAGCACTTTTTTCCTTCCTGCCCCAATAACAAAGAAATTGGGGATCCCAGCTGTCAAAATAACCATCCCATGCTGCCGTGGGCTATTGCAATGCAAATGCTTTGCCACTCCTTGAGATTCCTTTCACAATCCCCACAACTCACCACGGGATGTCAGGGCAGAGCTCATCCCGACTCCGCTTACATGTTATTTATTTAAGGCCATACCTTGAAAATGTATTGAATAGAACCTTATGTGAGGGGGCTGCTAGTCCCTTACTGCAACGCGGAGGAAGGGTCAGCCAGAAAACCCCACTTTCTCCTAGATTGAGACAGGTTGGAAGAGGAATCGGGATCATGAGGCTGACAATCCCCAGGGCCAATGGGAGAGGGCAACGCTCCAGGCCAGGCAGGTGATTGACAGGGCAGGCAGGTCAATGAGGGAGTCAGGAGCCCAGGGACTGGGTGTGAGCTGGGGCTGCCAAGGGCAGAGTAAAGGAAAGAGCCGCAGACAGAGCTGGGTTTGGGGCAGAGCTGGAGCAATGCAAACCTGCTGCGCCGATGAGGATCCAGGACTTAGCTATAGCGGGGAGCCACGGGCCCAGAGCCAGGATAGCGGGTGCCAGTTGTGTCACATATAACACTGCAGCTGAGTGCAGTTAGTAGCTGGGAGAGCTGGGGTGGGGGAGAGGAGTGCAGGGATACATCACCAGCCAAGAGCCCTTGCAAGCTGGACGCCGAAGGGAATCACGAACCCTACAGGGGAGCTGATGCTGGGGAGAAGGGTCCTGTCACCTAGACCCTGCGGGCATGTGGCCACCGCCAGAGCAGGTGTCTGACCTGCAGTATCACCGCAGCACAGCCAGGGCCTGGGAGGGAGGCCTGGGAGCAGGGCCACCCTATCCCCTGTCCTAAGTGACCAGCACAGTGTCGGGAGTTGAGCCCCGAGGAATCCTGGGCCCAGCCTTGTTGGGGTTAACGCACAGTTGCCAACTTTCACGTGGTTAATAAACACCCTGACTTTCACAATAAGCCAAAAATCAAGCTAATCCCATTCAAAACAAGGCCAAAACAAGCCAATCCCTGAGAACCCCAACATTCTATGTGACTAGATCCTCCAGGTGTGCAGTCTGGGACTGGGATGGGCCCGCTAGGCACCCTTCACTCTCTCCCCCACCCCTGGCCCCTGTTTGCCTGTTGCTCACCCACTTGCTCCCCTTGCCCCTGCAAGAACGGCCGTACTGGGTCAGACCAAAGGTCCATCTAGCCCAGTATCCTGTCTGCCGACAGTGGCCAATGCCAGGTGCCCCAGAGGGAGTGAACCTAACAGGTAATGATCAAGTGATCTCTCTCCTGCCATCCAGCTCCACTCTCTGACAAACAGAGACTAGGGACACCATTCCTTACCCAGCCTGGCTAATAGCCATTAATGGACTTACCCTCCATAAATTTAGTTCTCTTTTAAACGCTGTTATAGTCCTAGCTTTTACAACCTCCTCAGGCAAGGAGTTCCACAAGTTGACTGTGCATTGTGTGAAGAACTTCCTTTTATTTGTTTTAAACCTGTGAAAGCTATTTGGTAGCCCCCGCCCCCTTATTAATAGTTTTGCAAACGGCCAGTAGGTGGAGGCAGAAGCCTCCAAAAGGCCTCACGTACACAGTACCTTGAACTTTATAATTAATCTTCCTTTTGCTGCCAAAGGCAGAAAAAATCCTGCTTCAAGCCAGTTTTTACTAACCAGATAACAGAAGCACAGGGTTTGATACCCACCAATGAAGTGTTAACACGGCATGGTCTTTGTCTAAATGTGTATAAAAGATCTGTAAAACTTGTGTCAGGTAGAGTCTTCTGTATCTATTACAGAGCTCTCCTTTCTTCTGCAGAATAAAGCATTTTTCCTTATCCCTGTCAGGCTGTTATTGGCTCTCAGCTAGGCAGACCCGATATTTCGGTAACAACCTGCTGCCTATTAATTTCATTTGGTGACCCCTGATTCTTGTATTATGGGAATAAGTAAATAACTTTTCCTTATCTACTCTCTCCACATCACTCATAATTTTATATACCTCTATCATATCCCCCCTTAGTATCCTCTTTTCCAAACTGAAAAGTCCTAGCCTCTTTAATCTTTCCTCATATGAGACCCTCTCCAACCCCCTGATCATTTTAGCTGCCCTTCTCTGAACCTTTTCTAGTGCCAGTGTATCTTTTTTGAGATGAGGTGACCACATCTGTACGCAGTATTCAGGATGTGGACGTACCATCGATTTATATAAGGGCAATAATATATTCTCCGTCTTAGTCTCTATTCCCTTTTTAATGATTCCAAACATTCTGTTTGCTTTTTTGACAGCCTCTGCACACTGCATGGACATCTTCAGAGAACTATGCACGATGACTCCACAATCTTTTTCCTGATTTTTTTGTAGCTCAATTAGCCCCCATCATATTGTATGTATAGTTGGGGTTATTTTTTCCAATGTGCATTACTTTACATTTATCCACATTAAATTTCATTTGCCATTTTGTTGCCCAATCACTTTGTTTTGTGAGATCTTTTTGAAGTTCTTCACAGTCTGCTTTGGTCTTAACTATCTTGAGCAGTTTAGTATAATCTGCAAACAGGGCTGGCTCTAGACCCCAGCGCGCCAAGCGCGTGCTTGGGGTGGCATGCCGCGGGGGCGCTCTGCCTGTCGCCGGGAGGGCGGCAGGCGGCTCCAGTGGACCTCCCGCAGGCGTGCCTGCGGAGGGTCCGCTGGTCCCGCGGCTCCGGTGGACCTCCCGCAGGCATGCCTGCGGATGCTCCACCGGAGCCATGGGACCAGCGGACCCTCCGCAGGCACGTCTGCAGGAGGTCCACCGGAGCCGTGGGACTGGTGACCGCCAGCGCGCCCCCCGCGGCGTGCCGCCCTGCTTGGGGCGGCGGAATTGCTAGAGCCGCCCCTGACTGCAAACTTTGCCACCTCACTGTTTACCCCTTTCTCCAGATCATTTATGAATAAATTGAATAGGATTGGTCCTAGGACTGACCCTTGGGGAACACCACTAGTTACTCCTCTCCATTCTGAGAATTTACCATTAATTCCTACCCTTTGTTCCCTGTCTTTTAACCAGTTCTCAATTTATGAAAGGACCTTCCCTTTTATCCCATGACAACTTAATTTATGTAAGAGCCTTTGGTGAGGGACCTTGTCAAAGGCTTTCTGGGAATCTAAGTACACTATGTCCACTGGCTCCCCCTTGTCCACATGTTTGCTGACCCCTTCAAAGAACTCTAATAGATTAGTAAGACATGATTTCCCTTTACAGAAACCATGTTGACTCTTGCCCAACAATTTATGTTCTTCTATGTGTCTGACAATTTTATTCTTTACTATTGTTTTGACTAATTTGCCCGGTACCGACATTAGACTTAGTGGCCTGTAATTGCTGGGATCACCGCTAGAGCCCTTTTTAAATATTGGCGTTACATTATCTATCTTCCAATCATTGGGTACCGAAGCTCATTTAAAGAACAGGTTACAAACCCTAGTTAATAGTTGCGCAATTTCACATTTGAGTTCTTTCAGAACTCTTGGGTGAATGTCATCTGGTCCTGGTGACTTGTTAAAGTTCATCAATTAATTCCAAAACGTCCTCTAGTGACACTTCAATCTATGACAGTTCCTCAGATTTGTCACCTACAAAAACTGGCTCAGGTTTGGGAATCTCCCTAACATCCTCAGCCGTGAAGACTGAAGCAAAGAATCCATTTAGTTTCTCCGCAATTACTTTATCATCTTTAAGCGCTCCTTTTGTATCTCGATCGTCAAGGGGCCCCACTGGTTGTTTAGCAGGCTTCCTGCTTCTGATGTACTTAAAAAACATTTTGTTATTACCTTTGGAGTTTTTGGCTAGCTGTTTTTCAAACTCCTCTTTGGCTTTTCTTATTACATGTTTACACTTAATTTGGCAGTTTTATGTTCCTTTCTATTTACCTCGCTAGGATCTGACTTCCACTTTTTAAAGAAAGTCTTTTTATCTCTCATTGCTTCTTTTACATGGTTGTTAAGTCACCGTGGCACTTTTTTAGTTTTTTTACTGTGTTTCTTAATTTGGGGTATACATTGAAGTTGGGCCTCTATTATGGTGTCTTTAAAAAGCGCCCATGCAGTTTGCAGGGATTTCACTTTAGTCACTGTACCTTTTAATTTCTGTTTAACTAACCCCCTCATTTTTGCATAGTTCCCCTTTTTTAAATTAAATGCCACAGTGTTGGGCTGTTGAGATGTTCTTCCCACCACAGAGATGTTAAATGTTGTTATATTATGGTCACTATTTCCAAGCGATCCTGTTATTATTACCTCTTGGACAAGCTCCTGCGCTCCACTCAGGACTAAATCTAGAGTTGCCTCTCCCCTTCTGGGTTCCTGTACCAGCTGCTCCAAGAAGCAGTCATTTAAAGTATCCAGAATTTTGTCTCTGCATTTCGTCCTGAGGTGACATGTTCCCAGTCAATATAGGGATCATTGAAATCCCCCACTATTATTGAGTTCTTAATTTCGATAGCCTCTCTAATCTCCCTTAGCATTTCATCATCACTATCACTGTCCTGGTCAGGTAGTCCATAATAGATCCCTAATGTTATATTCTTATTAGAGCATGAAATTACTATCCATAGAGATTCTATGGAACATGTGGATTAATTTAAGATTTTTACTTCATTTGATTCTACATTTTCTTTCACATATAGTGCCACTCCTCCCCCCACATGACCTGTTCTGTCCTTCTGATATATTTTGTACCCCGGAATGATTGTGTCCCATTGATTGTCCTCAACCCACCAGGTTTCTGTGATGCCTATTATATCAATATCCTCCTTTAACATGAGGCACTCTAGTTCACCCATCTTATTATTTAAACTTCTAGCATTTGTGTACAAGCACTTTAAAAACCCGTCACTGTTTAATTGTCTGCCCTTCTCTGATGTTTCAGATACCTTTTTATGTGAATGTTTCCCATCTGATCTGGCACTTACATTATCCTCTTCCATCCTTTGTTCCTGACTATAATCTAGAGAATCTCTATCAATAGACTCTCCTCTAATAGAAGTCTCTGTCCGATCCACATGCTCCTCTGCAGCAGTCGTCTTTCCCCCATTTCCTAGTTTAAAAACTGCTCTACAACCTTTTTAATGTTTAGTGCCAGCAGTCTGGTTCCACTTTGGTTTAGGTGGAGCCCATCTCTCCTGTATAGGCTCCCCCCATCCCAAAAGTTTCCCCAGTTCCTAATGAATCTAAACCCTTCCTCTCTACACCATCGTCTCATCCACTCATTGAGACTCTGAAGCTCTGCCTGCCTACCTGGCCCTGCATGTGGAACTGGGAGCATTTCTGAGAATGCCACCATAGAGGTCCTGGATTTCAGTCTCTTCCCTAGCAGCCTAAATTTGGCCTCCAGGATGTCTCTCCTACTTTTCCCTATGTCATTGGTACCTACATGTGCCATGACCACCGGCTCCTCCCCAGCACTACACATAAGTCTGTCTAGATGCCGTGAGAGATCCGCAACCTTCACACCAGGCAGGCAAGTCACCATACGGTTCTCCTGGTCATCACAAACCCAGCTATCTATGTTTCTAATGATCGAATCTCCCATTACTAACACCTGCCTTTTCCTAGTAACTGGAGTTCCTTCCCCCAGAGAGGTAACCTCAGTGCGAGAGGCAACCCCAGCACTATCTGGAAGGAGGGTCCCAACTACAGGAAGGTTTCCTTCGGCTCCAGTAGACTGCTCTGCTTCCCTGGGCCTTTCATCCTCCTCAACAGCGCAGGGGCTGTCTGAGCGGAGGTGGGACAATTCTACAGTGTCCCAGAAAGCCTCGTCAACACACCTCTCTGCCTCCCTTAGCTCCTCCAGTTCTGCCACCCTGGCCTCCAAAGCCCGTACGTGGTCTCTGAGGGCCAGGAGCTCCTTGCACCGACTGCACACATACGCCACTCGCCCACAGGGCAGGTAATCATACATGCTGAACTCAGCACAATAAACTGGATAGCCCACACTCTGCTGCTGGGCTTCTGCCTGCATTATCTCCTAGTTAATGAAGGGGTTGTTTAAAGCAAGAAGTTTTGACTGTAGTCTAGTTTATAGGCTTTAAAACAGAACAACAGAAAGGGGTCTTTGCCCCCTTCACACTCCCATTCCCAACTCCCTTGTGAAACTCCCTGTTAGCAGCCCCTGGTCGCTTGCGCGCGGCTTTATAAAGCCCTGGCCTGCCTGATAGCCCCGCCCACTGACTAAGGCTCAGCCAGTTACCAGAGGCTTCTAGCTTTCAAACCTTCCTTTGAAGCTCACAGCTTCCAACTGCCAGCCACAGCACACAGTCCTTCAAACAAACAAACAAGCAAACAGACTGACGAACACAAGCTCAGCACACAGCGAGTAACCCCCAAGCACAAACAAACACACACTACAGACAGTCACTTACCCCAAGGATGTTGTATTTGCTCCTCCTTCACCTGGAGAACTCCCTTGTGAAACCCTGTTAGCAGCCCCTGTTCGCAAAGCCAGTCAAAAAAAAAAAAAGCAACAAGCCAGAAAGTAGCAAACAAGCCAATTAAAAGCCCAATTTCTGCATTTTTCCATGGGTTTGGCATGTCTGGTTGCGAGGACTCTGCCACACAGGAGAGTGGAAAGGGAGTTCTTGAGGTCAGGCAGGGCTCTGGGTAAAGGGAGCTGGGGCGAGGTCTTATCCTTTCGCTAGCTGATTCCAGGGGTAGTGCAGAAGCCAGGAAAGTTCCCCACAATAGCAGGACCATTCCCCCGCTTACACTTACACACATGGGTGTGTCTAGACAGGAGTTTTGACGTCCTAATTTCAGTGGAGTTCACTGATTGCCAATTAACCTACTTAACAGATATTTTTTAAATGACAGGTTTCATAGTAGCAGCCGTGTTAGTCTGTATCCGCAAAAAGAACAGGAGCACTTGTGCCACCTTAGAGACTAACAAATTTATCTGAGCATAAGCTTTCGTGGGCTACAGCCCACTTCTTCGGATGCATGGAATGGAACATATATTGAGGAGATATATATACACATACAGAGAGCATGAAAAGGTGGGAGTTGTCTTACCAACTCTGAAAGGCCAAATAAGTAAGAAAAAAAAACTTTTGAAGTGATAATCAAGATAGCCCAGTACAGACAGTTTGATAAGAAGTGTGAGAATACTTACAAGGGGAGATAGATTCAATAATGGCTCAGATTCCCTCCCAAACCCCTGCTTTTTGTGTAAGCTTCTCTATAGGGGCCCAGTCTGATAAGCAAGGTCTGAGCACACTTACTAGATCAGGTCCCACAGGCGAGTTAGGTGAAGGAACGCCTGTTTTCCCCTTGTTCATGCACCATTGTGGAGCTGTAGGGTGCATGAGCAGAGGCGGAAACATAGGAGCCTAGGGAATTCTTTACTGAAAAATTCAGGTGCCAAACAACTTTACGCACTTATAGGGTTCAGGATTGGCTGAGTGAGGAATCCCAATGGGGGCCTGGTTCTGGGATTTAGGTACCTAAAGTGGCAGTTAGGTAGGGATAGATGGATAGATATCAGCTGCCCTGGCAATCTCTGGGAAGAGTTTCTGCCTGGGAGGTTCACCTGATGCTATGAATGGATCATCTCGGTAGTAGTATCAGTACAGGACAGATCTTTACAATGAACAAACAGGGATGTTTGCACTCTATGGAAATAGTTGCAGTCAAAGTGTGTTAGGATGTAGATGTGGGCACAGTAAGTGGATTCTTTGTTTTCACTCCCTGGGGTTTGAAATATTTCTGTAGCTTTCCCCCGTCCTGAAACTTTTCTAGCTTGTAACAAAGTTGTGATCTAAAATCAACTCCATGGAAAATGTTGGTCTTTTAATTCTAAGCACAAAATTCTGCCCTGTGAGACTGTGATTAGTATTACAGAACCACCTAGCGATCCCACTCTGGAGTGTGGTCCCTGTTGTGTATTTGGTTGTCATGGTTTTTGCTGCTATGGCAACTGAGTTGGTGTATTATGGTCTGTAAATAAAATGGAGGTTTTGGTTAGCTGTCTGCTCTCTGGCCTCAAGTGATTGCTTCCTACTCCGGCTGCCCCAAGGATATAACACTGGCGACGAGGATGGGATCCTGGTGCTGCTCCAGTAACAGAAGGAAGTAGAAGTCAAGGTAAAGACCAAACAAAGAAAAAAAGCTGCTTCTTTGCACTGACTGTGAAAGTGAAACTAAAAATCATGGCTACTCTGACCAGGCCCCTGGAGCCTTTTGATGAGAATACAGAGCAGTGGCATGTGTATACTGAGCGTTTTGAGCTTTTTTTTATTGCAAATGACATTACAGAAGCGAAGAAGGTGCCAATATTCTTAAGTGTTGTAGGCGCTAAAACCTACTCCCTGCTACACAGCTTACTACACCCTGTTAAGCCAGCAACTAAATCTTACAGTGACATTGTGGAAATCCTGGGGTCCCATTTTTCCCCAAAACCACTGGTAATTGCTGAAAGATATAGGTTCCACAAAAGAGACCAAAAGGAAGATGAAACAGTTGTACAATTTGTAGCCATTCTAAAAAAGCTAGCAGAACACTGTGAATTTAAAGAAATGTTAAATGATGCCCTGCGTGACAGGTTAGTGTGTGGCCTGTACAGCGCCTACTGACAGAGGCTCAGCTTACCTTACAGAAGGCTGTTGATATTGCTGTCTCCATGGAACTGGCTACAAGGGAGGCACAATACATCGGTGCACCCCCTAGGGTGCAAAAAGTGTCACAAGAACCGACCCACAAAACTGTGCAGAGTCAAGAATGTTACCGCTGTGGTAAGCCAGGACACCAGGCATCAGAATGCTGGTGTAAGGACCTGGTGTGTCGACACTGTGGCAAAAAGGGACACATTGAGTATGCCTGTAAACAAAAGAAAAAGAGGCCTGTGGTCTGGCTGACAAAAAGAGGAACCTTGCATACTCTAGAGCAGACCCAGGATGATCAAGGAGACACCTCCTCACAAGAGGAAGTGCCACTGCATGTTTTGTCTTTGGCAATGGGCTCACATGAATACTGGGTAACCCCCTTATTGGAGGGCAAACCTATATGCATGGAACTGGACACCGGTGCAGCTGTCTCGCTGGTCTCTGAGACTGTGTATAAAGAAAAGCTACAGCATCTTCCGCTTAAGGCAACAAAAACTGTTCTGAAGACGTATACGGGAGAAGCTGTGCCCATGGTGGGCACTATTGATGTTAAGGTGGAGCTCAATGGACAGGCGGCTACATTGCCACTGTTTGTGGTGAGAGGTGACTACCCAGCCTTAATGGGTAGGTCTTGGCTTGGGAAGATTCAGCTGAACTGGGCAGAAGTGCACCGGATGACTAAAGAAGAAACCAGTCTAACCCCTATACTAAGGAAACATGCTGCTGTTTTTGGAGATGATTTGGGAAGTATGAAGGGAATCACTGTGACATTGAACATTAAACCTGGCAGTCCACCAAAATATCTGAAAGCCCGAACTGTGCCATATGCCATCAAGCCAAAGGTTGAAGCAGACCTGGAGCGCCTGGTCACCAATGGAGTCCTAATACCAGTTACCCATAGCTCATGGGCCACTCCTATCGTTCCAATAGTGAAGAAAGATGGCTCTCTCCGGATTTGCGGGGATTTTAAAGTCACTGTCAACCCAGTGTTGTGTGCAGAGCAATACCCGCTTCCCCGCATCGATGACCTCTTCGCAGGCCTGGCTGGGGGACAAAAGTTCAGTAAGATTGATCTGAGTCAAGCATATTTACAGATGCACGTCGATGAAAAGTCCCAAGAGCTGTTGACTATTGTGACTCATAAGGGGCTTTATCGATACTGTCGCCTACCCTTCGGAATAACATCGGCTCCCGCCCTGTTCCAGAGAGCTATGGACCAGATCTTGTGTGGCTTGTCAGGAGTTCAGTGCTATCTGGATGACATCCTGGTCACTGGAAGAAATGAAGAGGATCACTTAAAGAATTTAGAGGCTACCCTACAAAGATTGGAAGAGTATGGCCTACGAGTTCGCAAAGACAAGTGTGAATTCTTCAAGCCCTCTGTTGAATATTTGGGACACATAATCGATTCTGCAGGTCTTCATAAGGCCCCTGCAAAAGTTAAAGCTATTGTGGGGGCTCCCCCACCACGAAATGTAAGCCAGCTGCGCTCGTTACTAGGACTACTGAACTATTATGGAAAGTTCATCTCACAGTTAGCCACACTGCTAAAACCACTTCACGAGCTCCTTGGGCAGAACAAGGCCTGGAAGTGGACTGAAGCCTGTGATGTTGCATTTAACAAAGCTAAGGATGCATTGTTAAATTCTGAAGTTCTAACGCACTTTGATCCATCCTTACCCCTGCAATTGGCCTGCGATGCCTCCCCTTATGGAGTGGGAGCAGTCGTGTCACACATTATGCCTTCGGGAGAAGAGAGACCTATTGCTTTTGCTTCACGCACTCTAAGCAAAGCAGAAACTAACTACGCCCAAATCGAACGTGAGGCATTAGGAATTGTTTTTGGAATTCGGAAGTTTCATCAGTACCTCTTTGGGCGAAAGTTTACTCTTCTTACAGACCATCGACCTCTGACGTCAATTTTTGGACCCTACACAGGCATTCCCCCATTAGCTGCTAGTCGTATGCAACGTTGGGCATTGTTACTTTCAGCACACACATATGAAATCAAATATCGGAAATCCACTCTGCACGGCAATGCAGATGGCCTCTCGAGGTTGCCTTTGCCGGTCAAACATCAAGATAGTGCCCAAAAGGAAATCTTTTACTTTGAACAGGTAGAGAATACACCCATCACTGCTACTCAGATAAAGAAGGCAACTCGCGTTGACCCAGTATTGTCCCAAGTTATGGACCTGGTGATGCATGGAAAATCTCGACAAACCTCTCCGGTCTCATCCGACCTTGTTCCCTACATGTCCAAACGGATGGAGTTATCGGTCCAATCTGGTTGTTTGTTGTGGGGGAGACGTGTCATTATTCCACCACCGCTGAGATCACAGATGTTAGAACAGCTACATTCCGGTCACTGTGGAATAGTGCGCATGAAGGAAATTGCACGAAGCTATTTTTGGTGGCCTGGATTGGACAGCGCTATTGAAGAGAAGGCAAAAGCTTGTATGTCATGTCAGGGTGTGAGGAATGCACCCCAGTGGGCACCCCTACACCCATGGGACTGGCCTGAAAACCCGTGGCAACGTATTCACGTTGACTTTGCTGGCCCCCTTGAAGGAAGCATGTTCTTGGTGGCAATAGATGCCCATTCTAAATGGCCAGAAGTCTCTATAATGCAGTCCACTTCTGCAGAGAGTACTATCCAAAAACTACGAGGACTCTTTAGTCGTTTTGGTCTGCCAGAACAACTTGTGAGCGACAACGGACCGCAGTTCGTTTCTCAGGAGTTTCAAAATTTTATGAAGGCAAATGGGATACACCACATCACGTCAGCACCATATCATCCGTCCACCAACGGATTAGCTGAAAGATTTGTGCAGACAATGAAAAACGCTTTGAAATCAGCAAGGGGACAACACTCCATTCAAAAGCGTCTGGATATCTTCTTACTTTCCTACAGAAACACCCCTCATGCTACGACCCAGGCATCCCCAGCCTTTCTAATGTTGGGACGACAGCTGCGCACTTGCTTTGATCTGCTGAAACCTTCTGAACCCCGACAAATTGTGCAACATCAGCAGCAATATCAAGTCATCAGACGGGCACCCAGAGCAAAAGACCGAACCTTTAGCCCGGGACAGCCAGTTTTGGCTCGGAATTATACTTCCAGAGCTAAATGGGTCCCGGCCACAGTCATCACTCAAACAGGACCTGTTTCCTACACAGTCCGGACTGCAGAGAATGTTACCTGGCGGCGACATGTAGATCAGCTGTTGCCAGGTCATGCCAGTCCTCAGGACCCATCTGCAGTTGAGGGGTCTGACTTCACCTCTTCTGGTGAGGCACCGAATCACGAGTCACCTGTTCCTGACTGTTCTCCTCCATTACTGCCGGCGGCTGAGATACCCCTTTGCCCAGCACGAGCTGATACCACCTCCTCACCCGTTCGTGCTGCAGACCCTGAGCCCCTAGTGCTTTCGGGTGCAATAACACCAGAAGTTCGCCGTAATCCACCTAGAGACAGAAGGCCTCCTCATCGGCTGGATCTCTAGCTAGGGCGAACCCACGGTTATGGGGCAAAATAATCCCCAGGGTTTAGCCGGGAATGGAGGCAGTCTACCCTCCTTCTCTAGTCTAGTGTGTGTTTTTTTTATTTAGGGGATGTTCTTATTAGGGGGGGAGGAATATGTTGTGTATTTGGTTGTCATGGTTTTTGCTGCTATGGCAACTGAGTTGGTGTATTATGGTCTGTAAATAAAATGGAGGTTTTGGTTAGCTGTCTGCTCTCTGGCCTCAAGTGATTGCTTCCTACTCCGGCTGCCCCAAGGATATAACAGTCCCATTGTGCTAGGGGCTGCACATAGGGACACAGTCCCTCTGCTGAGGAGTTTGCAGTCTGAGACAGACAAAGGCTGGTGGAGAAAGAGAAATAAAGTGACTTGCCCAAGGTCCCAAACAGCAGGCCAACGACAGAGCTGGGATGAGAACCTAGATCACCTGGCTCTCACACCGGTGCCTTCCCTACCAGACCACAGAACCCCACAGGTACATTGGTGTTGGACAGATGTAGCTGTGGTGAGATTTGTATCATTGACTTTTTTTTGCATTTATAATTTATTAATTTTTCCAAATACAACAAATAG
Source organism: Mauremys mutica (assembly GCF_020497125.1). NCBI lineage: Eukaryota > Metazoa > Chordata > Testudines > Geoemydidae > Mauremys > Mauremys mutica. Next base: position 357,799,858 of record NC_059072.1, on the reverse strand, counting down.
ACCAAAATACCAGATTCATCATAATACACACAGTGAAGTAAAGGGGGTCAGGCTAAAGGGGGTGGGGGAAGTGACATATCTATCTTCAGGCTCTGTATGAATCACAGAGCTCTAAGAAGTCAGCACAAAGACTGCGGAATGTGAGGTCGGGTGTATCACTGAGCCAGGCATTAACGTTTGGTGGGGATGGACTTTTCCATTTTTGCATGATCAATGTTTCAGCGACCAAAGCAGATTTGTGTCATTGGCTAAACCACAGTCCAACCCGCTGTCTAGAGATGAATGCAGCACAAGTGTCTGTAACGAGGTAACTGAGGAGCAAGAATTTAAAGCTGTTACTATACCTGACTTCCCCGAGAGGCTGCGATTCCCTGGCAGGCTGCTGACCCAAGCAAGAGATGGCTGCATACTGCAAACATTTATACTACTGGAAATGACCTGCCTTTATCTAAGAAACCTCCCCGTTGCCTTTCACTTTCAGAATTAATGGAATTGTTTTTAGCAATAAGGGGTTGAGCTAAATCTCACTGAAGCCAATGGAAAGACTCCCATTGATTTCAGTGGACTTTGGATCAGGCCTACACAGCCTCAAAAGGTTACTATGAGCTAGGGAAGGGCTCCTGAGTATTCCCAATGTCACCTATTTCCCAATGTATCCACAAAACTACCCCCTTTATCCTGTGAATCCTGTTGGAGATTTTTTTTACCTCCCCGAAACAGATGTTAAAACCAAGGGAAACAACATGTAAGCAGGGGAATGGTCCCGCTATTGTGGGGAACTTTCCTGGCTTATACACTATCCCTGTGAAAATGGGCTAGTGAAAGGATCTGAGTCCTCCTCCCATCCCGCTTCCTTTACCCAGAAGCCTGCCTGACCTTAGGGACTCCCCTTCCACTCTCCTGTGTGGCAGGGTCTTCATATCCCCAACAAGGCTGGCCCAGGATTCCTGGGGGCTCAATTCCCAACCTTGTCATGGTCACTAAAGGCAGGGGCTAGGGCGGTCCCCAATCTGGGTGCTCTCTCTGCATTGGATGCTTCCCTGACCCGCTGATCATTACATACAGTTCAAATACAATTTATTAGATAGCAATCATTTCTTAAAAATAAGGAAAAAATGAGAAAGGTGAAAAGAAAACCCATCACCCCGCTCTGTGGCACAGGGGCCTCACAACCAGCATCTCTGGGATGTCAGGGCAGTTCAGTCTGTTCCTCACAAGTCCCAGGCTCCTTCCCAGGCCCTGGTTGTGCTGCAGGGACGCTGCGCGTCGGACACTTTCTCTGTTGGTGGACACACGCCCTCAAGCTCTAGGTGGCAGGACCCTTCTTCCCAGCGGCGCCCTCTCCCTGTTGGGGTTACGATCCCCTTCCAAGTCTGGCCTGGAAGGCCTGTTGGCTGGGGGCATCTCCCTGCATGAGCCCGCTGCCCAGGGTACCCCTCGCTCTTCCCAACTATTCATGGCACTCGGCTCCAGACTGCTCCAGCCTCAGCTCCAGCTCCACCACCACTCTGCCTCAGCACGGCTGCTGCTGCTGCTCTGCTTCCAGCTCCCTGGGCTGCTTCTCTGGCCCCCCTGGCTGTGGTTGCTGCAGCTCTGCTCCCAGCACAGGTCTGCTCTCTGGGCTGCTTCTGTGGCTCTGCTCCCAGCTCTGACCTGCTCCCTGGGTTGCTTCTCTGGCCCTTCTGGCTGGCAGAGCTGGCTCTGCTCCCCAGCTCAGCTTGGGCCCCTGCTCTCTCCTTAGCTCGGCCCCTCTGTCTGACCCAGGCAATTCCAGCTCACCCAGAGGACGGGACCCTCCTGGCCTCCTGACTCTCTCATTAGCCTGCCCGCCCTGTCAATCAGGCTGACATGGAGCTTTGGCCTCTCCCCATTGTTCCTGGGGACTGTCAGTCTCATGGTCCTGATTTCCCATCGACCCTTCCCCTTTCTTTTAGTACTGGGAGCTAGCAACCAAACCCCCACACTGAGTTTTAGTAAGGGGTCAACAGTTTTAAACCTGCTGCCTATGAATTTCATTGGGTAACCTCTGGTTCTTGTGTTATGTGAAGGGATAAATAGTACTTCCCTATTCACTTATTCTGGCAAACAGAGGTTTAGAGACACCCAAAGCATGAGGTTGCATCTCTGACCACCTTAGCTAATAGCCATTGATTGACCTATCCTCCATGAACTTATCTAGCTCTTTTTTTAACCCAATTATACTTTTGGCCTTCACAACATCCCAAGGCAACGAGTTCTAAAGGCTGACGGTGCGTTGTGTGAAGAAATACTTCCTTATGTTTGTTTTAAACCTGCTGCCTATGAACTTCATTGGGTGACCCCTGGTTCTTGTTGTCGTCAGATGCTACCGGTGTGGTGCTCTGCTCTGTTCAATGTTGATATCAATCGGCTGCGTGCGCGTTCCCTCTGTGTGCTGCCCCAGCTCTGCGCAGATCGCTGACCCAGCAAACCCTGAGAGAACCCCCAATGACCACAGACTCTAGTAAGGTACGAAGGCACGTTGGCCAGGTTTATTGTTGAAGAGAAACACAGTTTCCAGCTCCCTGGCAAACAAAGTCCAAGGTGCTGCTAAGGTGCAGCTAGCCAGTACATATGTGCTCCCTGGCAATGGACTTAGCTTAGTCAGTGGCGGGACTTTTCACTGCCCCCTAGGCTGGACAAAGACACCGCCCCAGGGATGCATTCTTATACACAGGTACAAACGAGTTACACGAGTTACAAATGTATTGAGGTGCAACCCCTCTATGTAGTAAGATGCTGCCTCTTACCTTGTACATGTTGGTTTGAACAAAACAACTTTATCTATCATAGTACCCTTTTGGCCCTGTCATTGGGGTGGGTCAGCTCGTTCCTTGTTATTTGTGTGGAGTGTACAAGTATGCGAATGTTCTGATATCTGGTGTCCAATTTTATTTTTTATTTACTTTTCTGCAATCGAGTCGCAGCTTCTATCTTTTAATGTGCTCATGTGAAGGGATAAATATCATATCTCCCCTTAGTCATCTTTAATCTCTCCTGATATGAAAGTTGTTCTATACCCCTAATAATATTTGTTGCCTTTCTCTGTACTTTGTTCAGTTCAGAGGGGGGTTGTTATCTCACTAGGGAAGCAGGCAGTCAGACTAAATTGAAGGAGAGTGCTACATGCACAGCCGTGAATCAAAAGCAAACTGAAGGGCTAGTCTTTGGTCTGCTGCCTTCACGTGTTCTCTTTAACGTGCTAGCTACTCCTTGTGTTGTCAAAGGTTTGGCCCTTGGCATCCACTTTTGTCACAGCAGGCAGATTTAAATCCTTCTATTTAATAAGAGGGGAAGACTGGCATGGATGGAGAGAAGTGAAACAGCTGACTCCATGTATTGTGCTGTAAAAATATGTTGTGCCACTTCACTAGACATGTAGAAGGAAAAACTCTTTGGCCTGCAGTGACCCAGCCAGGTACTGTACTTGGGATAACTGCTGCCAGGCAAAGGTGTGGAGACCACTGATCTCTCAGCAGTAAGAAACCTTCAAGAATAGGAGTAATGTGAAGAAGAGGGAGGGTGGGCAGCATGAAAGAACGCATATAGGAGGGATGAATGGAGGGTGGATCCATATGATTCTAAAGAATGAGTTTGTTGGGGTATATCCATATTGTATGTTTTGTATAATTTCAGGAACCTATATTGGTTCCCAAAATGGAGTTTGTGCCCATGTGACCCAGCTGATCACAGTTTTCCCACCTTTTATTTCTCCTCAGAAGTGCTAAACAACTTCTGGATAGAACGGGTTTTTACTGCCTTTTCCACGGGGTTTCCCAGAAGGGGTTTTCTGCTCCTTCTACAGCAGTGGTTCCCAAACTGGGGGTTTGTGAAATGTTACATGGGGTTCTCAGGGAAAAAATCCCTAATGGCGGACAGAACTGTCCCTAGGGACCCTGGGCAGCACAGGACCAGCAGCCCCGAGCCCCTGGACTTCCAAGAGCCAAGAAGATCAAAGCAAGCAGATCTATCACGCTGAGAAGATTTAAACTTCAAGACTCCTTAGAAGAAATGGAAAGGGAGGTGGATATTTTTTGGCTGTTTTTAAAATTAAATAGGCAGCTAGTCTTGTTTTTAAAATGATTATGAAGAACAAGTTTAAGCTTTGTTGTAATGTATGCTGTTTGCCTGGACTGCTCAAGACCTGAATGCTTGTGTAGGAGGAACTCTTTGAGTTGGCTTCTTAAATACCTTCATGCTGTTTCACATCTGATACTCCCTGATGAAACATAGGAGCCTTGTATTATAACAGGCTTATTCAAAGTGATACTAGCTACAAAAGTGAGATCTTGGAAGTGTTGCTGTTTTCATAATGTAATAAAAATACTGTAATGATAAATAATAATTAATAATAAATAGTGTTATAAGCATGTCATAAAAACAAATTTTATATTTCCAAGATCACTGCTTTTATAATTTATACTCAGGTAAAGGAGAAAATCCCTGGAAATATTAATTTTTAGGAGGGGGTTCGCGAGACTTGACATTTTAGTGAAAGAGATTCACAGGTTGTTAAAGTTTGGGAACCACTGTTCTATGGGGTTTCCCGGGCCAAATTATATAAGTCTGCCCCAGGTACTGCTCAGGGGCTGTCCATCTGAGTGACAGCAAGGGACGGTCATGGGTCTGACTTGCATGCATCTACCCATTATAGTGGTAGAGGGGCTAGGGTATTCCTTCCACAGCTCTGATTCCACTGGTACGTGTGTTTGCCATCACTTGCAAGGAGAAGAGAAGGACAGACAGCCACATCCCTCTTACCATCATCCATCTTCAGCTGCTGTCCCCCGACGTACCATGTACTCTTCTTCAGACCCAGAGAAACATCAAGGGACTCTCTGGAGCTCCTCTCCGCTGGTTTTTAACTAGCCAGAGGATTGAGGTCCCAGTCAACAATCAATGCTTGATCTGTAGAAGGAGGTTTCTATTAATGAGTTTACTTACTGTTTACTTTGGGAAATCGCTGTATTGCATAATTTTACCATTTACTCCCTCCTTTTCTTTTCCCTATTCATTGTACACCAATCCTTCAATACACTTTATTTGTTTTTCACCTTATTCCTACTGACTCCTCATTATTTGAGCTGGGAGGGACCCTCTGTGGAAAAATCAAACCTACCAGTTGACAGATGCTGGATAGGAAGGGGCAAATCTAAGGAAACAGGAAGCATAGGTCCATATATATATATATATATTCCTTTGCCTTTCTGTCCTTTCCTCTAACAAGGTGGATGTAGGAATAGCGCGAGCATGCAGGGAGAAAACCAGGAAAGCTGAGGCATAGAATGGGTTCAGCTGGCAAGAGATGTCAGAGACAAGAGGAAGGACTTCTTCAAATATCGCATAGAAAAAAGAAAGATCAGGGATCGTGAGGTTCCGCTGCTCAATGGAGAAGATGAGCTGGTAACAGAAGATGATAGGAAAGCAGAGCTGCTCAATGCCTACTTTGCTTCAGTCTCCTTACAAAAAATAACATGACCCGATGACTAGAGAAGTTACCATAGACAATAAAGGGGTTATTCTGACCAATCTGAATGAATTCAGATCAACAGGACCAGATGCTATTCACCCACAGGCGCTGAATGAATTAGCTGGAGAAATCTTGGAGCCACTGGCAATAATATTTGCAAACTCATGGATGACAGGGGAGGTCCTGGAAGACTGAAGAAGGGCTAACGTAGTGACCATCTTTAAAAAGGGGGAAAAGGAGTAGCTGGGGAACTATAGACCAATCAGCCTGACCTCAACACCTGGGAAACTACTAGAGAAATGTGTAAAACATTCAATGTGCGAATACTTGGAGGATGAAGGGGTGATCACTAGCAGCGAGCATGGATTTACCAAGAACAAATCCTGCCAAACCAGCTTGATTTCCTTCTGAGAGAGAGTAACTGGTTTGGTGGATGTGGGAATGTGGTAGACATGATCTATCTGGACTTTAGCAAGGCTTTTGACACAGTCCCACATGACATTCTGATAAGAAAGCCAGAAAAATGCAGGTTTGGCAGAACTACCATTAAGTGAACACATAATTGGTTAAACAACCCCAAACAAAAAGAAACTGTTAATGAAATGATGTTGGATTGGGGAGAGGTCTCAAGTGGGGTTCCACAGGGATGTGTTCTGGGGCCGGTGTTGTTTAACATCTTTATTAATTACCTGGATGTCGGAATAGAGAGCATATGAATCAAATGTGCAGATGACACAAGGCTAGAGGGGGTGGCCAGCTCTTAGGAGGCAGAGCTAAAATTCAGAGGGAGAACTGGAGAACTGGGTTTTAGACAACAAAATGGAAATCAACAAAGACAAATGTAAGGTGCTACACTTAGGGAAGAAAAATCAAATGCACAAATACAGAATGGGGAATAACTGGCTTGACAGAAGCACTGCTGAGAAGGATCTGGGAGTTATTGTGGATCACAACCTCAACATGAGTCAGCAATGCGACGCTGATATAAAAAAAGCAACTGCAATTTTAGGTTGCATTAACAGAAGCATAGCATGCAAGTCATGGGAGGTGATAGTACTGCTCTACTCGGTGCTGGTTTCACCTCAGCTGAAGGGAGTACATATTTAAAAAGTGATCTGGGTAACTACAGGCTTGTTAATTTGACATCTGTAGTATGCAAGGTCTTGAAAAAATATTGAAGGAGAAATTAGTTAAGAACATTGAGGTCAATGGTAATTGGGACAAAATACAACATGGTTTTACAAAAGGTAGATCATACCAAACCAACCTGATCTCCTTCTTTGAGAAGGTAACAGATTTTTTAGACAAAGGAAACGCAGTGGATCTAATTTACCTTGATTTCGGTAAGGCATTTGATATGGTTCCACATGGGGAATTATTAGTTAAATTGGAAAAGATGGGGATCAATATGAAAATTGAAAGGTGGATAAGGAACTGGTTAAAGGGGAGATTACAACAGGTTATACTGAAAGGTGAACTGTCAAGCTGGAGGGAGGTTACTAGTGGATTTCCTCAGGGATTGGTTTTGGGACCAATCTTATTTAATCTTTTTATTACTCACCTTGGCACAAAAAGTGGGAGTGTGTTAATAAAGTTTGTGGATGACACAAAACTGGGAGGTATTGCCAATACAGAGAAGGACCAGGATATCATACAGGAAGATGTGGATGACCCTGTAAACTGGAGTAATAGTAATAGGATGAAATTTAATAATGAAAAGTGCAAGGTCATGCATTTAGGGATTAATAACAAGAATTTTTGTAATAAACGGAGGACTCATCAGTTGGAAGTAACAGAGGAGGAGAAAGACCTCAGAGTATTGGTTGATCACAGGATGACTATTGTGAAAGTAGAATTAATTATATTGTAAAAATAGAAAGGATTAAATAAATGTTGTATGTACCTTTAAGCAGAAATAAGAAACGTTGAAATACAGGTGCCAAGAAAAGAAACATTAGGCATAAACAATGGTGCTAACGGTGAAACATTAACAGAAGATTGGTAATAGTTAGTAAGGAAATAAGATATGCATACCTAGCCCAGGTAAACTTATCAGATTCTGCTTCCCTTGTTATATCGTTAAGTTCTCTCCCTTTTATCTGTATAAATAAGATAGTTTGTGTCTTGCATGGTGCTCACATTATCTGGGTGTTATTAGCAGAGCACTGTGCTAATAAAAGAGTGATCTGACAAACTGTGAGTCCTGAGTCTAACTTTGACAATTTGGAGGTTCCACCGAGATGGCAACCATCTTCACTGGGGCCGTGTCATAAACAGATAGTTAAGGGTTAATGCCTGTTTTACATGTAAAGGGTTAAGAAGTTCACCTAGCCTAGCTGACACCTGACCAGAGGAACTAATGGGGGAACAAGATGTTTCAAAAGGAAGGAGGGAAGTTTCCTTTGTTTAGTCAGTTTTTCAGTTTCAGCCGGAGTGAAAAAGATCAAGGAACCAGCCTCTTATCAGAGTAGTAAGTTTTAGAAAGGAATAAATAGGTTTATGTTTATGTTTATTTCTTTGTAACCTGTCTTGTGCAATTAGAAGGAGAATCAAATTGGGTATTTGGGTATTTTCATTTGTGTAATTAAGTTTTTGTTCAGGGGAACATCCTCTGTGTTTTGAATCTGTTGTCTGTGAGAGTAGCTGGTATGCTAATCTCTCCCAGAGGGTTTTCTTTTACCTTTCTTTTCTTTAATTAAAAGCCTTTTTTTTAAATAACCTGATTGATTTTTCCTTGTTTTTAGATCCAAGGGGGTTGGATCTGGATCCACCAGGAGTTGGTGGGAGAAAGGAGGGGGGATGGCTAATTTCTCTTTGTTTTAAGATCCAAGGGGTTTGGATCTGTGTTCACCAGGAAATTGGTGAAGTCTGTACCCAAGGCAGGCCCTTTTGAAATTTTCTAAGAAGTCCTCAGAATCATCGCCTGCCTTGTAGGTAGGGAATTTTCTGGGATGGGAAGCGGTATCTGGAGAGCGGTTGTTAGGGTTGGCTGATAAATCCTGCTTAGCCCTTGCTAACTCCAGTTCATGCTTCCTCTCTCTTTCCCTCTCTTTTTCTTTCTCCTCCATAGCTCTCTTGTGAGCAGTTTCCTCTACCTCCATAGTTCTCTTGTGGGCAGTTTCTTCCCTGGCTTTTTCTGCATTAATTTCTAATTGTTTTAGTTTTATCCATCTCTTATGTTCGTTTTCTTTCTCTGTTGCTTCCAGTCTAGCTAGTTCTAGTTTGTTAGCTGCTTCACTGGTAGTCATTTTCCTGCTTTCTTGTGCTAGAAGCTTGAAACCTTCTCTTAACAAAGACCCTGGTTAAAAAAACTTAACACCTCTGCCAACAGGCAAAGAGATAAGATATGCATCTACTTCCAGCTCTGCTTTCTAAGCAGCTAAAAAAGAGAAAAAAATCTTACTGGCTTTTGGTTTAAAATGATCCCACCTCTGCCACCATATCAAGGTTCCTTCCCCACTCTGAACTCTAGGGTACAGATGTAGGGACCTGCATGAGAACCTCTAAGCTTAATTACCAGCTTAGATCTGGTTTTGCTGCCACCACCCAAATTATTTATGAGTCATTTGGGAAACTGTCTACCTCCCCTGCAGAATATCTCCTCCCAAGTACTATAACTCTTCCCTGGGTAGCCTTGAGAGACTTTTTCACCAATTTCCTGGTGAACACCGATCCAAACCCTTGGATCTTAAAACAAGGAGAAATGAACCATTCTCCCTACTTCCCCCCCACCAATTCCTGGTGAGTCCAGATCCAACCCCTTTAGATCTTAAAACAAGGAAAAATCAATCAGGTTCTTAAAAAGAAGGTTTTTAATTAAAGAAAGACAGGTAAAAATCATCTCTGTAAAATCAGGATGGAAAATAACTTTACAGGGTAATCAGATTCAAAGAGCCCAGAGGAACCCCCTCTAGCCTTAGGTCCAAAGTTACAGCAAACAGAGGTAAATCCTCTTAGCAAAAGGAACATTTACAAGTTGAGAAAACAAAGATAAACCTAACACGCCTTGCCTGGCAGTTACTTACAAGTTTGAAATATGAGAGACTTGTTCAGAAAGATTTGGAGAGCCTGGATTGAGGTCCGGTCCCTCTTAGTCCCAAGAGCGAACAACCCCCAAAAACAAAGAGCACAAACAGAAGCCTTCCCCCCACCAAGATTTGAAACTATCTTGTCCCCTTATTGGTCCTTTGGGTCAGGTGTCAGCCAGGTTACCTGAGCTTCTTAACCCTTTACAGGTAAAAGGATTTTGGTGTCTCTGACCAGGAGGGATTTTATAGTATTGTACACAGGAGGGCTGTTACCCTTCCCTTTATAGTTATGACAGCCACCAATGTGATATGGCCGTAAAAAAAGCTAATACAGTCTTGGGATGCATCAGGGGAGGTATTTCCAGTAGAGATAAGGAGGTGTTAGTACCATTGTCATAGGTCTCACCCCCACTTAGAGCTGTTGGGTTCCAATGTGGGGACCTGCACTGGTTTCCCTCTAAACTAAAAATCCTAGTTTAGATCTAGTAAAAGCTGCCACCAGTCAGTTTTTAAGTGTCTGACACACTCCCTGTTCCCCCAAGAACTTCCCCTGGGGAACACAGATCCAAACACCTTGAATCTCACCAGAGAGAGAGAAACAGCCAGTTCCCCTCCCTCCTTCCCTCTCTCCAGCCTGCTCTGGAGAGATTACCCCGAGTCAAATCCTTGACTCAACACAAAGAGGGACTCACCTCCCCCTCCCCTTCCCTTGAATCTCCACAAGAGAAGGAATTAACCAAGTCCTTAATAGAAAAGAATTTATTAAAGAATAAAAAAAGAAAAGTCACTGTCTCTGTAACCAAGATGGAACAATACAGGGTCTAAACTATAAACCTGGAGAGCATTCCCCCTCCCCCTTTCTTTCTCAGTAAAAGCAAAGTAACAGCAAACAGGAATAAAGAATTTCCTTTAGCAAACACACAATTGCAAATGTAGAAATCAAATTATAAGACTAATCCACCTTTCTAATTAATACTCACTATTGAATAGTAGAAACTACTCCAGGAGAACTTGGAGACATGACTGGCCTCTCTTAGATCCAAAAAGAGAACGAACACTTACACAAAGAACACAGACAAAGGCTTCCCTCCACAGAGATTTGAAATTATCTTGTTTCTGATTGGTCCTCTGGTCAGGTGGTCATCAGGTACTGCATGTTAACCCTTTACAGGTAAAAGAGACCTGAACCCTTAACTATCTGTTTATGACAACAATTATACAAGACACTGGTGAGACCTCGTCTGAAATACTGTGTGCAGTTCAGGTCTCCCATGTTTAATAAAGATGAATTCAAACTGAAACAGGTACAGAGAAGGGCTACTAGGATGATTCGAGACATGGAAAACCTGTCTTATGAAATGAGACTCAAAGAGCTTGGCTTGTTTAGCCTAACCAAAAGAAGGCTGAGGGGAGACACGATTGCTCTCTATAAATATATCAGAGGAATAAATACTAGAGAGGTAGAGGAATTATTTAAGCTTAGTACCAATGTGAACACACGAATGAATGGATATAAAGTGGCCATTCAGAAGTTTAGACTTGAAATTAGACGAAAGTTTAGAGGAGTATTTAACCAATTCTAACCATTAGAGGAGTGAAGTTCTGGAACAGCCTTCCAAGAGGAATAGTGGGGGCAAAAGACATATTTGGCTTTAAGACTAAGTTTGATAAGTTTATGAAGGGGATGGTATGATGGGATAGCCTAATTTTGGCATTTAATTGATCTTTGACTATTAGCGGTAAATATGCCCAATGGCCTGTGATGGGATGTTAGATGGGGTGGGATCTGAGTTACTACAGAGAATTCTTTCCTGGGTGTCTGGCTGGTGAGTTTTGCCCACATGCTCAAGGTTTAGCTGATCACCATATTTGGGGTCGGGAAGGAATTTTCCTCCAGGGAAGATTGGCAGAGGCCCTGGGTTTTTTTTGTCTTCCTCTGCAGCATGGGGCATGGCTCACTTGCTGGAGGAGTCTCTGTACCTTGAAGTCTTTAAACCATGATTTGAGAACTTCAATAACTCAGACATAGGTTAGGGGTTTGTTACAGGAGTGGGTGGGTGAGATTCTCTGGCCTGCATTGTGCAGGAGGTCAGACTAGATGATCATAATGGTCCCTTCTGACCTTAAAGTCTATGAGTCTATGAGTTGTACAGAGCCCAGAATTTGAAGAGCTTCAGCTTACCTGAGGAATCTTGTGTTTGGTGAGTAAGGTTTCTCGAGACAAGAAGCAGCCTACCACCAGCTACCAAAGCCATGTGGTAACACATTCACTTGTTTTTTCAAAACAGGTTCCCATAGCGTGGGGTTGTGTTAATGATACAACAGCCAGTAAACACAGGGCCTCCTGCTCTTACAAGTTAGGAGTCTCTGCTGGTACCAGCTTGGCCCATTACTTTGGGGTATGCTTATTTATTAGGCTACTCTTCTCGGGGGAGAGGGACATCTGTATTTCCATCAATGTACTGCTTGTGTCATTTGTGTTCTCGTAGGGAGCTCTACTTCTCCCTGCTGCAGGTCCCTCCCCATGGAGCGATCCTGCAGGACCTCGGTGCCCCAGGGGCTGGGTTCTTCCAGCCCCAGAGTCAGACAAATGCACACATTAACAGAGCGTGTCTGAGAGGACCGGGTTAATCAGCACTCCCAAGCTGACCCCTTATATGCCCCTGGACTCAGCAGGCTGGGTCGAGCAGCACTTCCAAGCTGCCACCCTCATATGTCCCAGGTTCAGCACGTCTCTATCCCCATTTTCACGTTACAATTGTTCTGATAGTAACCCCCTTGATGAGCAAACCCCGCAGGATTTTTGGGCGCTGCAGGGGTCTTTTAGCTTAAGTACGAGGAGCGTTGCTGCAGAGCGAATGAGGAAACCAAAAAACACTCATGACGGGGAGAGAGAGCGAGAGAGAGAAGCAACCAGTTTAATCATGAAAGTTATTTATTGCCAGGTAATAACCATAGGGGAGCCAAGCAAACAAAACAGTTATAATATTTAACCTAACTTAAACTTGATTCTAAAAGTCAGGTTTAGAAAACTGTAACTGATTAAACAAGTCAAGGTCAGAAGGCTGTACCTAGAGAGAGAGAGAGAGAGAGAGAGAGCTGGATTATCACCACTCCGTGGAGCTCAAATCAATTGGGGGTCCCCGGTGGTGGTGGTAGCTGAGGGTCCGGAGTGCTGGAGACAGGCAGAGCCCCCAGCATGATCAGTCAGGAGAAGATGAAGTCCCAATGGAACTGATGCAGATTTTGGATCCAGGCACCAGAGCACTTACTTGACTGTGGGTAAGGGATTTTGTAGAGAAACAACAATGGTTCAAGGACTTTGCCATTACTGTATGTAATTGATTCCATTTAACCAATTCTAACTCTCATCTAGTTCTTTTTCTTTTTATGAATAAACCTTTAGATTTTAGATTCTAAAGGACTGGCAACAGCGTGATTTGTGGATAATATCTGATTTGTATATTGACCTGGGTCTGGGGCTCAATTCTTTGGGATCAGGAGAACCTTTTCCTTTTACTGGGGTGTTGGTTTTCATAACCATTCATCCCCAGGAATCAATTACATCCAGTAATGGCAAAGTTCTTGGTTCAGACTTGTAGCAGTGATAGAATAAACTGCAGGTTCAAATCAAGTCTCTGGAGTACATCCCCAGCTGGGATGGGTCATTCAGTCCTTTGTTCAGAGCTTCAGTTCATAGCAAAGTCCCTCCAGAGGTAAGCAGCAGGATTGAAGACAAGATGGAGATGAGGCATCAGCCTTTTATAGTCTTTTCCAGGTGTAAGAACCTCTTTGTCTTTACTGTGGAAAATAACAGCAAAATGGAGTCTGGAGTCACATGGGCAAGTCCCTGCATACTTTGCTGAGTTACAAGGTGCATGTGCCGTCTCTCAATGGGTTAATCGTATAGCTGATGGTTCTTAATGGGCCATCAAGCAGAGCTAACACCAACTTGTCTGGGATGTCACCCAGAAGCATAGCACAAGTTTGAATAGAGCCAATATTCATAACTTCAACTAAAAAATGACACACGCCTACAGACAGCATAATCATAACCAGCAACCTATAACCTGGTTTTAGACACCTTATATGACCCCCTTTACATAAGATTTGGTGCCACTACAGGACCTTGGTTGCAACTATGTTCTATATGGTCCCAGATTATGTCAATAACGTCACACCCTGGTTCTCCAAGAACACAGAGCTACTAAGTAACAAGTCCCCCCATTGATGGGGTGAGCCAGCTGAGCAAGTATCCCCATCACATCCTTACTCTGTAGTATCAGGTCTGATCTTTGATCCATTGCAGCTGCCACATCCAGTTGCTGGATCCAACAAACCAGTAGAACCAGACCAACTGTTAGTATAATTGATCACCACAATGGGGTGAAGCATGATATTTAAAAGACCTGTTGCACTGGGGTTCCACCCAAGCAAAGTCTCCCACCAGGAGTGATGGCATGTGTTTTTAACTGTAGCTGCTAGCCTGAAGATCTCCTGGTTGTGGTGTTGAATCTCAAGTTTGCTATTCTCCCCCAAAGTTCAGAGCTTCTGCAGCTCAGTTTGTATGGAGGGATGAGTTAATAGGCCGTTTATGGCAGTGAGACCCATTCCCAGTGAAATGGGGGAAACCTCCTTGTAGTGCTCAGGATAGGCTTTTAAATGTTGTACAGTTCATATAGATACAGTTAACTTAATGTCACAACTAACAATAGTGGTTACATTACAGAAACAGCGATTAATGTAAGGCACCATAGGTTGAATCCAATGTCCATTAATCAATACAATATTACATCTCATTCTTACACACACACACATGCTTTATCAACATAGGTAATAACAGACCCGCTATTCCTGGATAACATCGAAGGAACAGTGAGACTTATTCCCAGGTTGTGGGAAGAAGCATTCATCATGTTCCTCCAGTGCTTGGTCTTCACAGATAGAGCCCAAACCTTCTTTTCTCCTACACCCCTTTACATTTACTGTGTTCCACACATGTTCTTTCTGCCAGGCCCAAGTGTTGGGATTTCTGGAGTACATTACTGAGTTATCATTAATTTGTCCTCCCAGTGGGACTACTGAGTGGATTACTCTAATTTCTTTGCCTGCCACAGTTATCAAGAATAACTACAAGCTTTGCTGGTGGTGATTGTATGAAACATTAACTAGTCTCCACCAGGGCTGGAGGACTAATTTCTTCCTATGTTACATGGGGCCAAATCAAGTTGATTGCCTCCATGGGAATTTGTCCTGCTATGGCTTGCCGAATCATTCCCATGATTATGTTCTGGGTGAGAGCCTGAGCTTGCTCACATGCTGAGGTCAATGAGACATTATTCTGGAGGGACTGTACACCAGACATCATTAACTCCCATCTTTCCTATATTTTGGGTGGCATATGATAGTTTCTTAGCCAGAACATCTATGTTTGCGGCATCAACTGAAGAGACTCCTGTTCCTACCGGTTCAATCCAATCACTTAATTCCCTTGTTACTCTATTTACATGGTCGGCCCCTTGCCACATTCTTACCCATTCATCCCAACCCTTATGGCTAGTTCTAATCAAGGGAGCGCATACAGGGGCTATGTGAGAGAGATTCAGGCCTTCTAAGTGAATTTGAACCTCCTTCAGAGAAGTCTGAGGTTGAAGAACCAAATGTTCTTGTTGATCTAATTTTAACACACGGGGTCCTGAAATTGGGGCTCTTAAAGGTCAGAGGGGAGTGAGGTTTGTGATCAGAGGGTCAAAATTTAAAATTGTTTTTTGTTGTTGGCCCAATTCCATTCTGTACAATCTGGGTTCATGGAATCCTTCCGAAATGGCAATGTGCCCATAGAATTTAAACCAAATTGTTGGCATGAGCTTGTCACAATTGTGTGCCCTTAAATAGAACTACCCAGTCTGGGAACCTTACTGAATCAAGTCACTCCCAGCTAAAGTTCAGTTCAGCGGTTCCCAGTTTACAAGGAACCGTGTGATATTCTTGCCTGCTGACATGATCAGAGACAGCTGCAGTTCATCTCCGGGTAACGGAGGTGTCTGGGTTCCAGCAACAATGATGATATGTAGAGGCATGATTGTTCCCCAAAGAGCAGAGGAAACCAGGACTATCCTGCACCTTCCGCCACCTGGGAGGCTGTCCTTGGTTGTGTTTGATGGTGTACGTCCCTTTCAAGACCACAACAGCTTACAGAAGAATGGGGTGGAGTTTGGTGTGGTCTTAGTTTCATAACAAAACTTGAGTGACTCCCCGGTGGCACTTTGTGTGCAATTGGCAACGCTTTCCCAGGGGCAACCCGAGGAGTTGCCGACAGCATAGAACTGGTAGCGACACTGCAGGGCCAGGGGGTTGCTGCCCTTCCCATAAAATTCATGCATACGGCACAGCAATTTTACTTCCTGGGCTCCAGCTGGCAAGCACCTCCAGAGGTTCAGAGGGATCACAGGTTCAGCACAGAGCCTGGACAGCATCAGACACCAGACACTTATGAACAGCAGGGCGCTGGTGCAATGGTGGGATGTCATGGCTCATGTTTGGGACCTGTGAGGGGGCAGAGAAGAGAGAACAAACTCCCACACTCCCCTCATATATAGTGGGACAGTCTGGGACCAATATTGCAGGGTGAAATCGAGGACTTCTCTGGCCTTTTCCTGCTTCAGCATCGGGGTAGGCACTGACAAGCCCACCCAACGCGTATTTTCCAATGGCCCCAAGCTGTTCCTTCTTGCTAGCCAAGAAGGGTGGCTGGCAGGATGGAGAAGACAGTTATCCTATTCCTTCCGGGTCAGGTGGCTTACCCTTCCACTCTTTGAGCTGTGAGGAACGAAACCATTTCCGCCAGGGCTTCTCATTTTTTCCATTCAGGATTTCTACCTGATAAACACAGGCTGGCCCAATTCACAATAAAGCAGGGGCCATCCCAGGTGTGTGTCAAAGAGTGCTCCTTTGCTGAAAACTTTCTGTACATTACTAGTTGGCCTAATTGTTACCCGCACAAAATTCTCTGTTACTTACACACTCTAGGGGCGCCCATCTTTACCGAGTTCGTAGGGCTCCAGGTGAAAGGAATTTGACCCCTCCGTGGGCTCCGGGATCTACTCCTCCGTGGGCTCAGAGCAAACACCCTTTCCCTGTGGACTCAGAGCTTAATCTTTTGCAGGTTTATGGGGTCTCCCACCGGCGAAAGAGCCCCACACAGCAGTACCCCACTAAATCGCCACCTATTAACAATTACCAAAACAGAATGCACACGCCATACACGCAACGCTCACCACTCCCAACAAGATAGATGAACCCTTCCTCATGGCCAGCCAGGATCAGGGCCATCTGGGGGATTCCAGCCTCCACACAGTGCCACCGGCAGAGTGCTGAGGTCCGGCAGCTCCGATCCCAGGGTTGTTTCCTGGAGTTGGTTCCCTTAGAACACCCCTTTCCCAGGGGAATTTCCCCTTCTTCATTACTCTCTAACCTGTTGGTTTTCTCCTGTCTCAAGTGAGCAGTTAAGGGTTTTTTCCCACCATCTCTACTTCCCTTATCTCACTAATGATCCCTACCAAAAGCCCTTTCATGCAGTCACAGTATTTCTCTAAAATCTTTACTTTTAAGGCACAACTCTTTAACTCTTTATTGCACGGTCCTACAGTTATTTTAAGCATGATTCTTAACTTAAAAGTTATAGGACGTTACCAAATATTCTATGAGAGAGAGATTTCACTAAAGGAGCTTAGTCTGAAAAAGGAAGAGACCTTTTGTTAAGGTCTGTGCCTCAGTTTCCCCACTCTGCAGCAACTACTCAACAAGTACCACATGATTACGGCAACATGCTGCCCACATTCTCTACCAATTTGTTACCAGCTTTGCCCGTTGCTTTCAGGTAGGCTCATTTATTAGGGTTAGTCTTCTCTGTGTGGGGGAGGAGCAGGGGTGTCTGTACTTCTATCACTGTACTGCTTGTGTCACTTGTGTTCTCGTAGGGAGCTCTACTTCTCCCTCCCAGTGGAGCTTTCCTGCAGGACCTCGGTTCCCCAGGGCTGGGTTCCTCCAGCCCCAGAATCAGACAAACACACACACGTTAACAGAGCGTGTCTGAGAGGACCGGGTTAATCAGCACTCCCAAGCTGACCCCTTACATGTCCCTGGACTCAGTAGGCCGGATCGAGCAGCACTTCCAAGCTGCCACCCTCATATGTCCCAGGTTCAGCACGTCCCTGTCCCCATTTTCACGTTACAATTGTCTGGTAGTGACCCATTTGATGAGCAAACCCCACAGGATTTTTGGGCACTGCAGGGATCTTTTAGCCTAGGTACAAGGAGCGTTGCTGCAGAGCGAATGAGGAAACCAAAAAACACCCACGGAGGGGCCGGAGGGGAGAGAGAGGGTGAGAGAGAGAGAGAAGCAACCAGCTTAACCATGAAAGTTATTTATTGCCAGGTAATAACCATAGGGGAGCCAAGCAAACAAAACAGTTATAATGTTTAACCTAACTTAAACTTGACTATAAAAGTCAGGTTTAGAAAACTGTAACTGATCACACAAGGCAGGGTCAGAAGGCTGTACCTAGAGAGAGAGCTGGGTTCTCACCACTCTGTGAAGCTTGAATCACTTGGGGGTCCCTGGTGGTGGTGGCAGCTGAGAGTCCAAAGTGCTGGAGACAGGCAGAGCCCTCAGCATGATCTATCAGGAGAAGATGAAGTCCCAATGGAACTGATGCAGATTTTGGATCCAGGCATCAGAACACTTACTTGACTGTGGGTAAGGGATTTTGTAGAGAAACAACAATGATTCAAGGGGAAACACTAGATTTGTTTATGTGTAAACCAGGGAGATACCAAAGTTGTTTTGTTCAGGCTAGACATGGGAGCTGATCATTCCTGGCTTTGGGCGGCGTTCCTTGGAGGGAGCTCACAATGCAATTAGGGGGGTTCCCTATTTTGGATACCAGTAAAGGATTTATTACTAGAATTGGTCTAATAACATCTGAGCTAGGTGTGTGCAGGCCTGGGTTCATTAACATCTGGAGCAGACATCCCCCATCATGCACTGCTTCCCTGCTTTTCTGGTCCCAGAGTTCCGAGCGGTAAAGGGACTTGGTGAGTTGTGTGTTGGTCTGTTTGCTGGTTGTCTCCGTGTGGGTCGTGTGGCTGGCGTTTGGGTCCCTGACCGGGCCAGGTAGCAGAGATCCATTTGTTTGTGTCTCAGGCCTGGTCTACACTAAGAAGGGGGTTCGAATTAGGGTACGCAAATTCAGCTACGTGAATAGCGTAGCTGAATTCGAAGTACCCTAATTCGAACAACTCACCCGTCCAGACGCGGCGGGGTCGAACTCCGCGGCTCCCCCGTCGACTCCGCCAACTCCTTTTGCCGAGGTGGAGTACCGGAGTCGACCGCGGCGCTTCCGGAGTTCGAACTATACCGTCAAGATCACACGCGATAGTTCGAACTCCGAAAAGTCGAACTCTCCGCATCGAACCGGCAGGTAAGTGTAGACGTACCCTCAGAGAAGGCTGGCTGGCTGGGACCCTGAGGCTTAGGATCAGCATTGAGTCGTTAATCACTCCATTAGCCATGGGGCAGAACTAAGCAGCGAGGTGCAGAGTGTATGAGGTAGTTAGCTGCCAAGCGAACACTTGACCAGGCACTTAGGTGAGGCACTGAAATATGGAGCTATGTTGTTATTTTAGCCCCAGTCCCTAGGAGCTGATTGACAGACCTGCCTGGACGGCTGGTTTCTGTGTATTGTGCTGTCTAATTGCACTTAAGAATAAACACTGCAGCACTATGAATCATATTTCCCCCAAAGTCTTTTAGGGAAATGTGATCACCATGAAGTGAAATCGGGATTTCCCCACAACTACTTCCCACTCCTCCATCTGAGAACTGTATTTCAGGGTCAAACCCGCCTCTGTTGTGGTTGGGCTGCTGTCCCTGAGAGAGCAATTCCTGCCTGGGAAATCCCAGTCACTGAATGTGGAACAACAGATCACAGTGAAACAATGGGGAGGATATTTGGTTTTGATGTGTTCTTTTCCCCTCACATCTCCACTGATGTTCCTGATGGATTCTCCTGCAGCTGCACAGGGGATGTTGGAACAATGCTGAGGCCTCTGCTGATCCCCTTGACATACTTCTGTCTTCAAACCTGGCTGGAAATCCCTCAGGTAAACTCTTGAGCTTTGCCAGTGAATCACTCTGTGTTTTCTCGTGTTTCTGCTCAAGGCTATGCAGCAGGGCCGGCTCCAACTTTTTTTCTGCCCCAAGCAGCGAAGAAAAAAAGGAAAAAAAAAAGCCAAAGGCAGCATTTTGGTGACAGCTCAATTGTGCTCCACTCTTCGGCAACACTTTGGCGGCAGCTCAGAGAGGAAGAGAGGGACTGAGGAACCCACTGTCAAATTGCCTCCGAAGGCCCGCACATGCCGCCCCTTTCTATTGGCCACACCAAGCACCTGCTTCCTTACCTGGTGCCTGGAGCCAGCCCTGCTATGCAGGCAGCCATACTGCCTTAGACCCATAGACGTGTAGGGCTGAAAGGGACCACTAGAAGTCATCTTGTGCGGCCTTGTGTGCTCAGGCTGGACCAAGTGCACCGAGACCACAGTGTTTCTTTAATCAGGGCTCAGCACCCCCTTCTGCAGTGGCTAGTAGGGGAACCCAGGCCCTCCAGCTAAACTAGGTTCCAGTCCAGGGACCTTCTGACCAGCAGCCAAGGTCTGTTCCGTCAGACTCCTTGCTGCTGCCTCCCTGGTTATCTTCCTACCACAGCCTCTTTCCAGCCCGCACAGCCTCTCCTGGCTCACCCTCCTTTCAGGGCCGGGCTCGCAGGGCTCCCTGTGGAATCCCCCAACACAATCCCAAACCAAAAGAACAAAATTAAACCAATTTCTGCCTGGCTCAGGCTTCCTCCTCACCCTGCAGGAGCCTCCCTGTTCCCCTCAGGTCTCTCCGCTCTTTACTGCCAGGAGAGGGACTGCCGAGGTCTCCCCCCCTCCCTGCAGCCCCTCAAACACCCCCTAGGCTTTACCAACACTGCCGCTGGCTTCCTCCTGGCCTGAGGCAACTCACCTCTGGCCGCAGGCTTCACTGCCCCCAGCCTCCCAGGCCTCCTCCTGGCTCTGGGCCCTCCAGTTCTGGCTCCAGGCCTCTCTCTGCCTTTAGCCCAAGAGGGGACATTCCCAGCTGGGTCTGATCACCACCTTTGTGTAACACCTTCCAGGTGCCACAGCCTAAAGGGGCTCAGGCTCCTGTCAACCCCTGGTTAATCAGTGTGGGGTTTATACAACCCATCACAACGGTGTTGCCGTCCTCCATGTGGGTTTGGGGGTTGGATGATGGATGGGACCTTCCCATGGGCACCGCCAGCCCTGGAGCATGCAGTGCATGGCTGGCTATGAACATGGCAACCCACTGACTCCCACTGAGGTAGACGGGGGTCGTTTCTAGATATTCCCGTGGGATTTCAGTCCCTCCTAGCCCCCTCCCTTCTATGTCCCTTGTTCCCCCCGCTTTGTCTTCCCCATTAATGTATCCTGTCCTGCCTTTCTGCCTAACCTCCCGCTCCCCACCTGCACACAATGTATCTATGACACTAACATGGACCCCAGTAAACTAAAAACACCTCTGGCTCTGTCCCGGGTACGTGGCTCGCTGGTCTCTGAGTGCAGCCCTTCGGGTGTCAGGCCTTGTGCCTTTACCCTCCTGGGCAGGAATCCTGTGATTCTCCCACTCTCAGGCGGGGCCCTGGGCTGCGGTATCTGTGAGTTCATCGTGCTTACCCAGCAGCTCCGGCTGAGTTCAGGTCCCTGCGGTTCGTCCCTTCAGGAGTTGGGGCCCAGTGGTGTATCTGCTGACACCAAAGTGTTGTTCATTTTCCTGTAGGAGCAAGTCGTTTAGAGAAACCAGATTTTAAAACAACCCACAGTCCACACTCACATCGGTCTTACCTAAATGGCTACCATCCCCTGGGGCTAATGTAGGCAGGCTCTCTGCACCCCAGCAGGACCTGTCTCTGAGCCTGGCTCCCCTGAACAACTCCCTCTCCCCTCTTAACCGAGTGTTCCTCGTTAAGCCCGACACAGATCTTCTGATCACCTGCATTCCCAGACCTCTTCTATCCACCCCTGCTTCTTTTCCCCAGGAACCAGGCAACAGACAGTATTAGTCAATTATTACAGGGCAGCTACAAACCCATCACACCCACCCTGCTCCTCCCTCCCAAAAATCGAGGCGCCAATGTGACATTTGCCAACAACACCCTGAGGATTCTGCTTGTGTGTTCCATCCCTTTCTCCCACCTTTCCTCTGTTTGTCGCTTTAGAGGTAAGTCTCTAGGGGCAGAGGCCATCTCCTAGTGTGTTTGTATAGGGCCGAGCACAACGGGGCCCTGATCCTGGGTGTGACCTCTAGATGCTATTGTAACACAAATGCTAATGTGACCGACTGTTTCCTTTCTTCTCCCAGGCACAATGCCAGGTGGAGCTGAGCATGATGGATGACGCTTTTGATGACCAGTATATAGGATGTGCTGAAAAAATGGATGGAATTGCACCTAAACTGCTAGAGGAAGAAAAGTCCATGTCCTCAATGTTTAGCACAGTGTGGGAAAACTCAGGGGAAAAATGGCAAAGTATAAAACCTGAGCTTTCTCTCCCCAAAGACTTTAAAGATGAGCATGGAAGAGCCATAGTAGCCTATACTGATAATGACTTTCACAGTGAATTGAATAAGGCAGTGAGAGGGAATGGGACATCTCGAGCTCATTACATGGCCAATTTCCAGTTCAAAGCCTTTCATTATTACTTGACAAGAGCTTTACAGCTCTTACGAGGGAGGTGTGATGTGATGTACAAAAGGACAGTGTACCAGGGGGTTAATGTCATTTTTCAGCACACGGGATCAGGTCTCATTAGGTTTGGATACTTCGCCTCTTCGTCTTTTGATATAGAAGTAGCTAAGGAATTTGCCACAGGCACATTGTTCACCATCCACACGTGCTTTGGTGTTGAGATCAGGAATTTCTCACACATTCAGGAGGAGGAAGAAGTGTTAATCCCAGTCCATGAGATATTCAGTGTGTCCCAAGGACAAGGGAGTAACAGCTTTGACCTCCGGAGCACAAACCGGACCTGCAGCCATTTTAACTGTGCATACCTGGGCGGTGAGTACTGGGCTGAACACGAGAAATATTTGTTTGGGGCTATTTGCTGTGGAGAATTTGAAAACCCCACTTCAGGGAGAGCTGATGAGAGGGACGCTGACATGGGGACTTGCCACCAGGGCTGGGGGAGACCGACTGCCACGACTCTTGCTGCTAGAGAGGGCTTGGGCTGTGGTGGGTGGACACTGGGTCCCAAGCGCTCACTGAGGAAAGTAGGTGCCTAGACATCATGGCAATGGGAGCACTAGAAAGACAGGTGAAGGCCCCAAACCACTGCAAGTCTTCAACACATCCCTTACAGAGTCCACAAGAGCCCTGGCAGAGTAGCTGTGGCTCCTCAGACACGGCACAGCAAATCCACAGGCTGTGGGAAAGGGAGCAGTGGGGTGGCCTCGTGTGCAGATGGCACATTATTTGGGGCAGTCAGGACTAGGGACGACAGTGAGGAACTTCAGAGAGATCTAATCAAGTTGGGTGAATGGGCAACTCAACATCAGGTGGAATTTACTGACACACATTCCAGGTAACGCACATTGCAAGGAATAATTTCACTGGATCGTTAATGAGCTGTGTAGCAATGCAGGACTCACCACTGCGGCACCTCCTGCTGGTCTCTCGGGAATTAGCTCTTCTCCAGCCGTCAGAGCGTTCTCTGCAGCCCACTGTTCCGCTGCCGCTTGGCCCCCGTGTCCCCCCCAGACTTGGTGCCCCGTTATCTGGGGTGCTGCCCCCTGGCTATACACCCCTCAGTCTTGGGGTCTCCCCTCCCCAGGGTTCCCCCACCCCCTGTCCTCACCTTGCCTCAGTCATAGGCTACTGCCAGTCACCAAGTCACCCCTGCACCCTGAGGCAAACTGCAGTATAATCCACTCATCACAGGCAAGGGGGTTTTGGACCTGCTGCAACCCAGTGCCTCTGTGGGGTCTTGGACAAGGTCCTGCAGCCTGGGGAGTTACCAGCCTGGAGCTCTCCAGCCCTGCCTCACTCTAGGCACACTGAGCTTCCCAGCAGCCAGGCCACTCTCTCTCTGAACTCAGAGAGAGACTGTCTGTGCTCCTGGCTCACAAGCTCTTATATAGGGTCAGCTGAGGCCTGATTGGGGCATGGCCCAGCTGCAGCTGCTTCCCCAATCAGCCTAGAAGCTGCTCGCCCGCAACAGCCCTCTCCCAGGGCCGTCTTAAGCCTTTCAGCGCAGGAGCAGATGACCACCCCACTACA
The DNA here is from genome assembly GCF_020497125.1 of Mauremys mutica. NCBI lineage: Eukaryota > Metazoa > Chordata > Testudines > Geoemydidae > Mauremys > Mauremys mutica. The sequence goes on along the minus strand of NC_059072.1, from coordinate 357,775,967 downwards.
AGCTGTATCAACTCAGAAGGAAACCTGGCCATCATTGTGGAGAGTTCAGTGCAAATCTCAGTGAAAATCTCTGTTCAATGTGCTGCAAAGTCTATAAAGCAAACAAAACGTTACCATGCTTTGGGAATGATGGGCTGGAGAATAATGTGGAGACATAACTAAGGGTAGGTCTATACTTACCGCGGGGTCGACGCGGAGAGTTCGACTTCTCGGAGTTCGAAATATCGCGTCTAATCAAGACGCGATAGTTCGAACTCCCCGCGCGCTCCAGTCGATTCCGGAACTCCACCACCGCGAACGGCAGTGGTGGAGTCGACCTTGGAGCCGTGGACTTTGATCCCGCGGCTCCTGGACGGGTGAGTAGCCCGAACTATTCGCGTAGCTGAAGTCACGTACCTTAGTTCGACCCCCCCCCCCTTAGTGTAGACCAGGCCTAAGGCTAAGATTTACTTATATTTTTTTTAGTAAAAGTTATGGACAAGTCACAGGCAATAAACAAAAATTCACAGTCCCGTGACCTGTCCATGACTTGTACTATATACCCCAGACTAAATCTTGGGTGTTCTCGGGGCCTCTGGGATGCCCACTGATGCTCGCAGGGGAGGGGCAGGGGGGCAAAAGGGGAGAGAGAATGGGGCACCCCAGGACAATCACTGCTGCTGCTGCTGGGGGGCATCCCTACCAGCCCAGGAAGGCGGTGTGGCTGGCACTGGAGCCTCCTGTGCTGCTCAGGTGATCCTGGGCTCAGTCGCACCTACCAGGTGCGGAAGTCACAAAATCTGTGACTTCCATGACCTCCGGGACAGACTTGCAGCCTTAATTATAACCCCATTACATGAATCAATGGGGCACTCTTCCCTGGGATACTAGGTTTGGTTCTGATCACTGAGTTCTAAAAGATTTATCGGGGTGGGGGTGGGGGAGGTGGAGAAAGTTCAGAGACAAGGGATGAAAGTGATCAGAGGTCTGGAGAGCTTTCTATGGGAGATATTGGGATGATTGAGCTAAGAGAAAAGAAATATGGAGATATACAAAATAAATGAGACAGGGGAAATGGCAGTGTGTAATTTACCATTCCTCATAAAACAAGAATAAACTGACGGTAACATATTTTAAGTAGTAAAAGGGTGTATGGCCCTGTTATAGAAAATGCAGAGTTAACTTGTGGAACTCATTGCCACAATGTTTCTATGACTCCAAGAGCTCAGGAGAATTTTTAAAAAAAGAATTAGCCATTGATATAGATAGTTAGAATCTCCAGTTATGATACATAGTTTATCCTATGTATTTTTAAAAGGGCAATAATCCCTTAGGCCTGAGGCCATAAGGCAGTCACTAAATGCCAGGGTTGGGGAAGTGTCCTCTATGTGTAGGTTATTCACCTCCGGGGTTTCTTGCCGCCTCCCAATGCAGATGGGCCTGACCTCAATCAGGGACAGGATACTAGACTAGATCAAGTCCAACGGTTCCTATGTTTCTTTGGAAATAGTAGAATAGAGTTGAAAATTCCACCTAAGGTCACATTTCATTGACCCTCTCTGTTTGTACCGTAGGAGAGAAGAACCAAATATGTGTTGAAAACTCTGGTAAGAAATAAATATTTTGTTTTCATTGTTTTGACAATAACTTGCCCTCTGTATTGAAGTGCAGAGCACAGAGCAACCCCACCAGGCAAACATGTCATATACAGGGAAACAACTTGAGAAAAAAGTGGGATGAACTGCACGTTCTGTCTATTTGTCCAGGTTCTTGTAGGGAGCTCATGACTAGTATCTGAGAACCTTCCCGTCTGACTCAATTCCAGGCACAGTCGATTTCAGAAAAGAAAATTTAAGGAGAATAAACCCTTAGAGCACTAAAGATTCATCTTCAGTGCTCTGAGCTATAAGCTGAACACACATCCCCTAACCCAGCACCACAAGTGTCTCTCCATCTCCCTCCTCTCATAACTAAACCCATTCTAGCCTCATCCTCTCAAAACAGGACTATTTTACCAGAGCAGGTCAGAAAAATCTCAACAAAACATTTTCTCATTGGAATTTGACAATTTGTCCAACTCTTCACCTTTTGCAGAGATGGTTTGATTTCGACACTGTTCTGTCAGAACGCTGCCTGGGTTCTGGCCAGCTCACCCGCCTGGCTCCTTGGCAGTTTGGCTGGTGGGCTGCCTAGGAGTCATAGACCCCAGGACTTCCAGTGCCCCTGACCCTGGGACTGCCTGCTTGGGGCACTGCCCCAGAGCTGAAGCTCCCTTCCCTTGTGTGGAGAATTTCAAAATTTGGGGGTTTCATTCCAAGTCTAAACAAAACCAAATTTTGAAATATCAAAACCCGCCATGAAATGGAATGGCCCTTCTCTGCCCAGCTCTACATTTTACCGCTAAGCCAATAAAAAAACAAAAGAAAAGAAATGGTGTTACTGGTGTCTGTGGCCAGTGTTTCATAGACTCATGTCTTAGTGACTCATAACTGGAATACATTTATGCAGCAGACAACAAGCTCCACACTGGAGCCTCTGGTACTGTCTTGGAGGAAACATGCTCACTAATGATTCAAATCAAAGGAACAAGCAGGCTGAGGAGGAAGGAAGCAGGTGAAATATCTCAGCATCTCCCAGGTGAATATCTCAGGCTGGAGTGTCCTGCTGAGGGGAAATGGATTAATGTCTCTCTGCAATAAGCAGGTTCCAGTAGCTGTTGGGAAGGAAACCAGGATCTCTGTCAGTGTGAAATAATTTCCTATCTTTGATCTGCTTTTTCCTATTAACAGCTACCAGAGGCGGCCTGGCCTTCCTCGGTGAGCTGAGCCCTTCACTGTTTGGAGGATCCATCATCTTGGCCCACGTTGCTGCTCTGAAGCTGTTTGCCAGTCTCTAAATTGTCCTATTTGTGTTGCTCACTTTTTCTCTCTAACACAAATCATGGTGATGGGACTTGCCAGATCCAAAGCTGTCCTGCTATTCTGCCAGCGTTCCAAAGGGAAACCAGGAACATGGAAGGAATGTTGCTGGTACCTGCTTGGGCAAGCTTTGATTATACGTTATCGATGAGTAGATCAAAATGGAAGCTCATAGTTCTATTCCAGGTGGGATTTGTCTTACAATGGTAGAGCTATAAATGGGTGCACATTAGATAACAGTTACTTGTATTCCAGTCAAGCTAGAATTTTTTTACCGACTTTTGATGACTTCAGCAAAAGACTTTTAAGAAATGAACTAAATCAGAGTATTTTTTCATAAATACAGTAGATGGGTTTAATCTGTGTCTCGGCCAGGTGATTCTGTAACAATGCAGTTTGTGGGGTCCCATGTCTATATCTCTCAGTCACTTTCACAGGGACGCCCAGAGAGGGGGGCAAGTGGGGCAATTTGCCCCAGACCCTGGGCCTCGCAGGGGCCATCACAAGAATTCTCTGGCCCCAGCCCCGCCTCCACCTTCCCCCAGCCGCCGCATCCAGGAGCAGTCCGGGATAGAGCTAAAGTGGAATGGCTGGGGCGGGGCCTGAGCTCCTCCCCGCTCGGAGCCGCATGGTAAAGGGGCAGGGCTCCGGGCCGACCGACGGGAACTTAGGCCCCGCTGGAGCCACGCTGCTACAGCACTGTCCAGGGCCTCCTGTATGCAGCATGCTGAGGCTCCGGGAGAGGGGGGAGGCAGGAGTAAGCAGCATGGCAGGGGGCTGGGACTGGGGGGTTTGGATAAGGGGCAGGGAGTCCCAGGGACAGTCAGGGGACAGGGAGGAGGCAGCGGTTCTGGGGCGGTCAGGGGATGGGGAATGGGGGGCTGGATCGTGGGCATTCCAGGAGTCTGTCAGGACTCGGCGTAGGGGGGGTGGATAGGGGTCGGGGCAGTCAGGGGACAGGAAACGGGGTGGGTCAGGTCCCGAGGTGGTGATTGGGGAGGGAGTCTTGGGGGGGGCGGTGAGGGGATAAGACGCAGGATGGGTTGGGGATTCTGAAAGGGGCAGTCAGGGGGCAGGAAGTGGATGGGGGTTGGATAGGGGGCAGGACCAGGCTGTCTGTGGAGGCACAGCCTTCCCTACCCTAAAGCTCATTCAGCAGTTTGAGGTTTGCAGACAGCTATTTAACACAAAGAGCCAAGCTGTTAGCTTTTCCGTGGGGGAGGGATCACATGAGAAGAGCAATATCCTACACCACCTACCTCCTTCCCAACCCTGCCAAGGGAGACCCCCCCCCCCCCCGCTTCATTCCCCGAGGCTCCAGAAGGGTTAATTCAGTGGTTCTCAAACTTTTGTACTGGTGACCCCTTTCACATAGCAAACCTCTGAGTGTGACCCCCCGCTTATAAATTAAAAACACTTTTTAATATATTTAACACTATTATAAATGCTGGAGGCAAAGCGGGGTTTGAGGTGGAGACTGACAGCTTGTGACCCCCAGTAATAACCTCGTGACCTCCTGAGGGGTCCGAACCCCCAGTTTGAGAACCCCTGGGTTAATTTAATTTTAGCACCCTGTGTCCATTCACGTGCATGTGCTATTTTGAGCATTTCAGTTTTCACAACATAGGTTCATCCCAGATTCTGGAACAAGCTCAAATGCTCAGTTCGTGGAGCATGTACATAAGCTATACTAGAGACAAATTCACAGTGTGGAAGTAGGGAAAGAATTAACAAGGATTTGAAGGGGATCTTAATGCATGTCAGTCAGTTAGCAAGAGTCAGGCTAGTAGTTAGCAAGAGTTAGGCCACACTGTAACCCTAATGACATGAGACCTGTAGAAGCGAGGATGGTGTAAGGCGAGAGGGAAAGAACTGTGTAAGAAGTTATTATGACCTTGCAACTGATAACCAAATATATAGACTGGCATCTCCTAGAAGTGAGAAAAATAAGATAGCAGGATGGCTTATATATAAACAAAATGCAGTTGTTGCTCATTATTGTCTGTATTATTGCTTGTTATTGTCTGTAACAAAGGTATAAAGGCTTGCTGTAATTGTTTACCTGTTGCGAGACCTGTCCGGGACTGGGGCGACCCTGTGTCCTAGGGCACTCCCTCCCTCTATTGTAATTACTGGAGAAATAATAAAGTATTTGATTTTGCTGCACCCAAATTAAAAGCGAGAACAGAGTTTTTCTCCGACAACAGTAACCGTCTCCAGTTTGTGAGGGACCCCATGGAGCCAGTCTCTAGGAAACAGATACATTCATGGAGGTTAAGTCCATTAATGGCTATTAGCCAGGATGGGTAAGAATGGTGTCCCTAGCCTCTGTTTGTCAGAGGGTGGAGATGGATGGCAGGAGAGAGATCACTTGATCATTACCTGTTATGTTCACTTCTTCTGGGGCACTTGGCGTTGGCCACTGTTGGTAGACAGGATTCTGGGCTGGATGGACCTTTGGTTTGACCCAGTATGGCTGTTCTTATGTTCTAAGCTAAATGAACCCAAAGTTATGGGGGCAGATATGAGTCAAGGAAGCCAGCAGAGTATCAGAAACCTGGGAAAATCTCTGACTGGATGGGCTCAGGCGTTTGGTCACAAGCTGAGGTGGTTCAAAAGTTTTGGATTTTTTTAAGCAGAATTTTTTTATTGTTTCTTTAAAAAAACACAGCAAGCAGCAAATATTTGGTCACACACTTCCGAAACCCCAGACCATGTTCAGGTTTTGGCAGACTAATTTCAGCTTTTCAATTAAAAAAAACAAATTTTGAAGGAAACAGACATTGTCAATGATTTTTTTTTCTGCTTTTTAAAAACCCCTAGTTTTGGATCCAAAAAACGTTTTGACGGAAAATATTTGTCCAACCCTTTTAATGAGCTTAGTGCCTTTTAGCACTAGCTGATGTTGAGAACCAGTGATAACTTGTAAAGTTGACTTGAAAAGAAATTTTTCTCAAAACTGGGTTTGTGCTGAAATGCGGAAGGTTTTTAAATGTTTATTTTTCCCAGGGCTGCAATTTTTTTATGGAAGGGACCCCCTGAAATTGCTTTGCCCCGGGCCCCTTGAATCCTCTGGGCGGCCCTGCACTTTCGTATCAGATTTGCTCAGAAGATGATATTTCTAACCGGTGAGCTCAAAGGCTGAATTCCAGGCTAGTTTACCCACCTGCCTGCCCACTGACTGTCCTGGGATTGGATGCTCAGAACTTCCATGCATGAGAACAACGCTTCACAAATCAATTAATGCTGGTTGCTGTTTAATAAATTGTATTTGCTTTGAACTGTATGTAATGATCAAGAACAAATTGCCTTGTGGATAGCGGGGAAGCAGTAGATGTGGTATATTTTGACTTTGGTAAGTAAAGGTTTTGATACTGTCTCGCATGACCTTCTCATAAACAAACTAGGCAGTATGTAATGATCAGTTGGTCAGGGAAGTGTCCAGTGAGGAGAGAGCACCCTGGAGTGGAGACACCCTAGCCCCTGTCCTAAGTGACAACAACAAGGTTGGGGGTTGAGCCCCCCCAGGACTGCTGGGCCCCGCCTTTTGGGAGTTATGAGGACTCGGCCACACCGGAGAGTGGAAGGGGATCCCTCGAGGTCAGGCAGAGCTCTGGGTACAGGGAGTGGGAGTGAGGACTCAGATCCTTTCGCTAGCCCACTTCACCGGGGTAGTGTATAAGCCAGGAAAATTCCCCACAATAGCAGGACCGTTCTCCCGCTAACATCTAGTCCAAAGGTTTTCAACATTTTTCACTGGCAGACCCCTAAAAAAAATTCAGATGATGGTGCGGATCCCTTTGGAAATCTTAGATATAGTCTGGGGACTGCGCACCACAGATGGAAAACCACTGGTCTAGACATACCTTTTAATGTATCAAATAGTACCTCATACACACGGGTATCAGCTCCTTGCCCTACACAAATAACATACACACAGACTCTACAGCGTCGTGATTTCATGTTAAGGCAAGATTACATGGGGGGGGGGAAATCCTGTAATAGAATCAAAGTGTCTCCACTTTTTAATGGAAGCAGCAAAGAATCCTGTGGCACCTTATAGACTAACAGAAGTTTTGCAGCATGAGCTTTCGTGGGTGAATACCCACTTCTTCGGATGCAAGCAGTAGAATTTGTAGGGGCAGGGCCTGGGGAAATCCACATTGTCCTCCCCTCAGCCCTAGAGAAGATATCTGAAAAGGTAATACAATCTGGGACTATACTGAGCATTTTGCAGGGCCTTTGGATACGTCTATACTGCAATAAAATACCAGCAGCTGGCCCGTGGCAGCTGACTCAGGCTTATGGGGTAATAAATTTGCAGTGTAGATGTCTGGGCTCAGGCTGGAGCCTGAGCTCTGGGACCTACCCCCTTCACAGGGAGCCTAAACAGCTACACTGCAATTTTATAGCCCCACTGTCTGAGACCTGTTGCAGTGTAAACAGACCTTTTATTCCTGCTAGAAATCACAGGAGACGCTATAGCCTATTGAGCCTATGGGTGTTGTACAGACAAAACTACACAGGATCTTTTCAGGGGGCAAGACAAAGATGCCACATTTATTATGAAAACAATTTGATTTATGACCAGTAACTAATATTTTAATTTTTATACACACACATTATACCTAATACCTATACACACAGACACACACACATTCACAGACACACACATTCATTAGATGTTCTGCAGCTGCTGCATAGTTACCAGTCCTGAGCATTGCTTCAGTTCGTGGCTTGAGTTTGCAGCTTGGGTTGGTAGCTTGTGGTAGTTAACTGGCCAGGAAAGCCGAGCACAAGGACGAGCTGGGTCTCTGTCAGACGCGCACCGATGCCCTTCCATGTTGGCAGCAGAACGTTACCCTTTAAAGTTTTTCATTTTATCCATCCTTTTTGTAGGCTTTAGTTTGAATCCAGAGTTTACAGGTCTTGCTGGGTTAGGCTGCCTCTGGTTTTGGTGATTGATCACCTGTTAATTGCAGGCGTGACTTTTAGCCTGGGACCTGGCTTTGAACTTTTTTTTATTGTACCTTTTTTTTTAGGGTGGACTCTTCTTACTTTGTTAGGCCTCTTGTTTGCATCTTTAGCCGTTGCTGTTTGAACTTTATTTTATCAGGACAGGCTGGGGTTGGAGGTTGATTCCATCATTTATACATGCCTTATTTACACATTTGAACTAAACTAATAAAATTACAGCAGGGTTTGCAAAAATGAAGGTTGGAGGAAGCTTTCACAAAATGGAGTGAGTGTTTTAAAAAGGAGTTTGAATTACAATATGGCAAACAGTGAACAGAAGTTACAATGTAGGCAAGTGTAGTGAACGGTGAACAGAAGTTACATTAATAAAGTGAACAATTAAAAACAATTTCATTTATCAGTTCTCCATGGGATGCAGCTCCATTAGTGGGGACACAGCAAGATAATAGAGGAGGACTGTGCAAAAACTCAGTATTTGGTTCGGAAAAGGTTGCAAATGTGGGGTTTTACAGTGAAAAGGTGGTGCTCTCTCCTTGAGAGTCAAGTTATTTCTTTGGGCTTCCATTCAAAAGTGGACACTGCCCTTAACAAAGAAAACATGAGAATGTGGCTGCCTCAAAGCTGCGATATTTTTTGGCAGTGTCAAACTACCATGGAAGAGCCATTTCGATGAAATAAGCTTCACCCGGCCCTTTGCTGTTAAAAGAAATATGAAATGTGTTTAGATTCATTTTTCACACACTTGTTCTGTACACACCTCACACCCCTACGTTTCAGACCCATTCACTCTGTGCGCACGTCCATCCCATCAACCCCTGGCACAGCTCAGCAGTCGCCTACACCAGGGGAAGTCCCACCCTCTCCAGTAAATACGTCAGGCCCATTGCTCCCTGCTCCTGGCAGGATCCAGTCTCCAAATTCCAATGCCTGGCTCCCTTTCCCAGGCCAGAAAATCAACCCCCAAAGACCCAACTCCCCAGTCGGCCCTCTCACTGAGGAGTCAGCTCAGCAGGTGAACAGGAGAGGCAAATAGATGAATTTTGGAGGGCGGAGCTGTGGATCCAGTGCATGGAGGTAAAGGGAATTAGTGAGTTGTGTGTTGGTCTGTTTGCTGGCCTGTTTGTTTGTGTCTCTGAGAAGGCCGTCTGACTGTGAGGCTTGGGCCTAGGGTCAGCCCTGGTGTTTGACGTACGAGTTGTTTAACCCCCCATTAGTGGGGTGGCGAGGTGCTCGGTTTTCGACTGGGAAGTCCTGTTGAAGAAGGGACCTGACTGTGTCTGGTGAAATTTACTGACCGAACATGTGAAGTCCGGTTACTGCTGGCGGAGGAGGCAGGGAGGCGCTGGTCATCACCTGCGCCAGCCTCTGCTCAGCCGGGGCCACCTCCGACCTGAATCAGGCGACTGCAGCTTCCAGCCCCGGCTCTGCCGGCAAGTCCTTCCCAGTCTGGGCAGGGGAGAGAGGTAAATAGCAGTGAACGATGGGGGATGGGGGAAAGAGGAGCGATCGGGGGAAGGGCTTGGGGGCCAGAAAGGCAGGGCAGGGGCAGGTCCTCAGGGGGAGAGGCAGGGAGGGGGAAGTTCCGGCACTCCTGCTGGAGTATCCGGTTTTTAAATATTACAAAGTTGGCAACCCGACCCGTTAGCCATGGGGCAGAACTAAGTAGCAAGGCCCAGTGTGTGCAGTTGTTAGTTGCCAAGCAAACACTTGACCAGGCACTTGGGTAAGGCACTGAAATATTGAGCTATGTCGTTATTTTAGTTCCACTCCCTGGAATAATGATCAATAGACCTGCCTGGCCAGCTGGTTTTGTGCAGTTTAGTTCACAGATATCCGCTGCATATCCGTTGACCGGTTTTTGTGGATAGTGGAGCAGGTGCGGATAGAACCGCGCAGAGCTCTACTCACCGTCGGCGCTTGGGCAGCCCGGGGAGTGCAGCGTGCTTGAGGCCGGCGGCCAGCAGCCAGTGGCTGGGGCTGGGTGACAGGTCGGAGTCAGGGCTGTCCAGCACCCACTCACCATGCCATTTCCCATCCAGTGGCTCAGGCCCCTTGAGCAGCGCCCGCGTCCCCACCACAATGGCTCGGTCCACCAGCTCCTGGACAGCAGGGGCCAGGGCCCACCCCTGGATGCAGGGCTTGGAGGGGGCGGGGACCTAGTGCCCCACCCTTCCACCTCACTGTGATGCAACACACGCTGCTGCTGCCAGGTACTGTTGCTCACGAGCAGCCAGGAGCAGCATGCGATGTGACACTCCTTCCCCCCGCCCCGCCTCCCCACACCCCCTTCTCCTCGAGACCCTGCCCCCGCCCTGCCCCTTACCCCCAGGCCCTAACCTCGTGCTGCCTCTTCCTTGAAAGACACCCCCTTCCCGCTTGATATCTTTGATCCCTTCCCCGCTTCGAGACAGCTTGCTGCTGCGGGTGCGGATGCGGATAGAGGTAAAAGATGGCTAGCGGATCACAGGTTGATCCTGGTGGATGAAGATCCACATTTTTGTATCTGTGCAGGACTCTAGTTGGAACCATGATGAAGCCTCTGCTGATCCTCTTGAAATACAGTGAAACCCCGCTATAACGCGATGTTTGGGCTCCAAAAAATTCCATCGTGCTAACTGCGGGGTTGCGGTATAGCGGGGTTTCAAGCCGGTCAGTTTAAGTCAGTGGTCCCCAATGCGGTGCATTGATGTGCGCCGCCTAGTGCCTAGTGCCCAGCAGGGGAGAGAAGCCACAGCCCTGCGCCTGCCAGGGACAGAGAACTCCAGGGCTGCGGGTGCGGGTGCTCTCTGTCCCCAGCAGGCACGGGCCTGCGGCTTCTCTCTGACTTCAAGAGGAGCTGCGGCCTCGTCCCTGCCAGGGACAGAGAACTCCAAGGCTGCGGGTGCTGGTGCTCTCTGTCCCCAGCAGGCACGGGGCTGCGGCTTCTCTCTGGCTTCAAGAGGAGCTGCGGCCTTGTCCCCTGCTGGGGACAGAGAACTCCAGGGCTGCGGGTGCTGGTGCTCTCTGTCCCCGGCAGGCACGGGGCTGCGGCTTCTCTCTGGCTTCAAGAGGAGCTGCAGCCTCGCCCCTGCTGGGGACAGAGAACTCCAGGGCTGCGGGCGCTCGTGCTCTCTGTCCCCGGCAGGCACGGGACTGCGGCTTCTCTCTGGCTTCAAGAGGAGCTGCGGCCTCGTCCCTGCCGGGGACAGAGAACTCCAGGGCTGCGGGTGCTGGTGCTCTCTGTCCCCGGCAGGCTTCTCTCCCCTGCTGGGCACTAGGCAGGGGTACATCAATGTCCCAGCAGGCACCATGGCGTTGGGGACCACGGGTATTAGGCCTTAAAGGGGAGCCAACTTATGATTGCGTTATATGCGATTTCGTGTTATGGCAGGCGTGTACTTCTATAGTCAAACCTTGCTGGAAATCCCTCAGGTAAACACTTGAGCCTTGCCGGTGAAGCACGCTGTTTTTTCTGCTCTAGGGTATGCATGCAGCCCTATTGTCTTAGAATCATAGAAATGTTGAGCTGAAAGGGATCTCAAGAGCTTTGTCTGTTGGCTTCTCCCCCTGGATTTCCATCCTGGAAAATCTGTGTTGATGCTTTACAGGGTGATGCTGTTGTAACACCGACAGACTCTGGTCGTCGGCGGGCAGGATCGAACCTGGGACCTCTGGAGCTTTGTGCATGAGCCTCTACTGCATGGGTTACATATTTCCCCTAGCTGAGGAAGTGCTTCCTGAGCTTCAGGGACTTCCCAGTTGACATCCCGGACAGGCCCCGACTTGTAAAGCCGACAGACCCCGATCATTAGTGGGCGGGTGTAGTGGGATGGTCACCCGCTCCTGCCCTGAAGGGCTTGAAATCAGCCCTGGGAGAGGGCTGAGGCTGCTTGAGGGCTGCTGCTAGGGAGAGCCGCAAGCCTCAGCTGATTGGGGAAACAGCCACAGCTGGGGCCATGCCCCAGCCAGACTGTAGCTGGCCTCATAAAGGCCAGGAGCTGTAGGACTCTCCCTCTAGCTCTCGAGGAAGAAGGGCCTGGCTGCCTGGGAGCTGAGCAAGGGGCCTAGAGTGGAACAGGGCCGGGGAAAGGCCAGAGGAGCTGGGGAGCTCCAGCCTGGAGAACCCCCAGGCTACAGGCCTTGATAAAGGCCAGAACAGATACTGGGGCTACAGAGGGGCAGCCTGGGGTAAGCAAAGGCAGCAGGTCCAAACTCCCCTTTTTCAGTGATGAGTGGCGTGTACACTGCAGTCTGCCCCAGTGTGCGTGGGCTAGACGGGGACTGGCAGTAGCCAAGGACTGAGGTGAGGTGGGGATAGGGGGTTGGGGGTTCCCCTGGGAGAGGAGACCCAGAGACTGTGGGGGTACTGCCAGAGGGCAGCCCCCAAGGGAAAGGGGCACTGGGGTCCAGAAGGGACATGGGAGCCAGCGGCAAGTGGGACACCAGCCTGCAGAGGGTGCTCCGGAGGCTGGCAAGCTAATTCCCTGGACAACCAACATGAGGCGCTGCACCAGTGAGTCCCGCCCTGTGATAGCGGGATTGAATCTGGGGCATCTGGAGTTTACTGCATGAGCCTCTACGGCAGGGGTGGGCAAACTACAGCCTAGGGGCCACATCCGGCCCTTCAGACATTTTAATCCGGCCCTCGAGCTCCCACTGGGGAGCAGGGTCGGAGACTTGCCCCGCTCCGTGCTGTGGCTCCACGCGGCTTCCGGAAGCAGTGGCATGTCCCCACTCTGGCTCCTACATGTAGAGGCAGCCAGGGGGCGCCGCACACTGCCCCCGGCCCCAAGTGCTGCCCCCGCATCTCCCATTGGCCAGGAACCAGGCCAATGAGAGCTGCAGGGGTGGCACCTGTGGATGGAGCAGCGTGCAGAGCCACCTGGACGCTCCTCCATGTAGGAGCCAGAGGAGGAACATGCCGCTGCTTCTGGGAGCTGCTTGAGGTAAGCGCTGCCCAGAGCCTGCACCCCTGACCGCCTCCTGCACCCCAACCACCTGCCCTAGTACTGATACCCCTCCTGCCCTCTGAGCCCTCAGTCCCAGCCCAGAGCACCCTCCTCCACCCCCAACCCCTCATCCCCAGAGCCCACACCGCCAGCTGGAGCCAGGGCAGGATTAAGACTTTTAGAGGTCCGAAGCACTGAAACGATTATGGTGCCCCGCCCCATATATAATTCAAAATAAAAACAATACTATACTGTAAAATAAAATTTTATTTTTCGAAATGACACAAAACTTACATGTGTGCTGAAATTAAAATAGCTTCTTTCTAGGTTTTCTGATTGCAAAATTCTGGATAAGTTCATCGAAGCTGACTCGACCAAGCACGTCCAGTTCCATACACAATAGGGAAAGTGAATCAAGTCTGTCCTGACACATTGTTGTTCTCTGAGGGTTTTTTATTCTTTTCAGCTGAGAAAAAGAGCGTTCTGCAGAGCAGTTAATCATCAATGTTAGAAAAATACACAGTGCGATCATTTGGAAATACACATTGTATTCCGTCTTTCAATATTGTGTCATGAAGATCAATGCGACGGAATTTCATTTTTCCTGTTTCATTAAACTTTGTGTGCATATAACAGTGGAACTGCCGTACTTCAGAAATTCACGTTCAAGTCAACAGGGTATGAGTCAACTAGCTTTTGGGAACCTTGTGAATATTGTTCGTCAGATAAGTCCATATCGTTTAGAAAAGAAAATCTACTTGATACTTCTTTGTACACTTGACCTCTCCTCTTCATATGAGCTTCAAGTGTATCAATTATAGCGTAGTAAGTAGATACGCAAAATTTGTCTCTAGGATTCAATGCTGTTTCTGTTGCACTGCTATCATTTGCTTTTTTTTTCCTGATTCGCTTGTGGGACTGGGCTTCTTTGTAGTTAGTATCAGGCAAGATATCTTTTGATATGTCTTCAAATCTTTCAGAATCATTCCTCAAAGTGTGTACGTGGTCTGCTAATGATTGACAGAGGTCTGCACATGTTTTCAAATCCAATTCTTTTTCTTGGAGAGCTTGACTTGTGTGGTAAAAGTGTTGTAAAATTTCATTCCACATGGTCAACATAAATACAAACTCTAGTTCTTGCATCTTGTTTACAATGTTTTCTGCCTCTCGTATAGTTTCTCCCTTTCTCTCTTTTATGATTGGTCTTCAGCTATACTTTCTAATGCATCCACAATCTTTGAGTAGGACTCCAGAATTGCACTTATTGCCACTGCATGTGCCTCCCAGCGAGTGTTAGAAAGAGATTTCTACACACGATCATTGCCCAAATATGTTTTAAGAACTGCCCATCGGTGTGGTGAGGCAGAGAAAAATGTATAAAGTAACTGGACTGCTGAGAAAAACCTTACTGCCATCGGACAACAATCAGCAGCACTGCGGCCAACAAGATTGAGAGAGTGTGCAGCACATGGTAGGAATATGGCATATTTGTTCTGTTCTAAAAGCTTCTTCTGCATTCCTTGATAACACCCTGACATGTTGGCAGCATTGTCATAAGATTGACCTCTGCACTTTGAGAAATCTATTTTGCAAACTTGGCACAGATAATGCAGTACTTGATTTGCCATTTCTTCACCAAGTGTGTGCTTGGGGCGGCATGCCACGGGGGGCGCTCTGCCGGTCGCCGGGAGGGCGGCAGATGGCTCCGGTGGACCTTCTGTAAGACCAGCGACCGGCAGAGCACCTCCCGCGGCATGCCGCCCTGCTTGGGGCGGCGAAATGTCTAGAGCCGCCCCTGGTCAAACTGAGCAACAAGCTCCAACAATCCAAAGAAATGTCCATTCTGCAATGATCCAAATGTGTCATTTGATCCTCGGAAAGGCAGACCACATTCAGCTAATGTTTGAATAACCGCTATAACACGCTGCAAGACATGCTGCCAGTATTCACGCTCCCCTTTAATTTGTTCTTCCAATTTTTGTGTCAATCCAAAGTCCTGTCTTCAACTTAAATATGTCAACATTGAATCTCTGTGAATAGTGTTATTTTCATGTTGTTCAATTAAAACAGTATTCCGCCAGTCACTAAATCCGTCTGCAGCAAACCGGGATGTTGAAGTTTTATATACAAAAAGTTTGAAAACAAAACAGTCCACAGACCCTGTTGATGGCAAATATAGTAGCCATTCTCAAGTGCATTTCTCACCATTCACTTTCATGCTGAAAAATATTTTTTGTGGACAATATCTTGCTTGTTTGCCATTGGTAAAAGTCCGATACGATTTCTCAAATGGCCCAGTGTTGTGTTGACAGTCATTTGGTCCACATCCAGTAAGCTACATCATCGGTACTGAAATCAACCCACATACCAGTGTAACCCTTCTGCTCCTCTGAGCTGGCAGCAACAAGGGCCGGATTCAGTATCCAGGGGTTCCTTTTCAATAACACAATGCAAAACTGGCTCGAGCCCCCACCCAGTGACCTGGGACAATTACATACCACCCCCCCGGGCGCCTCTAGGAGGCAATACTTCCCCTCTCGCAAGCACGGAGTCCGAGTGTAGCAAAATCCTTTTAATAAAGGAGGGAAACAATGTGGCATCACGTTGGAGAGACACCACAAACAGGACTATACACAAACCATAAGCAAAAAAACCCACCTCCAAGTACGTTTGGCAATGTCCTTTCCCCCTTAGGGTCTTAAGTCCAATCACCCCAAAGTCCAACAACCCAAGAGTCTCTGTCTCTGGTCAGTGCCACCCCAGAGTTAGAAAGTTTATCTGCAGAGTTTTACACCCCCCAGCCTGGGTGGAAATGGGGGGGGCACACACACAGGGTGTTAAGGGACACCTTACGTGGGCCAGGGCCGACTGCTCCGCCTCGCCGTGGAGTTCTGCTGCAGCCTTCACCATGACCAGCTCCACTCCACCAGCTGTGCCGCTCCTCCAGCTGACCCGTGAGCCGCTCCAGCCGCCCCCGCAAACCACTCCACACTGCGCTGCTCCAACGTACTGCAGACTGCTCCGCTCTGCCAGCCGCTTAGCGATAGATCTTCAGGCTCCCCCACCAGTTAACACAGCACTCAGTAATCCCAGCTCAGTACGCTTAGCTCTTTTAGTGATTTCAGCTTGTAGTAGGGGAGCCCTGGTGCACCATTGGCCCAACGTGAATTCAGGTCAGCAACCTCTAGATGGACTCCTAAAGGATTCAAAATTAGCTCTGCTCTTCAACAGTGGAGAGAGGAGGATGTGCAATTGGTGTTCCAGGCCCTCAAAAGGGGCCCATACCATCAGGTACACACACCAGTCCCCAACCTCTCTCAATTCACTGGGTTTTGGAACCCATGTCCCTTGTCTAGCAAGTACTATTTAATGTAGGTTGAGTCATTTCTGTCATAGAGCAGTCTCATAGTTCCTTATTCACATAATTAAGGTAACAGCACGTTTTTTCCTTCCTGCCCCAATAACAAAGAAATTGGGGATCCCACAGCTGTGAAAATAACCATCCCAGGCTGCTGTGTGTTATGCTAAGTGGAGTGGGTTTACCAATGCAAATGCACATTCCTGAAATTCCTTTGCCCACTCCTCATAATTTACCACCAGATGTCAGGGTAGAGCTCATCCTGACTCTGCTTACACCAGGATCTTTTCTCCTATTATTTACAGCATGAGCAGGTTCAGTCTCTGACACATCCACACCTTCTAGAACAATATCTGTTTTACCACCAGGAGTAGGATGATCAGTTACAGTCTCTGACACATCCACATGTTCTGGAATGGTGTTTGTTTCACCAATAGAAGAAGGGTCAGTCTCTGAAACACCTACAGGGTTTGGAACAATGTCTGTGCTACGGTGAGAATATGTTAATTCTGATGGATTCGCTTTGAAAAATGATGTCAGCTTTGGAAGATTTTGGAAAATTGCAGTAGTTTTTTGTTTTGTTTCTTCCGCTGGTTTACATTTCTGTGCTCCACTCAGTTGGTTACATTTCATCCTGTCCCTTATCTCAGTTATCTGAACTTAAAAAAAATTACACAATGTACACTATTTTATGTATATATATATAAGAAAGAAAAAACAAAATCAAGTACATATAACTTGGAAGAATATATCAATAATAAAACATAAATTTATTGCAATACATGACAGGATCTGATTTCCTCACATTATTTCGATCTACGTTAGTAGGACACCCCCCTGGTTTAGGTGGGGATAAGTAATACAAAGAGAATAGAAAAAGTGTAAAGAAGTCTAACAAAGTTCTGATTTTTCCCATGATGACTCCTTCGATGCTTTTTTTGAAATATCAAATATCAAATTTTTTCCAAAAAAAATCTGTTTTTTTGGTGCCTCCTGCTTTGCTGGTGCCTTAATCATGTGCTTAGTCTACCTATTGGGTAATCCAGCCCTGGCTGGAGCCCTCACCCCCCACACACACACCCCAACCCCCTCCCCCAGTCCAGAGCCCCTTACCACACCCTGAACTCCTCATTTCTGACCCCACCCCAGAGCCCTCACCCCCTCCCACACTCCAACCCCCAATTTCATGAGCATTCGTGGCCCACCATACAATTTCCTTACCCAGATGTGGCCCTTGAGCCAAAACGTTTGTCCACTCCTGCTCTACAGCATAAGCTGAAAGCTACGTGGCCCTTAGCTATGGTTATTGAGCAGACTCATTAATCTCGCTCTCTATGTGGTCTCGGTGCCACTAAATGGTACAAAGCACCACAACCAGTAGGTGTGTGGGTTACACCAGTGGTTTTCAAACTTTTTTTCTAGGGACCCAGCTGAAGAAAATTGTTGATGCCCATGACCCAACGGAGCTGGGGATGAGAGGTTTGGGGTGTGGGAGGGGCTCAGGGCTGGGGCAGAGGGTTGGGGTGCAGGGATGAGGGCTGTGGGGTGAGGCTGGGAATGAGACATTCAGAGTGTGGGAGGGGGCTCTGGGCTGGGGCAGAGGGTTGGGCTGGGGGTGCAGACTTTGAGGTGGGGCTGGGGAAGAGGAGTTTGGGGGGCAGGAGGGGCTCCAGGTTTGAGGGGGCTCAGGGCTGGGCTTAGGCTGAGAATTTACCACCAGCGGCTCCCTGTCAGCGGCGCAGCCAGGATGCAGAGGCAGGCTTCCCGCCTGTCCTAGCACTGTGGACCGCGCTGTGCCTGAAGCGGCCAGCAGCAGGTCCAGCCCCTAGGCGGAGGTGCGCAAGCGGCTCCGCGTGGCTCTTGCCTGCAGGAACCGCCCTCCAAGATTCCATTGTCCAGGAACCGGCCAGTAGGAAGGCGGAGCCGGTTCTCGGGGTGAGGGCAGCGCCCAGAGTCCTGTGGCCTCCCAGCCTAGAAGTCGGACCTTCTGCTGGCCGCTTCCAGGGTGCAGCGCGGTGTTGGTGCAGGTAGGCACTAGGCTACCTTAGCTGGGCAGCACCGTCAACGGGACTTTTAATGTCCCACTCAGCAGTGCTGACCAGAGCGACCCAGTGCCGTACATGCCATGACCCAGTAATGGGTCACGACCCAAACTTTGGGAAATGCTGGGCTACATGGTGACGCGGTGGACTAGACCCTGAGATGCCCTACTGGAGGCCTTGTGGCCCTGCCACACCCTGCCCCAGAAAAGAGCAGTAGAGAGGTCATCCAAGCTGCCTAGAGTGGCTGTGTGGGAGCCGCCAATCAGGGTCCAGCAGGTCAGTATAAGAAGAGCTGCAGGGCCAGCCTAGCAGGACTTCAGTTCCTTGCTAGAGCTGGGTGGTGCTCCAGGCTGGTTGTTGGGACTCCAGAAGGACAAGGCTCTGAGGTAAGGGTGAAGAATGTGTGGGAGCCATGGGGAAGTGGCCCAGGGAATTACAGCAGCAACACAATTTATTTAAAGGGACATTGCAGATGGCTGCTCTCTATAGGGTCCCTGGGCTTGGACCTGGAGTAGAGGGTGGGCCTGGTTCTGCACCCAGCCACTGGTAAAGTGGCCTGGACTTTGAGGTACCCCAGAAGAGGGACTGAACTGTACTGGCCCAGATGAAGACCTGGGCCGGAGAGACCCTGAGAGGGTGAAGACACTGTCTCCAGGGAAGGAGCCTTGGGGCTTTGCTCTAGTCTGGAGCAGGAACAAACAGAGACATCACAGAGGGCACTGAGAGAGGCCCCTGTTGGACTTGTACCCTGAAAGTGGTTTGTGTTGCTTTTATCTCACAGACAGCACATGTATGACTTGGCCAGAGGGCTGAGTCACCGAAGAGCTTCCACAGACAGAGGATGTTTATTAGATGGTCAAAAATCCACAATCAAGAAAGAGGAGAACTTGGCCTAAAAGCCCATCATGATTCAGTGAAGAAGTGAAGGCAGCATTTAGAAATAAAACACTATATAAGAAATGGGAAAAGTGGAAATAGATAGCTTTTAATTTATATTGATTGCTATCAAGTGTAGACAATAGATAAGGGATGCTAAAGACATCAAGAAAAAATCTGTTTGGTAGAGCTAAGAATAATAAGCTTTTAAAGTACATTAGGAACACAAGAAATGTGCTAACACTGGTCTAGGCCCTTTATTAGGACTGGATAACTTGTATCCAAGAGTCCCAAAAGCGTTAGCTGAGGAGATCTCAAGCCCACTAACATTAGATTTTAACCAAGATAATCAGGGAAATTCCAGAATATTGGAAGTTGTGCTAATATTCTAAATGAGCATGTAGGATGAAATGGGTAACTATAGGCTGGTTAGTCTGACATTAGTCCCAGGCAAATAACAGAAAAGCTGATATGAGGTTCTGTGGATAAAGAATTTAGGGATGGGGGTTCCACGACCACCACTCCCAAGAGAAGGAGGTGAGTGGTGGTGGTCGGGGACTCCCTCCTCAGGGGGACTGAGTCATCTATTTGTCACCCCGACTGAGAAAACTGAGAGGTCTGCTGCTTGCCAGGAACGATGTGATGAAGAGACTGCCGAGACCCATCGATCCCTCGGATCGCTACCCCTTCCTGCTTCTCCACGTGGGCACCAAAGATACTGCCAAGAATGACCCTGAGCAGATCACTGTAGACTACGTAGCTCTGGAAAGAAGGATAAAGGAGTTTGAGGCGCAAGTGGTGTTCTCGTCCATCCTTCCTGTGCAGGGAAAAGGCCTAGGTAGAGATCGTCGAATTGTGGAAGTCAGCGAATGGCTACGCAGGTGGTGTCATAGAGAAGGCTTTGGATTCTTCAACCATGGGATGGTGTTCCAAGAAGGAGGAGTGGTAGGCAGAGACGGGCTCCAGCTAACAAAGAGAGGGAAAAGCATCTTCGCAAGGCTGGCTAACTTAGTGAGGAGGGCTTTAAACTAGATTCACCGGGGGAAGGAGACTAAAGCCCTGAGGTAAGTGAGGAAATGGGATACCGGGAGGAAGCATGAGCAGGAGAGTGCAAGAGGGGAGGACTCATGTCTAAGACTGAGAAAGCGGGACAATCAGTGAGTTATCTTAAGTGCCTGTACACAAATGCAAGAAGCATGGAAACAAGCAGGGAGAACTGGAAGTCTTGGCACAGTCAAGGAATTATTATGTGATTGGAAAAACAGAGACTTGGTGGGATAACTCACATGACTGGAGTATTGTCATGGATGGATATAAACTGTTCAGGAAGGACAGGCAGGGCAGAAAAGGTGGGGGAGTTGCATTGTGTGTAAGAGAGGAGTATGATTGCTCAGAGCTCAGCTATGAAACTGCAGAAAAACCTGAGAGTCTCTGGATTAAGTTTAGAAGTGTGAGCAACAAGGGTGATGATCTGGTGGGAGTCAGCTGTAGACCACCAGACCAATGGGATGAGGTGGACAAGGCTTTCTTCCGGCAACTAGCAGAAGTTACTAGATCACAGGCCCTGGTTCTCATGGGAGACTTTAATCACCCTGATATCTGCTGGGAGAGCAATACAGCGGTGCACAGACAATCCAGGAACTTTTGGAAAGTGTAGGGGACAATTTCCTGGTGCAAGTGCTGGAGGAACCAACTAGAAGCAGAGCTCTTCTTGACCTGTTGCTCACAAACCAGGAAGAATTAATAGGGGAAGCAAAAGTGGATGGAAACCTGGGAGGCAGTGACCATGAGATGGCAAGTTCAGCATCCTGACTCAAGGAAGAAAGGAGAGCAGCAGAATACGGACCCTGGACTTCAGAAAAGCAGACTGACTCCCTCAGGGAACTGATGGGCTCGATCCCCTGGGAGAATAACATGAGGGGGAAAGGAGTCCAGGAGAGCTGGCTATATTTTAAAGAATCCTCATTGAGGTTGCAGGAAAAAAACATCCCGATGTGTAGGAAGAATAGTAAATATGGCAGGTGACCAGCTTGGCTTAACAGTGAAATCCTTGCTGATCTAAAACACAAAAAAGAAGCTTACAAGAAGTGTAAGATTGGACAAATGACGAGGGAGGAGTGTAAAAACATTGCTCAGGCATGCAGGAGTGAAATCAGAAAGGCCAAATCACACTTAGAGTTGCAGCTAGCAAGAGATGTTAAGAGTAACAAAAAGGGTTTCTTCAGGTATGTTAGCAACAAGAAGAAAGTCAAGGAAAGTGTGGGCCCCTTGCTGAATGAGGGAGGCAACTTAGTGACAGAAGATGTGGGAAAAGCTAATGTACTCAATGCTTTTTTTGCCTCTATCTTCACAAACAAGGTCACCTCCTCCTCATACTGTGCTTCCTAGTGCAGCAGTCTGGGAGCTTTCTCTGTGGAGAAAGAAGTGGTTCGAGACTATTTAGAAAAACTGGATGAGCACAAGTCCATGGGGCCAGATGCGCTGCATCCGAGGGTGTTAAAAGAGTTGGCGGATGTGATTGCAGAGCCATTGGCCATTATCTTTGAAAACTCATGGAGATCAGGGGAGGTGTAGTCCCCATCTTTAAAAAAGGGAAGCAGGAGGATCTGGGGAACTACAGGCCAGTCAGCCTCACCCCAGTCCCTGGGAAAATCATGGAGCAGGTCCTCAAGGAATCAATTCTGAAGCACTTAAAGGAGAGGAAAGTGATCAGGAACAGTCAGCATGGATTCACCAAGGGCAAGTCATGCCTGACTAACATAATTGCCTTCTATGAGGAGATAACTCGCTCTGTGGATGAGGAGAACTCAGTGAATGTGTTATTCCTTGACTTTAGCAAAGCTTTTGATATGGTCTCCCACAGTATTCTTGCTGGCAAGTTAACGTATGGGCTGGGTGAATGGACTGTAAGGTGGATAGAAAGCTGGCTAGATCGTTGGGCTCAACGGGTAGTGATCAATGGCTTCAAGTCTAGTTGGCAGCCGGTATCAAGCGGAGTGCCCCAAGGGTCGGTCCTGGGGCTGGTTTTGTTCAATATCTTCATTAATGATCTGGAGGATGGCACGGACTGCACCCTCAGCAAGTTTGCAGATGACACTAAACTGGGAGAAGTGGTAGATAGGCTACAGAGGGGCCTAGACAAATTAGAGAATTGGACCAAAAGAAACCTGATGAGGTTCAACAAGGACAAGTGCAGAGTCCTGCACTTAGGACGGAAGAATCCCATGCATGGCTACAGACTGGGGACCGAATGGCTAGGAAGCAGTTCTGCAGAAAAGGACCTAGGGGTTACAGTGGACAAGAAGCTGGATATGAGTCAACAGTGGGCCCTTGTTGCCAAGAAGGCTAACAGCATTCTGGGCTGTATAAGTAGGGGCATTGCCAGCAGATCGAGGGACATGATCATTCCCCTCTATTCAACATTGGTGAGGCCTCATCTGGAGTACTGGGTCCAGTTTTGGGCCCCACACTACAAGAAAGATGTGGAAAAAATGGAAAGAGTCCAGCGGAGGGCAACAAAAATGCTTAGGGGGCTGGAGCACATGACTGATGAGGAGAGGCTGAGGGAACTGGGATTGTTTAGTCTGCAGAAGAGAAGAATGAGGGGGGATTTGATAGCTGCTTTCAACTACCTGAAAGGGGGTTCCAAAGAGGATGGATCTAGACTGTTCTCAGTGGTACCAGATGACAGAAGAAGGAGTAATGGTCTCAAGTTGCAGTGGGAGAGGTATAGGTTGAATATTAGGAAACACTATTTCACTAGTAGGGTGGGGAAGCACTGGAATGGGTTACCTAGGGAGGTGGTGGAATCTCCTTCCTTAGAGGTTTTTAAGGCCTGGCTTGACAAAGCCCTGGCTGGGATGATTTAGTTGGGGATTGGTCCTGCTTTGAGCAGGGGGTTGGACTAGATACCTCCTGAGGTCCCTTCCAACCCTGATATTCTATGATTCTAAGAAAGGCAAGATATTCTTGTCCATTCAACCTGGTTTTTTGAAAAATAGGTCTCAGTAAAGGGACCTGATTTCATTTTTGGGTGAGATTATAAATTTTGCTGCTCATGGTAACTGGTTTGGCATAATAATTAGATGTCTCTAAGGCAAGTGACCTAGTCCCACCCAACATACTGATAAAAAATCAGCACTAAACATAATGTCCATATTTAATGGCATCAAAATGCGTTAGCTGATATATCACAAAAAGTAATTGTAAATGGGGACTCATCATCCAATGGGGGTATTTGAAGTGGGGTCCTGTAGAACAAAGTAATATTCAATACCTTTATCAGTGAGTTGGAAGAAAATATAAAATCATTGCTGGTAAAATTTGCAGATGATACAAAAATCGATGGAGTGGTAAATAATGATAGATAGGGACAGGTTAGTTACACAGATCAGAGTGATCTAGGTACTTGGTAAAGAGGGCTAATTTAAATAACGCATTTTAATATAAAACAACACAGAGCAAACTATGTAGCTCACACTTACAAGACGAGGGACTGGAATATGGAATAGGAGCAGGAAGTTGAATTGGCGAGACAATTACTGATACAGTTGTGACATTCTATACCTCGAGGGAGAGTCCTGTAACCCGCATATTCCTCATTTTTTATATAATCGTGATCTTACCTTCAAGGCCTGCCCCATATGTATCAGGGAAAAGGTTATGATCTGCTGAAGGTCATTTCTCTGTCCATAGATGTACATCATTAATGCATATGAAGCTATGAGAATTGTGTTTTATGGTTTTCACTAAAACATGCTGTAAGTTGCGGAATCAGCCAGATATCAGCTCCCCAGAGGCGACAGCAAGGAAAGTAACCAGTGCCCGGACGGGGTGTCAAACAACCCATCAACAACCGTTGTCCTGCAAGGGAGCTGCAATTCAATGACTCACCTGCATGAGGCCACACCAGGGAAATTGCTCAACCTTGCCTGGAGACTCAGTAATGCCCCCAGACGTGCCTGGACTTGTATGTTCCCCAAGCACATGGGACTGAGGGTATAGAACAGAACAGAGCGGGCCCATGTTTCGCCTTTCTCCTGCCCTCACCTACGCTGCAAGCAACCAAGACACTCAGAAGAAAACTGAAGACTCCAACGGAGGAGACTGGCCCAGGTTTAAAGGATAAACCTGTATATTAAGCATAGGCATGGACTCCGTGGGTGCTCTGGGGCTGGAGCACACACAGGGAAAAATTGGTGGGTGCTGAGCACCTGCCGGCAGCCCCCCTATCAGCTCCCGCTGGTGGGCCCACTGATCAGTGCCTCCCCCTCCCTCCCTGTGCTTCCTGCAATCAGCTGTTTTGTGGCATTGGGGAGGCTCTGAGGGGGAAGGAGCAAAGATGTGGTGCACTCAGGGGACGGAGTGGAACTGGGCAGGAAGGGGTGGTGTGTGGCCTGGTAGGAAGAAGCGGGGTGGGAGTAGGGTCTTGGGGGAAGTGGTGGAGTGGGGGCAGGGCCTGGGGCAGAGCCAGGGGTCAAGCACCCCCTGGCACTTTTGAAAGTCGGTGCCTATGATATTCAGGATGGCAATATCCTGTGAGGTGAGAAACAGTTTAGTCTAGCTGTTGCCCAGTCTAATAGGGTTAAGAGTTTAGACAGTGTGCACTTTTTTCTTTTGGTAACTAACTGACTTTTTGCCTAACACTTTGTCACTTGAAATCTCTCTTTTGTAGTCAATACATTTGTTTAGCTGTTTATCTTTACCAGTGAGTTTGCCTGAAGTGTGTGGCAAATGTGCTGAGGTTTGCAAAGGCTGGTGTATGTCCACTTTCCATTGATGAAGTGGTGAACCAATTAATTAATTTGCACTGCTCATCTTGAGCAGGGCAAGACAGTATATTCCTGGGGTATAGTGCTGGGAGCTGCGGGGATTTGGCTCTGGTGCCTTTCCCTACCTGTGCTGTTACTGATTAGCCCCCATGCAATCACAGGACAGTCAGTGGGCAGGCAGGTGGGTAAACTAGCCCAGAATTGGACCTTTGATTTCACCAATTAAAAATATCTTCTGAGCAAATTTCATATGGAAGTGACTGAGAGATATAGACATGGGACCCCACAAAATGTCCTGTTACAGATTCACCTGGCCGACATACAGATTAAACCTATCTACTGTTTTAATGAAAATAGTTTGACTTAGTTCATTTCTTAGAAGTCTTTTACTGAAGTCATCAAAAATCAGTACCAAAGTGCTGGCATGACAGGAATACAAATAGTTTATTTATATAACAGACTCCAATTTATACCTCTATCATTGCAAGACAAATCCCACCTGGAATAGAACTATGACCTTTCATTTTGATCTACTCATCGATAACGTATAATCAAAACTTGCCCAAGCAGGTACCAGCGACACTCCCTCCATGTTCCTGGTTTCCCTTTGGAACGCTGGCAGAATAGCAGGACGACTTTGGATCTGGCAAGTCCCCTCACCATGATTTGTGTTGGAGAAAAAAAATGGGTAACACGAATAGGACAATTGAAAAACCAGCAAACAGCTTCAGAGAAGCAACGTGGACCAGGATGATGGATCCTCTAAACAGTGACGGCTCAGCTCACTGGGGAAGGCCAGGCCGCCTCTGACAGCTGTTAATAGGAAAAAGCGGATCAAACAATTGATAGGAAATTATTTTACACTGACAGAGATCTTTAAAGCTGGACACAGGTGTCCTTCCCAACAACTACTGCAACCTGCTTATTGCAGAGAGACATTAACCCATTTCACCTCAGCAGGACACTCCAGCCTGGGACATTCACCTCACTGGTGAGATATTTCACCTGCTTCCTCCCTCCTCAGCCTGCTTTTTTCTTCAGTATCAATAATTGGTGAGCACGTTTCCCCCAAGACAGTTCCAGAGGCTCAGATTTGGAGCTTGTATGCTGCATAAGTGTATTCCAGTTTTTGTTGGTTTGTTTTTATTGGCTTTAGGGAGAAATGTAGAGCTGGGCAGAGAAGGCCCATTCCATTTCGTGGAGGATTTCGAAATTTCAAAATTTGGTTTTATTCAGACTTGGAATAAAATACACCCACATTTTGAAATTCTCCACACAAGGGAACGGCGCGTCGGCTCTGGGGCAGTGCCCCAAGCAGGCTGTCCCAGAGTTGGGGGCACTGGAAGTTCTGGGTCTATGACTCCTAGGCAGCCCACCAGTCAAGCTGCCAAGGAGCCAGGCGGATGAGCTGGCCAGAACCCAGGCAGCGTTCTGACAGAACAGTGTCAAAATCAAACCACCTCTGCAAAAGGGGAAGAGTTTGATGATTTGTCAAATTCCAACGAGAAAATATTTTGTTGAGATTTTTCTGACTTGCTCTGGTAAAATAGCCATGTTTATGTTTAGTCCTTTGAGAGGATGTAGTTCCACTGGGGCTAGAATGGGCCTAGTTATGAGACGAGAGAGCTGGAGACACACTTGTGGTGCTGGGTTAGGGGATGAGTGTTCAGCTTATAGTTCAGAACACTGAAGATGAATCATTAGAGCTCTAAGGGGTTATTCTCCTCCTTAAATTTTCTTTTCTGAAATCAACTGCGCCTGGAATTGAGTCAGAGGGGAAGGTTCGCAGATACTAGTCATGAGCTCCATACGAGAACCTGGATAAATAAACAGAACATGCAGTTCACCTCATTTATTTCTCAACTGGTTTCATGTGACATGTTGTTTCCGTGGTGGGGTTGCTTTCAGCTCTGCACTTCAATACAGAGGTCAAGTCACTTTCAAAAGAATGAAAACAAAAATTTTCTCTCTTACCAGAGTTGTAAACACATGTTTGGGTCTTCTCGCCTATGGTACAAACAGAGGGTCAATGAAATGGGATCTGCCCAGGTAGAATTTTCAACTGCGTTCTACTATTTCCAAACAAACATAGGAACTGCCGGACGGGATCTAGCCTGGTGTCCTGTCCCTGACTGAGGTGAGGCCCAGCTGTATCAGGAAACTGCAAGAAACCCCGGAGGGGAATAACCTACACATAGAGGAAATTTCTTCCCCAACCCTGGCAGTTAGTAAGTGCCTTTTGTCCTCAAGCCTAAGGGTTTATTGCCCTTTTAAAACAATTAGTTTATCCTATGTAACAACTGTGGAGATTCTGTCTATATAAATGGCTAATTATTTTTTTGAATTCTGCTGAGCTCTTGGAGTCATGGAAACGTTGTGGCAATGAGTTCCACAAGTTAACCCTGCATTCTATATAACAGGGCCACACACCCTTTTACTAGTGATAAATTACACACTGCCATTTCCCCCATCTCATGTATTATTTGTATATCTCCATCATGTTTCCTTTTATGTCTTTTCTCTTAGCTCAGCCATCCCAATCTCTCCCATAGAAACCTCTCCAGACCTCCGATCATTTTCATCTCTTCTCTCTGAACTCTTTCTCCATCCCCACCTGCCCCAATAAATCTTTTAGAGCTAGATGATCAGACCCAAACCTAGTATCCCAGGGAAGAGTGACCAATTGATTCATGTTCTAATTAAGGCTGCGAGTCTGTCCCTGAGGTCATGGAGGTTACAGATTCTGTGACTTCTGCACCTGGTAGGTGCGACTGATCCCAGGGCCACCCGAGCAGCTCGGGAGGCTTCGGTGCAGGCACACTGCCCTCCCCCGCAGCACTGGTCCCGGGGCAGCGGGGCCACCACCCCCCCGACCAGCAGCAGCGGCGACTGTTCCGGGCTGCCCCCTCCTCTCTTCCCCGCTCCCCCAGCACCAGTGGGAGCCCGAGAGGCCCTTCCCCCAGCAGGTGCCACAGAGCCCCTGAGAACACCCAAGATTTAGTCTGGGGTATATAGTACAAGTCATGGACAGGTCCAGCAGCGTATTATCACCTAGGATGGCAAATTTATAATAGCAGCATTTTTGTAATCACTGCATCAGTGGCACCGCGATTCTACCAATCATAGCACGTATTGAAACCACCAATGACGGCACGACACCATTTAGTAAACATACTCACAAGAATTCTAAACATTAATAATATGACCAGAAGGAAGAAATTAAGTGGTTCTCAGTTTTGGATCCATGTGCGGTCCCGCGCTATAAGCAAAATCGCACTATACAGACGTGCGTTCAAGCGAGGGTCTGGTGTACTTGTCATTTTATTTATAATAAAACGTGTAAATGTTAAATTATTCTAATGATATTTAGATTCATTTTAGTTCAAATGAATTTGTAAAAAAATTAAAATAAATTCATATGGGGCTTGGGGTGGTAATTATTTCAGGGCCTGGGGTGGCAAAATCATTAATTCACCAATTTTAAACCTTGAAATTTTGTTTCTTGCCTATGACTTATCCATGACTTTTACTTAAAAAAAAAAAAAAGACTAAAACTTAACCTTAGTTATTAATATCTTCACATTATTTTCCAGCCCATCATTCCAGATGCATGGTAATGTTTTGTTTGGTTTCTAGACTTTCCAGCACATTGAACAGGGGTTTGCATTGAGATTTGCACTGAAGTCTCCACAATGATGGCCCGGTCTCTTTCTGAGTTGATACAGCTCATTAACAATCCAGTGAAATTATCCCTCACAATGTGCATTACCTTGAATGTGTATCAGTGATTTTCACCTGATCTTGCGTTGCCCATTCACCCAACTTGGTTATATAATAATATAATATATGGAGATATACCGATCTCGTAGAGCTGGAAGGGACCCCAAAAGGTCATCAAGTCCAGCCCCCTGCCTTCATTAGCAGGACCACATACTGATTTTGCCCCAGATCCCTAAGGGGCCGCCTCAAGGACTGAATTCATAACCCTGGGTTTAGCAGGCCAGTGCTCAAACCTCTGAGCTATCCCTCCCCCTTCTTGCTGAAGTTCCTCACCATTGTCCCTAGTCGTGACTGCCCCAAATAATGTGTCATCTGCACACTAGGCCACCCACTGCTCCCTTTTCCACAGCCTATGGATTTGCTGTGCCATGTCTGAGGAGCCACAGCTGCTCGGCCAGGGCTCCTATGGACTCTGTATGGGGCATGTGTGTGTTGAAGACTCACAGTGATTTGGGGCCTTCACCTGTCTTCCTAGTGTTCTCATCACCTGATGTCTAGGCACCTTCTCTTTCCTCAGTGAGTGCTTGGGACCCAGTGTCCACTCACCACAGCCCAAGCCCTCTCTAGCAGCAAGAGTCGTGGCAGCCTGTCTCCCGCAGCCCTGGTGGCAAGTCCCCATGTCAGCATCCCTCTCATCAGCTCTCCCTGAAGTGGGGTTTTCAAATTCACCACAGCAAATAGCCCCACACAAATATTTCTTGTGTTCAGCCCAGTACTCACCGCCCAGGTACGCGCAGTTAAAATGGCTGCAGGTCCGGTTTGTGCTCCGGAGGTCAAAGCTGTTACTTCCTTGTCCTTGGGACACACTGAATATCTCATGGACTGGGATTAACACTTCTTCGTCGGGAGGACTGTATGAGAAGTTCCAGATCTTCACGCCAAAGCACGTGCGGATGGTGAAGAGTGCGGGCGTGGCTGTTAGGTTCTTAGTGCTGTATCTCTCAGCCACTTCTTCTTTAATAGATGAAGAGGCAAAGTGTCCAAACCTGATGTCACCTGATTCTGTGTGCTGAAAACTGACAGAAACCCCCCGGTACACTGTCGTATTGTACATCACATCACACCTCCCTCGTAGGAGCTGTATGGCTCTTGTCAAGTAATAATGAAAGGCTTTGAACTGGAAACTGGCCATGTAATGAGCTCGAGATGTCCCAGCCCCTCTCACTGCTGCATTCAACTCACTGTGAAAGTCATTGTCAGTATAGGCTACTATGGCTCTTCCATACTCATCTTCAAAGCTTTTGGGGAGAGAAATTTCTTTTTTTACACATTCCCATTCTTTTTCTGCATTTTCCCACACCGTTCTAAACACTGAGGACATGGACTTTTCTTTCTCTAGCAGTTCAGGTGCAATTCCATCCATTTCTTCAGCACATCCTATATACTGGTCATCAAAAGCATCAGGCATCATGCTCAGCTCCACCTGGCATTGTGCCTGGGAGAATAAAGGAAACATACAGTCACATTAGCATTTGAGTTACAATAGCACCTAGAGGTCACACCCAGGATTGGGGCCCCGTTGTGCTCAGCCCTGTACAAACACACAAAGAGATGGTCTCTGCCCTTAGTAGCTTACCTCTAAATAGACAAGACAGAGGAAAGGTGGGAGGGGGGACATATAGGCAGAATCCTCAGTGTGTTGCATGGCAAATGTTATGTTGAGGGGGAAGGGACGACACACCCAAGGACCAGCAAGACCTGTAATCACGGCAGATGCATGTTTCGTTTACTTGGGACTGTGTTAGTGTCATAGATACATTGTGTGCAGGTGGGGAGGGGGAGGTTAGGAAGAAAGGCAGGAACTGATACATTAATAGGGAAGACAAAGCCTGAGGAACAAGGGACATAGAAGGGAGGGAGATAGGAGGGACTAAAAACCCAATCCACTCCCACGGGAATTTCTAGAAATCACCCCCATTTACCTCAGCGGGAGTCAGCAGGTTGCCATGTTCATAAGCCAGCCATGCACTGCATGCTCCAGGGCTGGCGGTGCCCATGGGAAGATTCCATCCAGGATCCAACCCCCAAACGCGCTTGTAGGACGGCAACACCGTTGTGATGGGTTGTATAAACCCCACACTGGTTAACCAAAGGTTAACAGGAGCCTGAGCCCCTTTAGGCTGCGGGGTGGCACTTGGAGGGGTGTTATGCACAAATGGTGATCAAATCCGGCTGGGAATGTCCCCTCTTGGGCTAAAGGCAGAGAGAGGCCTGGAGCCAGAACTGAGGGCTTAGAGCCAGGAGGAGGCCTGGGAGGCTGGGGGCAGTGAAGCCTGCGGCCAGAGATGAGTTGCCTCAGGCCAGGAGGAAGCCGGGGACAGTGTTGGTAAAGCCTAGGGGGCGTTTGGACTGGAGTTTGAGGGGCTGCAGGGAGGGTGGGGGGGAAGACCTCGGCAGTCCCTCTCCTGGCAGTAAAGAGTGGAGAGACCTGAGGGGAACAGGGAGGCTGAGGGAGGTTTAATTTTGTTCTTTTGGTTTGGGATCCTGTTGGGTGATTCCACGGGGGAGCCCTGCGAGCCCAGCCCTGAAAGGAGGGTGAGCTGGGAGAGGCTGTGGGGACTGGAAAGAGGCTGTGGTGGGAAGATATCCAGGGAGGCAGCAGTAAGGAGTCTGATGAAGCAGACCTTGGCTGCTGGTCAAAGGGTCCCTGGACTGGAACCCAGTTTAGTGGGAGGGCCTGGGGGTTCCCCCCCCCCCCCAGCCACTGCAAAATGTGGTGTGGGGCCCTGATTAGACAAAAATTGTCAGAGGTGGTCTCAGTGCATTTGGTCCTGCCTCAACAGGGGGGCTGTATCGGATGACCTCTCGAGGTCCCTTCCAGCCCTACACGTCTATAGGTCTAAGGCAGTATGGCTGCCTGCAAAGCCTTGAGCAGAACCACGAGAAAACATAGAGTGCTTCCCTGGCAAAGCTCAGGAGTTTACCTGAGGGATTCCCAGACAGGTTTGAAGGCTGAAGTATGTCAAGGGGATCAGCAGAGACTTCACCATGGTTCCAACATCCCTGTGCGGCTGCAGGAGAATCCATCAGGAACGTCAGTGGAGATTTGGGGGAAAGAACACATCAAAACCAAACATCCTCCCCATTGTTTCACTGTGATCCGTTGTTCCACATTCAGTAACTGGGATTTCCCAGGCAGGAATTGCTAATCTCACAGACTGCAGCCCGGCCATAATGGAGGTGAGTTTGACCCTGAAATACAGTTCTCAGCTGGAGGGGTGGGGAGTAGTTGTGGGGAGATCCTGCTTTCACTTCCTAACGGATTCTGTGGGGTGGAAATACTGTACCTAGTGCTGCTGTGTTTACTGGAAACTGCTGCACGGTACACAGAACCCAACAGGCTGGGAAGGTCTGTCGATCGTATTCTAGAGAAAGGGGCTAAAATAATGATATAACTGAATAGTTCAGTGCCTCACCCAAGTGCCTGATCAAGTGTTTGCTCAGCAACCTCATACACTCTGCACCTTGCTGCTTAGTTCTGCCCCAGGGCTAACGGGGTGATCGACGACTCAGATGTCAAACACCAGAGCTGATCCTAGGCCCAAGGGTCAGAACCACACGGCCCTGTCAGAGACACACACAGACCTCTGTCACCTGGCCTGGTCAGGGACCCAAACCACAGCCACACAACCCACACGACCCACATGGAAACAAACAGCGAACAGACCAACACAAAACTCACCCTTTACCTCCGTGCACTGTATCTACAGCTACACCCTGAAAAACTCCCCTGCTTGCCTCTCCTGTTCGCCTGCTGAGCTGATCCCTTGTTTAGAGGATATGGGGTGGAGTTGGGTCTTTGGGGCCAGGGAAAGGGAGCCAGGCATTGGAATTTGGATCCAGGGGGAGAACCCGTGACATGAGGACTAGGGCGTGGCAATGTCTTGCTCAGAGAAAGCAGAGATAGAGTCAGGAATGGAGAGTAACAGGGACTTCCACTGAACACATGGAAATGCCGTCACTCCTCTGGCCTTTGCCTGTAAAGGAGAGGGTGTGTGGTGGTGCTCTCCCTCCCTGGGGTTGGCTTGGTGTGGGTGATGGTACATGGGGTGGTGGGATGGATGTCAGCACAGAGTGAATGGGTACGATATGTAGGGGTGTGATGTGTGTACTGATCGGGTGGGTGGAAAATGAATCTAAACACATTTAATATTTCTAACAACAACAAAGGGCCGGGTGATGCTTCTTCATTTGAAATGGCTCTTCCACGGTAGCTTGACATTGGGAAACAATATCTGAGCTTTGACACATTTGGGGGATACAGCCACATTCTCAGTGGTTCATGTTTTCTTTGTTAAGGACCGAATCCCCTTTTGAATGTAAATGCCTGATTCTCAAGGAGAGAACATCTTCCCACTGCAAAACCCCACAGCTGTGTCCTTTTCCAAACCATATACTGATTTTTTACACATTTCCTCTCTCTCTCTCAGCCATCTTGCTGTAGCACCAGTAATGAAGTTGACTTTCAAAGACTCCATTGGCTATAACTTCACCTGGGGTTTGTAGTAGAGTTAAAGGCTCTGCAAAATACTTAATACAGTTCCAGACTGTGTTACCGTACTTTTTCCACACACCTTCTCTAGGGCTGACAGGAGGATAATGTCAATTTTCCCAGTCCCTGTCCATAGAAAACTCTATGATATATCACTAAAATGTGGATACATTTTCATTTTGTTATAGGTTTTCTTCCCCCTAATGTAGACTTCTCTCAGCACAGAAGCACAATGTAGGCCTTCCTGGAGCCTAGCTAACAGTGTGAACCAAAGGCTGTGAACCAGAGTAGGTCTGGCCTGCTCAATATAGCAACACACCAGATACTGTCTAACACCAAGTAAGCATGTTCCTGACTGGAGATGATGGTTCAGGAGTCCCAGAGTTCTCAAGTATCGCTGTGAACACATTCCTAGGAGATGGTACAGGAACACACTGGTCCTGAGTAAGATAAGAATGCGATGACAGGATAATGGATGGGGATGTTTTGATGGAACTAGCAGGTACCAGGATAAGGCTGGTAACCAAACACATCTGGAGTGCAATACATAAGTTGTCTATATTCATGAATAAAAAGAGAAGCCATAGGAGGACACCTTTGTCCAGCTGAGGGGGCAGTGTCTGACTGAGCTGGTCCATTGTCACAGGCATACATATGTAGTGTCCCTGTAGCTCCTGTAAACCTGGCCGAGCACGTTAGCCACCGAACCGAGCCTCTGGTCTTGCCTTATGAGTAACACTGAGGTCTGCTGAATCAGCAAGTTGTGCTCTCTGCTAATGCACTTAACACTGGAGCTCCAAGAATAATAAAATGTTAGGACTGGAAGGGTCCTTGAGAGGTCTTCTAGTCTAGTCCTCTGCACTCATGGCAGGGCTGAGTATTATCTAGACCATCCCTGACAGCTGTTGGTCTAGCCTGCTCTTAAAAATCTCCAATGATGGAGATTCCACAACCTCCCTGGGCCATTTATTCCAGTGCTTAACTACCCTGACAGGAAGTTTTTCCAAATGTCCAACCTAAACTGCCATTTCTGCAATTTAAGCCCATTGCTTCTTGTCCTATCCTCAGAGGTAAAGAAGAACAATTTTTCATCTCCTCCTTGTAACAACCTTTTATGTACTTGAAAACTGTTATCATTCTCAAGGCTGAATCCCCACTCTGTCACTCTAAGTGCAGAAAGTGGGGGCTCACAAGGATTCTAAAAATCTACCATGTATTAAACTTCTTGTATTAAACTCCCAACATTACAGCTTTTCTCTGACCTTGGCTTGGTAAATTCTGCCACCACCCAAATGCAAAAAAACCCTTTGAACCCAGGAAGGAGCACTTGGGAATTCCTCCCTGTGGGGTACCCTCAAGCCCTTTCACACACACCCTCACCTCCGGGGAAGAGCTGAAAAAGAAAACAAAGGGAATTAGCTGTGGCTACCAGCTAATCAAACAATATGCACAAACCTCTTAGGACACCAAAAATCCAATCCTGTTCTTAAAAAAGGTAAATTTTATTAAAAACTAAAAGGAAAAATAATACATCTGGAAGTTAGGCTTTTTGATAGATCTTAAAAGAAACAATTCCAAAAATTAAGCACCCAAAATAGCTTTCTTGGGGGTTCAACTTAAAGGTTATGTCAAAGTTAGACTCAGGACTCACAGTTTGTCAGACCACTCTGTTTTATTAGCACAGCACTCTGCTAATAACACCCAGATAATGTGAGCCCCATGCACGACACAAACTATCTTATTTATACAGATAAAAGGGCGGGAACTAAACAAAGGGACAAAGAGAGCAAAACTGTAAAATTTACCTGGGGCACAGCAGCATATCCTACTTCCTTACTAACTCTTATCGATCTAAGGCTAATACTTCACCAATTGCCCTTAAGTGGAGCATTGTTTTACCTTAATGTCTGCATTCCTGACACCTGGATTGCAGCATTTCAGCTCTTTTGCTTAAAGGTACACACAGCATTTCTTTAATCCTTTCTATTTTTACAATATAATTCATTCTGCTTTCACAGTTACAAGCAAACAAAAGTATCTGGGGTTAACACAGAGGAGATCCACAAGCCAAAATAAAGAAATAAACCTAATCACATCTAGCTAAACATTCCTAATTTACTTACATATTTGAGAGGTTTCAAATAAGTACTTCTAGGTATGATCTCACGAATTTTCATACCTGGTTCAAGCCTTATACAGCATTTCTGCTTATAGCATTGCTGCACCGTGTCTCCTCTGGAGAACAACAGCACACAGACAAAGGGAAGTTTTTTCCTCATTTTAAAAAGTTCTAGCCTTCCCATTGGCTCTTTTGGTCAGGTGCCCACTCCCTTTTCTTTTACCTGTGGGCTTGTTAACCCTTTACAGGTAAAGCAAGCAGAGAACAGACACCAACAGGGATTTTACAGCTAACTGGCTGGCTGGGTGTCCATCAAAAGGAACTACCCAACCACTTTATTTATCACAGGAGTCCTTGAGGTCAGGCAGGCCTCTGGGTAAAGGGGGCTGGGGGAGGACTTACCCTTTCACTAGCCGATTCCAGGGGTAGTGCAGAAGCCAGGAAAGTTCCCCACAATAGCAGGACCATTCCCCCGCTTACACTTATACACATGGGTGTGTCTAGACAGGAGTTTTGACATCCTAATTTCAGTGGAGTTCACTGATTGCCAATTAACCCACCTAACAGACATCTTTAAAATGCTAATTTAGACACTTCACAAATGTTTGTTACAGCTGAGCCCAAGGGTAAAGCACTAACAGTGTGGGGGGAGGGGACGCAGTGGCAGGGCCGGCTCCAGGCACCAGCAGAGGAAGCACATGCCTGGGGCGGCACATGCTAAGGGGCGGCATTCCATCCATTCTTGGGACGGCACAGTCTGGGCGGTTTTTTTTTGTTGCTTCGGCAGTTCGAGCAGCTTTTGCCTTGTTTTGCTTGGGACAGCAAAAATGGTAGAGCCGGCCCTGTGCAGTGGTGACCTTGCCCAGCTACATCAGAGTAAAAACTACAGAGCCCCTTGTAGGTGAAAACAGCTACAAAACTGTCCCAGTAAAAAAATGTCTGGCGGCTCTCAGTGTATTTCCTCCCAAGTGAACCAACTCTTACTCTGGCTGTGACAGAAATAAAATATTGGACAGACTCAGTAATGCAAACTGGCTAAGAACTGTGAACATCCTATTCCATTAATGTGTTGCCCTGTTTCTGGGAGACCCCCAGTTCAAGTCCTTCCTCCACCTGAGAGGAGAAGAGATTTGAATAGGTATCAATCACCTTTGGGGGGAATGCCCTAGCTACTGGCCTATGGGACAGTCTGGTGTGGGGCTTCCTCAATCTCCCCTGTTGATGCTGTTCCCTGGGGATACATAATCTTAAAAAGGTTTTGGAGGAGGGGGGATGGGAGCCTGGGATTCCCACTGCCAAGGCAGGTGCCAGGAACACTAGGGGACAGGGTCTCTCTCACACTTGCTCTCTCGCTCAGGCCAATGATTCTGTCACTATGGCTCCACAATGGAACAACTTCAGCAGTGGGCCAGAGAAAGAGAGAGTCCAAGCAGCAAGTATGGGAATGACTCTGTAGACCAATGGTTGACGTCATCACCACTTAAGTACTAGAGCCCAGTTCAAATCCTTCTCCCTCTCTGGTAGATTGAGGGGGGGCAAAGTGTGTGTATATGTTCCTGCTTGTCCCAGGTAGTACCCTAACCACTGGGCTTGATCACTTAGTGGTTTCAGCATTGGCCTGCTAAACCCAGGGGTGTGAGTTCAATCCTTGAGGGGGCCACTTAGAGATCTGGGGCAAAAATCAGTACTTGGCCCTGCCTAGTGAAGGCAGGGGGCTGGACTTAATGACCTTTCAAGGTCCCTTCCAATCCTAGGAGATAAATTTTATAAATATATATACACACACACCTAGGAGGGAAGTCATATTACCTCCCAACCCCTGTTTTTTATGTAAGCTTCTTTATACACTTACTAGATCAGGTCCCACAGGCGAGTTAGGTGGAGGAACGCCTATTTTCCCCTTGTTCATGCACCACTGTGGAGCTTCAGGGTGAATGTGCAGAGGTACAGACATAGAAGCCTAGGGAATTCTTTACTGAAAAATTCAGGTGCCAAACAAGTTTACACACCTATAGGGTTCAGGAGCAGCTGAGTGGGGAATCCTAATGGGGGCCTGATTATGAGATTTAGGTGCCTAAAGTGGCAGCTAGGTATGGATAGATATCAGCTGCCCTGGCAATCTCTAGGAAGACATGAACAGCTTTCTGCCTGGGAGGGTCACCTGATGCTATGAACGGATCGTCTTGGTGGTTGTACCAGTAGAGGATGGATCTTTAAAAAGAACAAACTGGGATGTTTGCACTCTATGGAAATAGTTGTAGTCAAAGTGTGTTAGGATGTAGATGTGGGCACAATAAGTGGAATCTTTATTTTCACTCCCTGGGGTTTGAAAGATTTCTGTAGCTTCCCCCCAGTCCTGAAACTTTTCTAATCTTGTAACAAATTTGAGATCTAAAATCAACTCACTGGAAAATATTGGACTTTTAATTCTAAGCACCAAATTCTGCCCTCTGAGACTGCGATTAGTATTACAGAACCACCTAGCGATCCCACCCTGGAGTGAAGTCCCATTGAGCAGTCCCTCTGCTGAGGAGTTTGCAGTCTAAGACAGACAAAGGCTGGTGGAGAAAGAGAAGTAAAGTCACTTGCCCAATGTCACAAACAGCCAGCCAATGACAGAGCTGGGATGAGAACCGAGATCACCTGGCTCTAACATGGGTGCCTTCTCTACCAGACCACAGATACATTGGTGCGGGACAGATGTAGCTGTGGTGAGATTTGTATCATTGACTTTTTTTGCATTTATAACTTTTTATTAATTTGTCAAATACAACAAATAGACCAAAATACCAGATTCATCATAATACAGACAGTAAGTAAAGGGGTCAAGCCCAAAGGGGGTGGGAGGGAAGCGACATATCTATCGTCAGGCTCTGCATTAATCACAGAGCTCTAAGAAGTCAGCGCAAAGGCTGCGGAATGCAGTCGTTGGTTGGCTGCGAGTCGGCCATATCACTGAGCCAGGCATTAACGTTTGGTGGGGATGGACTTTTCCATTTTTGCAAGATCAATGTTTCAGCGACCCAAGCAGATTTGTATCACTGGCTAAACCACAGTCCAACCTGCTGTCTAGGGATGAATGTAGCACAAGTCTCTGCAATGAGGTTAATGAGGAGTAAGAATTTAAAGCTGTTACTATACCTGACTTCCCCGAGTGGCTGCGATTCCCTGGCAGGCTGCTGACCCAAGCAAGAGATGGCTGCAGACTGAATACTACAGCTGCAAATGCTCATACTACAGGAAACCGCCTGCCTTTAGCTAAGAAACCTCCCTGTTGACTTTCACTTTCAGAATTAATGGAATCGTTTTTAGCAACAAGGGCTTGAGCTAAATCTCACTGAAGCCAATGGAAAGACTCTCATTGATTTCAATGGGCTTTGGATCAGGCCTACACAGACTGAAAAGGTTACTATGAGCTAGGACAAGGGCTCCTGAGTATTCCCAGTATCACCTATTTCCCAGTGTATCCACAAAACTACCCTCTTTTTATCCTCTGTGCTTCCGGTTCAAGGATTCTTTATCTCCCTGAACCAGATGTTAAAGCCAAGTAAAGACTCCAAACACTCTGGTATTTTAGAGGCAACAGGTTACTTAGAAACAAAGGGAAACAACATGCAAGCGCGGGAACGGTTCTGCTATTGTGAGGAACTTTCCTGGCTTATACACTGCCCCTGTGAAATGGGCTAGCGAAAGCATCTGAGTCTTTGCTCCCACTGCCTTTACCCAGAGGCTGCCTGACCTCGGGGGCTCCCCTTCCACTCTCCTGTGTGGCAGAGACTCTTGTAACCCCGACAAGGCTGGGCCCAGGATTCCTGGGGGGCTCAACCCCCAACCTTGTTGTGGTCACTTAGGACAGGGGCTAGGGTGTCTCCACTCCAGGGTGCTCTCTCCTCACTGGACACTTCCCTGACCCACTGATCATTCCATGCAACTCAAAGCAAATAAAATGCATTAAACAGCAATCAATTGAAAAAAATAAGAAAAAAATGAGAAAGGTGAATGGAAAACCCGTCACCCCGCTCTGTGGCATGGGGACATCACAACCAGCGTCTCTGGGATGTCAGGGCAGTTCACAGTCTGTTCTTCAACGTCCCGGGCCCCTGCCCAGGCCCTGGCTGTGCTGCAGGGATGCTGTGGGTCGGACACTTGCTCTGGCGGTGGCCACATGCCTTCAGGCTCTAGGTGGCAGGATCCTTCTTCCCAGCATCGCCCCTGCCCCGTCGGGGTTACGATCCCCCTCCAAGTCTGGCCTGCAGAGCCTCTTGGCAGAAGGCATCTACCTGTGCTGGGCCCGCTGCCCAGAGTCCCCCTCACTCTCTCCAGCCACTCACCGCACCCAGCTCCGGATCGCTCCAGTTCCACTGCCTCAGCACAGCTGCTGCTGCTCTGCCTCCAGCCCCCTGGGCTGCTTCTCTGGCCCCTCTGGCTCTGGTTGCTGCAGCTCTGCTCCCAGCACAGGTCTGCTCTCTGGGCTGCTTCTGTGGCCCCTCTGGCTGGCCCGGCCCTGCTCCCCAGCTCAGCTTGGGCCTCTCCTTAGCTCAGCCCCATGCTGACTGACCCAGGCAATTCCAGCTCACCCAGAGGATGGGACCCCCCTGGCCTCCTAACTCCCTCATTAGCCTGCTCGCCCTGTCAATCAGGCTGACCTGGAGCATTGGTCTCTCCCCATTGTTCCTGGGACTGTCAGTCTCAGAGACCTGATTTCCCATCGACCCTTCCCCTTACTTTTAATACTGGGAGCTAGCCACCAAAACACCCCCTCTGAGTTTTAGTAAGGAGCCAAAAGTTTTAAACCTGCTGCCTATGAATTTCATTGGGTGACCCCTGGTTCCTGTGTTATGTGAAGGGATAAATAACACTTCCCTATTCACTTTCTCCGCACCTTTCATGATTGTATAGATCTCTATCATATCTGCCCTTAGTTGTCTTTAATCTCTCGTGATATGGAAGTTGTTCCATACCCATAATAATTTTTGTTGCCGTTCTCTGTACTTTGTTCAGTTCAGATGGGGCTTGTTATCTCACTAGGGAAGCAGGCAGTCAGACTAAACTGAAGGAGAGTGCTACATGCACAGTCGTGAACCAAAAGCAAACTGATGGGCTAGTCTTTGGTCTGCTGCCTTCACGTGTTCTCTCTAATGTGTTTAACAGCTTATTTATCTTAGGTTACAAAACGCTACTGCTAGCTACTCCTTGTGTTGCCAAAGGTTTCGCTCTTGGCATCCGCTGTTAGTTT
Source organism: Mauremys mutica (assembly GCF_020497125.1). Taxonomy (NCBI): domain Eukaryota; kingdom Metazoa; phylum Chordata; order Testudines; family Geoemydidae; genus Mauremys; species Mauremys mutica. The sequence continues at coordinate 357,735,491 of NC_059072.1, read as the reverse complement.
TATCACAGCGGGCAGATTTAAATCCTTCTATTTAATAAGAAGGGAAGATCGGCAGAGGGGGGTGTTCTTCAAATGAAGGACTTCTAGGAAAGATACATGGCACAGAAGGTGGGCCTTGTGATGTGGATGGAGAGAAGTGAATCAGCTGACTCCATGTATTGTGCTGTAAATATATATTGTGTCACTTCACAAGACATGTAGAAGAAAAAGCTCTTTGGCCTGCAGAGCCTACAGTGACCCAGACAGGTACTGTACTGGGGATAACTGCTGCCAGGCAAAGGTGTGGAAACCACTGATCTCTCGGCAGTAAGAAGCCTTCATGAATAAGGGCGTGTGAAGATAAATGAGGGTGGGCAACATGAAAGAAGGCGTGAAAGAAAGCGTAGGAGGGATGCATGGAGGGTGGATCCATATGATTCTAAAGAATGAGGTGGATGTAGGAATAGCATGAGCGTGTCGGAACAAAATCAGGAAAGTCGAGGCAAAGAATGGGTTGCAGCTTGCAAGAAATGTCAGATACAAGAGGAAGGGCTTCTTCAAATACGGCAGAGAAAAAAGAAAGATCAGGGATCGTGAGGGTCCGCTGCTCAATGGAGAAGATGAGCTGGTAATAGAAGATGATAGGAAGGGAGAGCTGCTCAATGCCTACTTTGCTTCGGTCTCCTCACAAAAAATAACATGTGACCCGATGACTTGTGAAGTTACCATAGACAATAAAGGGGAAAGGATGCAGATCGTTATTATGACCAATCAGAATGAATTCAGATCAGCAGGGCCTGATGCTATTCACCCAAGAGTACTGAAGGAATTAGCTGAAGAAACCTTGGAGCCACTGGCGATACTATTTGCAAACTCATGGATGACAGGGGAGGTCATCCATGAGTATGATACCATTCAAGTTCTATAAAAAAAATTGGCAGAGCTGCCTGGCTGGGTGACTCTTGCGGAAGTTGTGAAACTGACCTTCTAGGTTTCATTAGTTTGAGCCATGACCATCTGCTCCTCCGTGGGCTCTGGAATCTATTCATCTGTGGGCTCAGAGCAAACACCCTTTCCCTGTGGACTCAGGGCTTAATCTTTTTCAGGTGTATAGGGTCTCCCACCAGCAAAAGAGCCACACACAGCAATACCCCACTAAATCGGCACCTATTAACAACTACCAAAACAGAGTGCACACGCCATACACGCAATGCTCACCACTCCCAACAAGGCAGATGAACCCTTCCTGATGGCCAGCCAGGATCAGGTCCATCTGGGGGATTCCAGCCTCTGCACAGTGCCACCGGCAGAGTGCTGAGCTCTGGCAGCTCCGATCCTGGGGCTGTTTCCTGGAGTTGGTTCCCTTAGAGCACCCCTTTCCCAGGGGCATTTCCCCTTCTTCATTACTCATCTCGCTAACCCTGTACATTTTCTCCTGTCTCAAACGAGCAGCCAAGGTTTTTTTTTCAGCCATCTCTACTTCCCTTATCTCACTAATGATCCCTACCAAAAGCCCTTTCACGCAGTGTGACGTTATTGATATAAATGGGGACCATATAGAACATGGGTTGCAACCAAGGTCCTGTAGTGGCACCAAATCCTAAGTAAAGGGGGTCATATAAGGTGTCTAAGACCAGGTTCTGGGTTGCTGGTTATGATTATGCTGTCTGTATGTCTCTGTATCATTTTGTAGTTGAAGTTATAAGTATTGGCTCTGTACTGTCTGTATTTTGTATTATGCTCTGCTTCTGGGAAAGATCCCAGACAAGCTGATGTTAGCCCTGCCTAGCTGGCTTGATGGCCCATTAAGGGCCATCGGCTACACAACTGACCCATGGAGAGAAGGCAGACACGCCTTGTGACTCAGCAAAGTATGCAGGGACTGGCCCATGTGACTCCAGGCTCCATTTTGCTGTAATTTTCCACAGTGAAGACAAAGGGATTCTTACACCTGGAAAAGTCTATATAAGGCTAATGCCTCATCTCCATCTTGTCTTCAATCCTGCTTCTGACCTCTGGAAGGACTTTGCTACAAACTGAAGCTCTGCACGAAGGACTGTTGACCCATCCCAGCGGGGGATGTTCCAGAGACTTAATCTGAACCTGCAGTTTACTCCAGCACTGCTGCAAGCCTGAACTAAGAACTTTGCCATTACTGTATGTAATTGATTCCATTTAACCAATTCTACCTCTCTTCTCTACCTTGTTCCCTTTGTAAATAAACCTTTAGATTTTAGATTCTAAAGGATTGGCAACAGCGTGATTTGTGGGTAAGATCTGATGTGTATATTGGCCTGGGTCTGGGGCTTGGTCCTTTGGGATCGAGAGAACCTTTTTCTTTTATTGGGGTGTTGGTTTTCATGACCATTCATCCCCAGGACGAGTGCACTGGTGGTGATGCTGGGAGACTGGAGTGTCTAAGGAAATTGCTTGTGTGACTTGTGGTTAGCCAGTGGGGTGAGACCAAAGTCCTTTTTGTCTGGCTGGTTTGGTTTGCCTTAGAGGTGGAAAAACCCCAGCCTAGGGCTGTGACTGCCCAGTTTAAGCAATTGGTCCTGATTTGGCACTCTCAGTTGGGTCCCGCCAGAATCGCTCCGTCACACGCAGTAACAGTATTTCTCTAAAATCTGTACTTTTAAAGCACAACTCTTTAACTTCTTATTGCACGGTCCTATAGTTATTCTAAGAATGATTCTTAACTTAAAAGTTACAGGATATTACAAAATATTCTATGAGAGAGAGACTTCGCTAAAGGAGCTTAGTCTGAAAAAGGAAGAGACAGTTTGCTCAGACCTGTGCCTCAGTTTCCCCACTCTGCAGCGACTACTCAACAAGTACCACATGATTAGGGTCACGTGGTGCCCTCATCTCCACCAATTTGTTACCAGCTCTGCTCATTACTTTCTGGTATGCTCATTTATTAGGGTTACTCTTCTGGGGGAGATGGGGGCATGTTCTGTACTTCTATCACTGTACAGTTTGTGTCACTTGTGTTCTTCCAGCCCCAGAATCAGATAAACACACACACGCACACACGCATGCACGCATTAACAGAACGCGTCTGAGAGGACAAGGTAAATCAGCACTCCCCAGATGACCCCTTTGATGTCCCTGGACTCAGCAGGCTGGGTCGAACAGCACCTCCAAGCTGTCAACCTCATATGTCTCAGGTTCAGCACATTTCTATCCTCATTTTCACGTTACAATTGTTCTGTAGTAACCCACTTGATGAGCAAACCCCACAGGATTTTTGGGTGCTGCAGGGATCTCTTAGCTTAGGTATGAGGAGCGTTGCTGCAGAGCAACTGTGGAAACCAAAAGACACCCACAAAGGGGGAAGAGAGAGACAGAGAAAGAAGCAACCAGCTTAATCATGAAAGTTATTTATTGACAGGTAATAACCATAGGGGAGCCAAACAGTAAAAAACCAACAGTTATAATATTAAATCTCACTTAAACTTGATTATAAAAGTCACGTTTAGAAAATTATAACTGATCGCACAAGTCAAGGTCAGAAGGCTGTACTGAGAGAGAGAGAGAGAGAGAGAGATGGGTTCTTCCCACTCCGTGAAGCTTGAATCGACTGGGGATCCCAGGTGGTGGTGGTAGCTGAGGGTCCAGAGTGCTGGAGACAGGCAGAGCCCCCAGCATGATCAGTCAGGAGAAGCTGAAGTCTCAATGGAACTGATGCAGATTTTGGATCCAGGCATCAGAGCACTTGAGCATGGGTAGGGGTTTTTGTAGAGAAACAACAATGGTTCAAGGGAGACACTAGATTTGTTTATCTGTAAATTGATGGCTCAAGGGAGAATACCAAAGTTGTTTTGTTCAGGCTAGATCAGGGGTCGGCAACCTTTCAGAAGCGGTGTGCCGAATCTTCATTTATTCACTCTAATTTAAGGTTTTGCGTGCCAGTCATACGTTTTAACATTTTTAGAAGGTCTCTAAGTCTATAATATATAACTAAACTATTGTTGTATGTAAAGTAAATAAGGTTTTAAAAAATGTTTAAGAAGCTTCATTTAAAATTAAATTAAAAAAAAACGCAACTGAGAATAGGGAACAGATTGCACACAGCACAATCCTTTCTTGCATTCTGCTAATCTGCAGCCGGCCTCATGGTTAAAGTTGGTGGTTGCTTAGAAGGGTTATAAACCTGGGTCTCAAGATACAAATCAGCTGCTCGCTGGTGAGGGCAAACAAGACACTTCCTTATGGGAAGAGCCTTGCATAATTGTCCGTTGCAGGGTTTCTTTCACTTTCATTGAAGCAACTTGTACTGGCTGCTGTTGGACACTAACAATTTGTAGAGCTGATGAGAGGGACACTGACTTGGGGACTTGCAACAAGGGCTGGGGGAGACAGGCTGCCACGACTCTTGCTGCTAGAGAGGGCTCGGGCTGGGGTGGGTGGACACTGGGTCCCAAGCGCTCACTGAGGAAAGAGAAGGTGCCTAGGCGTCATGGCGATGGGAGTAGTAGAAAGGCAGGTGAAGGCCCCAAGCCACTGTGAGTCTTTAACACACACACGCCCCATGCAGAGTCCACAGAAGCCCTGGCAGAGCATCTGTGGCTACTCAGACACGGCACAGCAAATCCATAGGCTGTGGGAAAGGGAGCACTCGGGTGGCCTAGTGTGCAGCTGGCACATTATTTGGGGCAATCAGGACTAGGAACAACAGTGAGGAACATCAAAGAGATCTAACCAAGTTGGGTGAATGGGCAACACAACATCAGGTGAAATTCACTGACACACATTCACGGTAACACACATTGTGAGAAATAGTGTCACTGGTCCTTTTGATACAATGAGCTGTATCAACTCAGAAAGAGACCGGGCCATCATTGTGGAGAGTTGGGTGCAAATCTCAGTGAAAATCTCTGTTCAATGTGCTGCTAAGTCTATAAAGCAACAAAATATTAGCATGCATCTGGAATGATGGAATGGAGAATAATGTGAAGATATTATACCACCCTTATATGAATCAATGGGGCACCCTTCTCTGGAATACTAGATTCAGTTCTGATCACCCTGGCTAAAAAAAAGAGTTGAAAATGATGAGAGGTGTGGAGAGATTGATAAAAGTGAAATTGGGATGGTTTAATTAGGAGAAGAGACACATAAAAAGAAACATGATGGAGATATACAAAATAATAAATGAGACAGTGGCAAATTAGAGAGTGCCATTTTCCTTTTCTCATAAAACAAGAATAAACTGAAAGCAACATATGTCAACTAGTAAAAGGGAATGCCCTGTTATAGAATGCAGGTTAACTTGTGGAACTCATTGCCACAAGGTTTCCGTAAGGCCAAGAGTTCAGTAGAATTCAATAAAAGAATTAGGCATTGATACAGAAAGTGAGACTCTCCACCGTTATGTTACATAGAATAAAAGAATTGTTTTTAAAAGGACTATAATCCCTTAGGTCTGAGGACATAAGGCCATCACTAACTGCCAGGGTTGGGGAAGAAATTTCCCCTGTATGTTGGTAATTCCAGAATTGTTCACTGAGAATTTCTTGCAGCTTCCCCTGAGGCAGCTGGGCCTCACCTCAATCAGGGACAGGATACCAGGCTAGATGCAGCCCATTGGTGGAATCCAATCCAACAGTTCCTATGTTTCTTTGGAAACAGTAGAGTGAAGTTGAAAATTCTACCTGGGCAGATCCCATTTCATTGACCCTCTCTGTTTGTACCATAGGAGAGACGGACCAAATGTGTTTACAACTCTGGTAAGAAAGAATCTTTTTTTTCACATTGTTTTGAAAATGATTTGTCCTTTGTATTGAAGTGCAGAGCCAAGAGCCTACGGGCACCGCGTTGGACCCCTGCCTTAGAGCACTACAGAGTCATCTTCAGTGTTGTGAAGTATAAGCTGACCACACACATCCCCTAACCCTACAACACAAGTGTGTCTCCATCTCCATCCTCTCATAACTAGACCCATTCTATCCCCAATGGAACTACAGCCTCTCAAAGAACTAAACATAATTTTACCAGAACAACTTGGAAAAATCTCGATGAAACATTTTCTCACTGGAATTTGACAATAGGGCTGCCTAGGAATCATGGACCCCAGGACTTCCAGTGCCCCCGACCCTGGGACAGCCTGCTTGGGGGGCTGCCCCAGAGCCGACGCTCCATTCCCTGGTGTGGAGAATTTCAAAATTTTAGGGTTTCATTCCAAGTCTGAACAAAACCAAATTTTGAAATATCAAAATCCTCCACAAAATGGAATGGCCCTTCTCTGCCCTGCTCTACATTTTCCCTAAAGCCAATAAAAAAATCCAACAGAAATGGTGTTACTGGTGTCCGCGGTCAGTTTCCACAGACTCATGTCTTTATGACTCATAACTGGAACACACTTATGCAGCAGACAAGCTCCAAATCAGAGTCTCTGGGACTGGCTTGGGTGAAACGTGCTCACTCATGATTGGTACCAAAGGAACAAGTAGGCTGAGGAGGGAGGAAGCAGGTGAAATATGTCGCCAGTGACGTGAATGTCCCAGGTAAATCCCAGGATGGGGTGTCCTGCTGAGGGGAAATGGATTAATGTCTCTCTGGCATAAGCAGGTTCCAGTAGCTGTTGGGAAGGGTACCTGTGTCCAGCTTTAAGGATCTCTGTCAATTTGAAATAATTTCCTACCAATTCTTTTTCCTAATAACAGCTACCAGAAGAGGCCTGGCCTTCCCCGGTGAGCTGAGCCCTCCACTGTTTGGAGGATCCGGCATCCTGGTCCATGTTGCTGCTCTGAAGCTGTTTGCTGGTTTCTAAATTGTCCTATTCATGTCACTCACTGTTTCTCTAACACAAATCATGGTGATGGGACTTGTCAGATCCTCATGGCTGCATCTAAGCCCTTCAGGCTTTAAACTTTGCCCATCCTGTGACAATCTCATTCCTCTCACAGATGACCACAGCCACTGTCCTTTATGCCTTGGTAAAAGCCACGTCCCAGACTGTTGTTGGTTGTGCTGGTCCCTGTCCATGAGGACTTGCAGGTCCTAGGAAACTCGATTGAAGCTCTTCCCACTGGAGCAATGTCTGAGGGGAACAACAGACTCTGAGAAATGCTCCTCTGAACCTAAAAAAGGACCCTCCTTTCAGCCAGTCTGCATCCCAAGAGTTCTCATGAAGTGCCTCGTGGAGGTGGCAGGACATCTGAGGCATTGAGAAATTCACATAAAATTCATAGTTGGACAACTGGCTTCTGAGAAGCAAATCACCTGAGGACGTTTTTGATGCTCTATCCACAGTTCTGGACCTGATTCACGCTCACCGAACTTGTATGTCACAATGCACGGGAAGGGAATGTAGAAACGAAAGTCCTGTGTAATTTAATTGTGTGATCTATGTTTCCTCTTCACCCCTGCTTAACCAACTACAAACGGTAACCTGCTGGTGACAGTAACTTTCCTAACACATTCACACAGTATTGCTCCACTTGGCTAACCCAAGATCTTTTCTACAAACCTAGACTGCATCTCCTTTCTGAGGATAGAGGGTTAGGCTGAGTTCAGCTGCCTGGTAGCGAGGGGTCTTTTGCATAACATCATTGCTAGAGGAGCTGGAACCATACAAGGATATTCCATCCAGTCCATTCCCAGGGCACTGTGCTGAATTGTTTCCTGAACTATTTTATTTTGTTCCTTGTATTTTCTAGTGTTCTTTTCCTCCATCGTTACATGGCCCCAGGGATGTGGTTTCCATCACTTCCCTTAGGGACTTGGCTATAGACTGCTAGTTTCAAAAGGGTAAATGGGATGATCCAAGGAATTGCAGTATAGGCCTGGCTTTGACACTGATTCCAGGCAAAACGGAACAGCAGTTATGGGCCTCTGTAAAGAATGGAAATATGTTTAATGCCAATCAATAAGATTTCCTGGAAAACAGGTTATATCAAGTAAATTTCATATTCTTTGATGAGATTACAAGTCTGATGGTAACTGTTGGTGTAATATATGTGGACTTTTGTAAGGTATTTGTCTTAGTATGGCAGGGAATTCTAAATTTAAAAAATCACTATAAAATAAATGACATGTATTAAATGGGTTAAAATCTGCCTAACTGATATATCTCAAAATGTAATTGTTAATAGTCATGTATCACAAATGAGATGGGGTGTTTCTAGTGGGGTCCTGCCTGGATCAGATTTCAGCCCAATATTCTTAATTATTTTTCTTAATGGCCTGGAAGAAAATATAAAATCTTTGCTGGTAAAGTTTGCAGATGACACTAAAATTGGTGGGGTGATAAGCAGAGATCCTAGAAATCTTTTTGCCATTGAAAAAAACAGAAATTACATTTTTTACAGAGACTATTTAGTTTTTGCATTTTGTGAAAAAAAATTATAAACATATACACTAGATTCCCATTTATCTGAGCGTCCATTATCCAGGTCTCCTTACTAACTGAACCAGGGCCGACAGACATAGAAGTATTTGGAATATGTAAGAAAGATAAATTGCAATTCTGTTAATTTTCTTTTACTATAATGGTTGATGGTACTGGTAGACTTCAAACGTGCTTAAACATTGTAAATATATCAATAAAACAGTGTGTTCAACTAATACCGCTATATATTGTGACTAAGTAAACTAAAGTTCAGCGTTTCATTTTCAATCACAGGAAAACACGGATTCTTTTTTTTGCTTTTATCGAGAATTGGTTTTTTTTATCACAGAAAACTAGGATCCCTGGTGATAAACAACAAATAGCAAATACAGGTCACTGATACAGACTTATATGGAACACTTGGTAAGCTTGGCACGGTCTAATAATGCACAGTGTAACACAGTCAAATGCAAGGGTATATGTCTAGACCAGGGGTTCTTAATATACCTGTTTATGGAATTAATGAGACCATGACTGGCTTTGTAAAGGGACCGCGCAGTGCAAAAGAAACACACTTTACCTACAGCACTGCAGGCTGGGCCTGTCCTGATTCACTACATACCAAACAGAGTGTGGAAAAACACCCAGCAACTAAACACCATCCAGGCCAGGGCCTTAAGATGCAGCCCCTACTCCCAGCTGGGAGTATCTGGGCATAGTGCTCTCGAAGGACTCTTTCAGCCACTTGGGACCCCATCCTGGCTTCTGGTTTGAGACACCACTAGCAAGAGTCCTGCAGTTTCTGTGCTACACCCAAGGGCTGGGCTCCCGGGGTTATGTCTGTTCCTGGAGGTGCTGGCAGAAGGTCTTTTCAGAGATCACTAAATGGTCCAAAATGACAACTTAGATTTGTGGATAATTCTGCTCTGCTTCGGGATCCAGGCTACGGGGGCGGCTCTTGGTATTTTGCCGCCCCAAGCACGGCAGGCAGGCTGCCTTCGGCGGCTTGCCTGAGGGAGGTCCCCGGTCCGCGGAAAGTCAGCAGGAAGATTTCTTAGATAAATTCCAGCTGCTTCCTGTGTTATAAACATTGCAGATTAAGTTCTACAACTGCAGGACAACACTTGCTTTTGTCAGCAGCCTGCCAGGGACTCAGACACACTTGGGAAAGTCAGGTATTGTAACATCATTCAATTCTTACTCTTCATTGTCCTAATTACAGACACAGCTGCTGCATTTATCTCTAGACAATAGGTTGCACAGTGGTTTAGACAATGATACAAATCTGCCCGCAGTTACATCTGTCCAGTACCTGTGGACCTGAGGGCGAGGGGGGGCCAGTGGACGAGGCAGCTGGCTGGGAGTGAGGAGACCACGGCTTTCATCCCAGCTCTGCCCCTGGCCTGCTGTGTGCAGGGCTGCCCAGAGGGGGGGAGATAAATGGGGCAATTTGCCCCAGGCCCCGGGCCCCACAGGGGCTCCCACAAGAATCTAGTATTCTATAGTATTGAAACTGTTTTTTATGGAAGGGGCCCCCAAAATTGCTTTGCCCCGGGGCCCCTGAATCCTCCGGGCAGCCCTGGCTGTGTGTGACAATGGGCAAGTTACTTTTATCTCTCTTTCTTCTACCAACCTTTCTATGACTTAGATTGTAAATTTTCTGGGATTGGCACAGCCCCCCCCCTAAGTACAAAATCTGCATTGGGATCTGCTAGTGATGGTAAGATACCATGCAGACCTGTATATTTGCCAGAGATAAAACTCTTGGATTTTGTTTGCCTGTTTGATTTTTGATATTCCTATATCCTTACTAACCATGTGCGAACAAAGCTTCTGCCCAGCCAGATGGGGGTTTTAGTACAATGAGAAAAGATAAGGGACAAAGTCAAAGTGTTGCTGGATATGGTGGGAGTTTGATATACAAATACACAACTCCTCTCCCAAGCCAAGGTCAAGCAAGCAGTTGGGAGGGGCGAAGGGATTGGGGGAGGTATAAGAAACATTAAAAGCCGCTGAAATAGTGACCCTGAACACAACCTCACTCCCTACCCCTCCCATGGGGTACAAAAAAGGTGGTACAGAAGCCCCCAGACTCACAACCCTTCAGAACAGAAGATGACCATAAATTGTAAGGGGTGGGACCAGGGGAGTGCACTAGAGGTATAATTAAGCCTGCTCAGAAAGAGGGACAGGAAAACATTTACTGGTGTACCGAGCTGTGATTGTGCTTGCTTGATTAACCCCAATAAACATCACATTGCCTGCACTTTGGACTCTGGCTTTCTGTCTGCGTGACAAGAACCAAGAGAGTGGGAGGAGAAGCCCTAACAGGATTGCTGGGCCCTTTTGTTACGCAAATTGTAATATCAGAGGGTAGAATCTGGGGGGTGCACAGAATGAAAAGTCCAATATTTTCTGTTGAGTTGATGTTCGAGCTCTATTTTGTTATGAAATTATAAACGTTTTTGGGAAGCTACAGAAATATTTAAAACCCTATGTAGTGAAAACAAAGAATCCACTTATTGTGTTCACACCTACATCATAAAATACATTGATAGCAGTTATTTCCATAGAGTACAAACACCCTTGATTGTTCGTTGTAAAGATCCCTCCTCTATTGACACAACCAACATGATCTGTTCATAACATCAGGCGAGCCTCCCAAGCAGAAAGCTGGTCATCTCTCCCTAGAGATTGCCAGGACACTTGATATCTATCCCTTTGAACCCTACCTAGCTCCTAATTTAACGTAAGAACGGCAAGACTGGGTCAGACCAAAGGTCCATCTGACCCAGTATCCTGTCTTCCAACAGTGGCTACCAGGGGTGTCTCTAGCAATTGCGCCGCCCCAAGCAGGGTGGCACGCCGCGGGGGGCGCTCTGGCGGTCGCCGGTCCCGCGGACCTCCTGCAGACGTGCCTGCGGAAGGTCCGCTGGTCCCGCGGCTCCGGTGGAGCATCCGCAGGCACGCCTGCGGGAGGTCCACCTGAGCGGCGGGACCAGCGGACCCTCCGCAGGCATGCCTGCGGCAGGTCCACTGGAGCCGCCGGACGACCGGACCCTCCACAGGCATGCCTGCGGGAGGTCCACCGGAGCCGCCTGCCGCCCTCCCGGTGGCATGCCGCCCCAAGCGTGCGCTTGGCACGCTGGGGTCTAGAGCCGGCCCTGGTGGCTACTGCCAGGTGCTTCAGAGGGAATGAACAGAGCAGAGAATCATCAAGTCATCCAAATCATAAAGTGATCCAATCATAAAGTGACTTTAGGCACCTAAATCCCAAAATCAGGCCCCTCCAGGATTCACAAAGTCCCTGCTCAGTAGCCCCGAACACTGCAGGCACAAAACCTCACTCGGCACTTAAATTTTTGCAGTAACCAATTCCGTAGGCTCCTATGTTTCTGCCTCTGAGCATATGCATTGCAACCCCATGCCAGCCCTGTTACCTGGGGTCTTAAAACCCAAAGCAGTGGTAACTTAACTGTGTCACTCCAGGCGGTGTCAGGAATAAATCAATGGGAACACAGTGCTTCTGGCTGATGAAAGATTGATACAAACAAGGGTGCGCTTATCTAAAACTTTATCAGTCTAAAACACAAAGCAAAATAAACTCTTCCCTTTCTTAGATAGCTGGAGGTATCATTTAAATATTTAAGCTAAACTTATTAACTTTTACTCAGACTCATCTAGGCCTGAGTCCCTCTCCCCCTCATTCCCCCACCCCCAGGAGGGGATCTTAAACTTTTAACTGTGCTTTGAGCACCCACTTGGGGCTCAGAAAATTCATCAGCCCTGATTTGCGTAGGGCTTGCTGGGGCTGGGCACATGACCATTATTAATCTTGTCAGTAAGTACATATTTCACTGAAGATTGGACGGTTTTCAATAACACAGAAAACAATCCCACCAGGTATTCCCACTGCTGTGGGAATTCTACAGTGGTTCCCAGCCATGCTGGAAGGGCATAACATGTGGGGTCCCACAGGGATCAGTTCTGGGCCCAGTTCTATTCAAGTGCATGGAGGTAAAGGAACTTGGTGAATTGTGTGTTCGTCTGTTTGCTGTTTGTCTCCATGTGACTCGTGTGGCTGTGGTTTGGACACCTGACCGGGCCAGGTGACCAAGGTCTGTCTGTGTCTCTGAGAGGGTCGTGTGGCTCTGACCGTTGGGCCTAGGATCAGCCCTGGTGTTTGACATCTGAGTCGTCGATCACCCTGTTAGCCACGGGGCAGAACTAAGCAGCGAGGTGCAGAGTGTATGAGGTAGTTAGTTGCTGAACAAACACTTGACCAGGCACTTGGGTGAGGCACTGAACTATTCAGTTATATCGTTATTTTAGCCCCTTTCTCTAGGATACAATCATCAGACCTGCCTGGGCTCTTGGGTTCTGTGTATTGTGCAGCAGTTTAACAGCACTTTCAAGTAAACACAGCAGCCCTAGTACAGTATTTCCACCCCCCAGAATCCTTCAGGAAGTGAAATCAGGATTTCCCCACAACTACTCCCCACCCCCACCCCCAGCTGAGAACTGTATTTCAGGGTCAAACCCGCCTCTGTTGTAGTTGGGCTGCAATCCGTGAGATAGCAATTCCTGCCTGGGAAATCCCAGTTACTGAATGTGGAACAACAGATCACAGTGAAACAATCGGGAGGATGTTTGGTTTTGATGTGTTCTTTCCCCCTAAATCTCCACTGACGTTCCTGATGGATTCTCCCGCAGCCGCACTGGGGATGTTGGAACCATGGTGAAGCCTCTGCTGATTCCCTTGACATACTTCTGCCTTCAGACCTGGCTGGGAATCCCTCAGGTAAACTCTTGAGCTTTGCCAGTGAAGCACTTGGTGTTTTCTCGTGTTTATGCTCAAGGCTCTGCAGGCAGCCATACTGCCTTAGACCCATAGACACGTATGGCTGGAAGGGACCTCAGGAGGTCATCTAGCGCAGCCTTGTGCACTGAGGCAGGAAGGACCAAGTGCACTGAGACCACCCCAGACAGGTGTTTGCCTAATCAGGGCCCCACGCCACATTTTGCAGTAGCTGGAAGGGGAACCCAGGCCCTCCCACTAAACTGGGTTCCAGTCCAGGGACCTTCTGACCAGCAGGCAAGGTCTGCTCCATCAGACTCCTTGCTGCTGCCTCCCTGGATATCTTCCTACCACAGCCTCTTTCCAGCCTGCACAGCCTCTCCCGGCTCACCCTTCTTTCAGGGCCGGGCTCGCAGGGCTCCCCCATGGAATCCCCCAACAGGATCCCAAACCAAAAGAACAAAATTAAACCAATTTCTGCCTGGCTCAGGCTTCCTCCTCACCCTGCAGGAGCCTCCCTGTTCCCCTCAGGTAGCTCCACTCTTTACTGCCAGGAGAGGGACTGCCGAGGTCTCCCCACCCCTCTCCCTGCAGCCCCTCAATCTCCACTCCAAACGCCCCCTAGGCTTTACCTACACTGCCTCTGGCTTCCTCCTGGCCCAAGGCAACTCACCTCTGGCCGCAGGCTTCACTGCCCCCAGCCTCCCAGGCCGCCTCCTGGCTCCAGGCCTCTGTCTGGCTTCAGCCCAAGAGGGAACATTCCCAGCTGGGTTTGATCACCAGTTGTGCCTAACACCCCTCCAGGTGCCACCCTGCACCCTAAGGGGCTCAGGCTCCTGTTAACCCCTGGTTATCCAGTGTGGGGTTTATACAACCCAGCACTATGGTGTTGCCATCCTCCATGTGCATTTGGGGTTTGGATCCTGGATGGAACCTTCCCATGGGCGCCGCCAGCCGTGGAGCCTGCAGTGCATGGCTGGCATCTGGAGATGGCAACCCACTGACTCCTGCTGAGGTAAATGGGGGTGGTTTCTAGATATTCCCGTGGGAGTGGATTGGGATCTAAGTCCCTCCTAGCTCCCTCCCATGTCTCTTGTTCCCCTATGTTTTGTCTTCCCTAATAATGTATCTCTTCCTGCCTTTCTTCCTAACCTCCCACTCCCCACCTGCACACAATATATCTATTACGCTAACAAAGTCCCCAGTTAGCTAAAAATGCATCTGTAATGATTACAGGGCTTGCTGGTCCTTGAGTGTGCCACCCCCTCCCCCTCCCAAAAAATCATGGAGCCAGCAGAACATTTGCCAAGCAACACACTGAGGATTCTGCCCAGGGGCGGCTCTAGCCATGTCGCCACCCCAAGCAGGGCTGCACGCCGTGGGGGGCGCTCTGCCGGTCGCCTGTCCCGCGGCTCCGGTGGACCTCCCGCAGGCAGAGACCATCTCCTAGTGTGTTTGTACAGGGCTGAGCACAACAGGGCCCCAATCCTGGGTGTGACCTCTAGGTGCTATTGTAACACAAATGCTAATGTGACCGACTGTTTCCTTTATTCTCCCAGGCAAAACTTCAGGTGAATCTGAGCATGATGGATGATGCTTTTGATGACCAATATCTAAGGTGTGGTGAAAAAATGGATGGAATTGCACGTGATCTGATACAGTCGGAAATGTCTCCCTTTAGCCCGGTGTGGGAAAATGCAACAGAAAAATGGAACAATGTGAAAAAAACCCTTGCTCTCCCCAATGGCTTTAAAGATGAGTATGGAATAGCCATAGTAGCCTATACTGACAACAGAACATACAATGGCAAAATTCTTCCAACTACATTTAATGATGCTGTGAGTGGGACTAATAGATCTCGAGCTGCTTCCATGGCCAATTTCCAGTTCCAAGCCTTTCATTATTATTTGACAAGAGCTTTGCAGCTCTTATGGGAGAAGTCGGGGGGATGTAATGTGATGTACAATATGACGGTGTACCGAGGGGTTCCTGTCAGTTTTCAGCACAGCGGGGGTAACATCAGATTTGGATACTTTGCCTCTTCATCGATTAATAAAGAAGTGGCTGAGGGATTTAGGACTAAGAGGGCACTAGAGAAGGGCTCACTCTTCATCATCCACACATGCCTGGGCGTGAAGATCCAGAACATGTCACATAATCCTGAGCAAGAAGAAGTGTTAATCCCAGTTTATGAGATATTCAGCGTGTCCCGAGGACAAGAGGAAAACAGCTTTTACCTCCGGAGCACAAACCGGACCTGCAGCCATTTTAACTGCGCATACCTGGGTGGTGAGTACTAGGCTGAACATGAGAAATATTTGTGTGGGGCTATTTACTGTGGAGAGGGCTCGGGCTGGGGTGGGTGGACACTGGGTCCCAAGCGCTCACTGAGGAAAGAAGATGCCTAGACATCATGGTGATGGGAGCACTAGAAAGGCAGGTGAAGGCCCCAAGCTACAGCAAGTCTTCAACACACACATGCCCCGTACAGAGTCCACAAGAGCCCTGGCAGAGCAGCTGTGGCTGCTCAGACACAGCACAGCAAATCCGTAGACTGTGGAAAAGGGAGCAGTGAGGTGGCCTAGTGTGCAGATGGCACATTATTTGGGGCAGTCAGGATTAGGGACGAGAGTGAGGAACTTCAGAGAGATCTAACCAAGTTGGGTGAATGGGCAACACAACATCAGGTGAAATTCACTGACACACATTCAAGGTAATGCACATTGTGAGGAATAATTTCACTGCATTGTCAATGAGCTGTATCAGCTCAGAAGGAAACCTGGCCAGCATTGTGGAGAGGTCAGTGCAAATCTCAATGAAAATCTCTATTCAATGTGCTGCTAGGTCTATAAAGCAAATGAAACGTTACCATGCATCGGGAATGATGGGATGGAGAATAATGTGGAGATATTAGAACTAAGGTTAAGATTTAGTCCCTGCCGGCCCGGGACCGCTGCTGTGGGGGGAGGGCAGTGTGGCTGGCACCGGAGCCTCCCATGCTGCTCAGTTGGTCCTGGGCTCGGTTGCACCTACCCGGTTCAGAAGTCACAGAATCTGTGACTTCCATGACCTCCGGGACAGACTCGCAGCCTTAATTATAACCCCATTACATGAATCAATGGGGCACTCTTCCCTGGGATACTCGGTTTGGTTCTGATCACTGGCTCTAAAAGATTTATCGGGGGATGGAGAAAGAGTTCAGAGACAAGGGGTGAAAATGACCAGAGGTCTGGAGAGGTTTCTGTGGGAGAGATTGGGATGGCTGAGCTAAGAGAAAAGACATAAAAGGAAACACGATGGAGATATACGGGGAAATGGCAGTGTGCAATTTACCACTGTCTCATAAAACAAGAATAAACTGAAGGCAACATATTTAAACTAGTGAAAGGGTGTGTGCCCTGTTATATAAAATGCAGCGTTAACTTGTGGAACTCATTGACACAACGTTTCCATGACTCCAAGAGCTCAGCAGAATTCAAAAAAAGAATTAGCCATTGATATAGACAGAATCTCCACAGTTGTTACGTAGGATAAACTAATTGTTTTAAAAGGGCAATAAATGCTTAGGCCTGAGGACAAAAGGCAGTCACTAACTGCCAGGGTTGGGGAAGAAATTTCCTCTATGTGTATGTTATTCCCCTCCGGGGTTTCTTGCAGCTTCTTCTGATACAGCTGGGGCTCACCTCAGTCAGGGACAGGACACCAGGCTAGATCCCGTCCAGCAGTTCCTATGTTTCTTTGGAAATAGTAGAACACAGTTGAAAATTCTACCTGGGCAGATCCCATTTCATTGATCCTCTCTGTTTGTACCATAGGAGAGAAAACCCAAACATGTGTTTACAACTCTGGTAAGAAATAAAATTTTTGTTTTCATTCTTTTGAGAATGACTCAACCTCTGTATTGAAGTGCAGAGCAGAGAGCAACCCCACCAGGCAAACATGTCACATGAAACCAGTTGAGAAATAAGTGGGTTTAACTGTAGGTTGTCTATTTACCTTCGGTGTTCTCAGCTATAAGCTGAACACACATCCCCTAACCCAACACCACAAGTGTGTCTCCATCTCCCTCCTCTCTAGACACATTATAGCCCCAGTATGGCTACATCCTCTCAAAAGGACTAAACAGGACTATTTTACCAGAGCAGGTTGGAAAAAAACCTCAACAAAATGTTTTCTCATTAGAGTTTGACACATTGTCAAATTCCAAACCTTTTGCAGAGGTGGTTTGATTTCAACACTGTTCTGTCAGAACGCTGCCTGGGTTCTGGCCAGCTCACCCACCTGGCTCCTTGGCAGCTCGACTGGTGGGCTGCCTAGGAATAATGGACGCAGGACTTCCAGTGCCCCCGACTCTGGGACAGCCTGCTTGGGGCACTGCCCCAGAGCTGTGCTCCCTTCTCTTATGTGGAGAATTTTGAAATTGGGGGTTTTTTATTCCACGTCAGAACAAATCAAAATTTTGAACTATCAAAATCCTCCACAAAATGGAATGACCCTTCTTTGTCCAGCTCTACATTTTTCCTAAATCCAGTTTTTTAAAAAAAAAGGTGTTACTGGTGTCTGCAGCCAGTGTTTCATAGACTCCTGTCTTTATTATTCATAACTGGTCTGGAATACACTTACGTGGCAGACAACAAGCTCCAAATCAGAGCCTCTGGGACTGGCTTGGGGGAAACGTGCTCACCAGTGATTGGTACCAAAGACAGAAGCAGGTTGAGGGGGAAGAAGCAGCTCTGTCCAGCTTTAAGGATCTCTGTCTGTGTGAAATAATCTCCTATCAATTGTTTGATCGGCTTTTTCCTATTAACAGCTACCAGAGGCGGCATCACCTTCCCCAGTGAGCTGAGCCCTCCACTGTTTGGAGGATCCGTCATCCTGATC
The DNA here is from genome assembly GCF_020497125.1 of Mauremys mutica. Taxonomy (NCBI): domain Eukaryota; kingdom Metazoa; phylum Chordata; order Testudines; family Geoemydidae; genus Mauremys; species Mauremys mutica. The sequence goes on along the minus strand of NC_059072.1, from coordinate 357,717,498 downwards.
CACGTTGCTGCTCTGAATCTGTTTACTGGTTTCTAATTTGTCCTATTTGTGTTGCTCACTTTTTCTCTCTAACACAAATCATGGTGATGGGACTTGTCATAAACAGTTAGTTAAGGGTTAAGGTTTTTGTCTACCAGTAAAGGGTTAACAAGCAGTACCTGTGGACACCTGACCAGAGGACCAATGAGGGACAAGATATTTTCAAATCCCTGTGGAGGGAAGATTTTTTTCCTGTTCTTTGTTTTTCTGAGAGAGACTCTCTTGGGAATTAAGAGAGTCCAGACATCTTAATCAAGTCCTCCCAGGTTTCTGCAATAAATTCTTTTATTCAAGCTAGTGAGTATTAGCAAGGAACTAGTATTCTTATACTTTTATTTCTGTATTTGCAATTCTGTGTTTTGCTATAGAATTTCTTTAAGTCTGTACTGTTATTGCTTTTACTGAGAAAGAAAGGAGGGGGAATTCTCTCCAGAGATTGATAAGTTTAGACCCTGTATATTGTTCCATCTTGGTTACAGAGACAGTGACTTTCTTTTTATTCTTTAATAAATTATTTTCTATTAAGGACTTGGTTGATCCTTCCTTGGGTGGATTCTCAGGGAAAGGGGAGGGGGAGGCATCCCTCTGTAGTTAGATCCCGGTATCTCTCCAAGGAAAAGGGAGGGGGGAGGAAGCAGGGGGGAATGGTTTATTTCTCCTGGGTGTAAGAACTCCATGGATTTGGGGCTCTTGGGATCCCCAAGGATTTTGGGGAAGGACTGTGTCCCAATACACGTACCTGATTGGGTGGTGGCAGCTTTTACCAGATCTAAACTAGGATTTAAGTTTAGATAAATTCATGCAGGTCCCCATATTGGAACCCAACAGCTCTAAGTGGGGGTGAGACCTATGACAGGACTTGTCAGATCCAAAGCCGCCCTGCTATTCTGCCAGCGTTCCAAAGGGAAACCAGGAACATGGAGGGAGTGTTGCTGGTACCTGCTTGGGCAAGCTTTGATTATACTTTACCAATGAGTAGATCAAAATGGAAGCTCATAGTTCCAGGGCCGCCCAGAGGATTCAGGGGGCCTGGGGCAAAGCAGTTTCGGGGGCCCTTTACATAAAAACAATTGCAATACTATACAATACTATATTCTAGTGGGGACCCCTGCGGGGCCTGGCGCAAATTGCCCCACTTGCTCCCCCGCCACAGGCGGCTCTGGGAAGAATAAACCTTCCGCATCTCGGCACAAACCCAGTTTTGAGAAAACTTCTTTACAAGGTGTCACTGGTTCTCACTTCAGCTAGTGCTAAAAGGCACTAAAGCTCATTAAAAGGGTTGGACAAATATTTTCCGTCAAAACTTTTTCTGAATCGAAAACTAAGGGTTTTTAAAAAGCAGGAAAAAATCACGGACAATGTCTGCTTTCCTTCAAAATTTGTTGTGTTTTTTTAATTGAAAAGCTGAAATTAGTCTGCCAAAACCTGAATATGGTTTGGGGTTTCAGAAGTGTGTGGCCAAATATTTCCTGCTTGCTGTGTTTGATTGTTTAAAGAAACAATAAAAAAATTCTGCTTAAAAAAAATCCAAAACTTTTGAACCACTTCAGCTTGTGACCAAACGCCTGAGCCCATCCAGTCAGAGATTTTCCCATGTTTCTGATACTCTGCTGGCTTCCTTGACTCATATCTGTCTCCATAACTTTGGGTTCATTTAGCTTAGAACATAAGAACAGCCAGACTGGGTCAGACCAAAGGTCCATCCAGCCCAGTATCCTGTCTACTGACAATGACCGATGCCAGGTGCCCCAGAGGGAGTGAACATAACAGGTAATGATCAAGTGATCTCTCCCCTGCCATCCATCTACACCCTCTGACAAACAGAGGCTAGGGACACCATTCCTTATCCATTCTGGCTAATAGCCATTAATAGACTTAACCTCCATGCAGTTATCTGTTTCCTAGAGACTGGCTCCATGGGGTCCCTCACAAACTGGAGGCAGTTACTGTGGGATTGTCTTTAGTATAGCTTATGTACATACTCCACGAACTGAGCATTTGAGCTTGTTCCAGAATTTGGGATGAGCCTATGTTGTGAAAACTGAAATGCTCAAAATAGAACATGCATATGAATGGACACAGGGTGCTAAAATTAAATTAACCCAGGGGTTCTCAAACTGGGGGTTCGGACCCCTCAGGGGGTCACAAGGTTATTATTGGGGGCCGCGAGCTGTCAGCCTCCACCTCAAACCCCACTTTGCCTCCAGCATTTATAATAGTGTTAAATATATTAAAAAATGTTTTTAATTTATAAAGGGGGGTTGCACTCAGAGGTTTGCTATGTGAAAGGGGTCACCAGTATAAACGTTTGAGAACCACTGAATTAACCCCTCTGAAGCCTCAGGGAATGCAGGGAGGGGGGTCTCCCTTGGTAGGGCTGGGAAGGATATTGCTCTTCTCATGTGATCCCTCCCCCAGTGGCTAATTTTAAATGAAGCTACTACCCTCCCCTGACATGAATCTCCCTATGGCACTGAAATTAAATGTAGACTATAACTTGGCATTTGAGAAGTGAAAGGGCTGGTGGCCCTAATGGAAAAGCTCACAGCTTGGCTCTTCTGCAAGCCTCAAATTGCTGCATGAGCTTTAGGGTAGGGAAGGCTGTGCCTCCCAAACAGCCGGGCTCTGCCCCCTATCCAACCCCCACCCACTTCCTGCCCCCCGACTGCCTGCTCCCCTCAGAATCCCCAACCCATCCTGCTCCTTGTCCCCTCACTGTCCCCCAGAGACCCCACCCCCAACCACCACCCCAGGACCCCACCCCTGCTCCCTGTCCCCTGACTGTCCCAACCCCCTGCTGAGTCCTGACAGACCCCCTGGAACGCCCACAATCAACCCCCCATTCCCCGTCCCCTGACTGCCCCCCCAACCTCTGCCCCCTCCCTATCACCAGGTCTTCCTACCCCTTAGCCAACCCCCCCAGCCCTGGCCTCTTACCCCCAGCTCCCCCCTCACCCGGAGCCTCAGCCCATCCAGCAGCGTCCCTCGACAGCTGCAGTGTGGCTCCGGCAGGGCCCCTGAGCTCCGTCCCGCTCAGAGCCGCGTGGTCAGGGGGTGGGGCTGCGAGCTCCAGGCTGAGCAGAGCCACGCTGCAGCATCCGGGACGCTGCTGGCTGCGCTGAGGCTCCAGGAGAGGGGCGGAGGCAGGGTCGGGCCAGGGCCGGGGAGGGAGCCTCAGCCATTCTCGTGGGGGCCCCTGCAGAGCCCGGGGCCCGGGACAAATTGCCCCACTTGTCCCGCATTCTGGGTGGCCCTGCATAGTTCTATTCCAGGTGGGATTTGTTTTACAGTGGTAGAGCTATAAAGTGGTGCCTGTTATATAACTAATTACTTGTATTCCTGCCATGCCAGCACTTTGTACCGACTTTTGATGACTTCAGTACAAGACTAAGAAATGAACTAAGTCAAAGTATTTTCACTAATACAATAGATGGCGTTAATCTGGGTCTCGGCCAGGTGAATCTGTAACAGGACAGTTTGTGGGGTCCCATGTCTATATCTGTCACTTTTATATCAGATTTGCTCAGAAGATTATATTTTTAACTGGTGAAACCAAAGGTCCAATTCTGGGCTAGTTTACCCACCTGCCTGCCCACTGACTGTCCTGGGATTGCGTGGGGTCTAATCGGTAACGGCATAGATAGGCCTGACCACTACCATGGCAGCTGACATATTCCAGCAAGGGGCAGGGCATGTGCGCTCAGCTTCATGGCCTTATGGTGCCGGCCCAGCCCTTCCTCAGCTGGGCTCCACTCTCAGTTAACTCAGGTCCTGCCTCTCGCAGGGGAGGCCAGGTAACATAACTGGCCTCTCAGGGCCTCTCAGGGCTGGGGGCACAGGTCATCAGCGTCTCACCTGCCCAGAGACCAGAGCTGCAGGGCAAGAAGCGCAATCACCCCCTGGGAATGTCACAGCCCCTCCTCCCACACCAGGCACTGCACTCTGCGGGGTCCATGTGGTTTGTGCCCATCCAGCTGCTGTGTGGGGATGTGCCCCTGAGCTGGGTCCCAGGCCCAGCTGTGCAGTGCCCGGAGCAGCTCCCTGCCAGGTCCCTGCTGCCCTCGGTTTGCCCCAGACCCACTGCCCTGGGCAAGGGGGCTCCCACTCTCCATTCTGGCCCATCCAGTAATAGACTTTTAGGGTCACCACTTTGTTGTGGGTTTAAAATTAGCGTTTTGAAATAAGTAAAAGAACACAATGATTGTTTTCTCCTGCATTGCAACTTGTTCAAATGTTCTGTGTAAATCAATCCTGTTTTGTGTGCCAATGAGGAATGTGTGTGTTAGAAGATAAGTGTGAAGGCCATCGCTGGGCCAGATGTTCTAGGGAGCAATCAAGGACATGCCCCTAATGAAATGTCAGAGGGGGGCAGACTGACGACGCTAAGGATGAGACAGGCACCTATCAATGGACACAAGAGAGCTGTGATCAAAACCAGCCTGGGGTAACTCCCTGAGAGACTGATGAAAGAACACGATCAAGAACGAGAAGGACAATTTAAGAAAACAAGCACTCGTCAAACGGCGATTGATTACAGCATGACAGTGCAAAACTCATTGGTCCCAATGATGGAAAATCACTATATAAACAGGGTGCGTTGCCATGAAATTTTGGGTTCGTCCTGCCAAGACTTCCCTGGAGCATCGTGTCGCAACTGACGGAACTCGGCCCCTCCCTACCCATGATCAACCTACCTGGCCACTAGATTGATCCGGATTCTGGACTGGTAACTATAACATCGACTGGTGTGTGTGTGTATGTGGTGTGATTGAATGCATATGCTAATTGTTGTATCGCCAATAAACGCGGTGTATTGCCGTTTCCCCTGAAAAAGATCCCGTGTGCTTCTTATAAGCCTAACAAGAGCAGCTGCTGGATCCCTTCCTCTGCTGGGAAGTGGGGCTGGGGAGAGATGCTGACATGAGGAGGGGACCATCCAGGGAGCGATGGGAATGGGTTTCCCTTAAGGTGATGGTAGGAGGTTTTCATCTGCTTTGCCTGCCCCTTTGCCTCTAGATCCACTTAAGGGCTGGGAGCCGCACTCCAGGGAGCTCAGGCCGGGCTCGGGTTTTCCCACTCTCCCCCTCCCCAAACTTCAGGGTGTTTAATTGCCCCAGAGGGGAGCGGGGCAGATTCTGGGGAAGGGGAGGTGGGGCTGGACCTAGGCAGTGGGAATTTCAGCTCCAGCAGGCCATGCTCAAATAGACGTTCCTTGTGCCCGGTTGGATTGAAATTCACCACTCAGCAGATGGGTCCCACAAACTATTATTAATACGGCAAAGCTCCCCTAGGCAGCCGCGGCATGTCATCGCTCTGCGGGTGCCTGACTGGAGGCAGATTGCCAGAAATCCAGCTGGGTTCCCTCAGACTGCAGTATGATGCTCTGCAAAGAGATGAACATTTGACCCAAAGAGGAAGCCGGGGGCCTCCCAAGGAGGAGGGTTGGTCCGAACTGAACTGGGTGTAATGCCTCATGTTGGAGCTGCACTGCAGGGAAATGCCCAGGCCCTTCTTCCACATGTTGCTACCCTGGTTCATCCAGTGTGTGGTGCTCACCGAGGCCCTGGGGCGTGAGGAGCAGAGGCAGCTAGGACATGGTCCAGGTGCTAGGATGAAAGCTCACAGACTCTGTGACTGGGGCGCTGGAGCCTGTGGAATTCTTCCTACACCTGGAGACTGCGGTTCTGGCAGGGCACGTTGTAGGGAGCACAATATACCAGGTCTGGTCTCAACAACTGCTTTCTTCATTGCCATATAAAATGCTACCCCAAGGGACCAGGCAAAATTCCCACCCCAGAGTACATGTTATGGAACTATCCTAAAATAACTACCCTGAACTCCCAGGATACAACATCCTTCCCCCTCAAAGTTCAGCAAAAGTTCCTTGATAGGAAAATGAACAGCTCAGTATAGTGACTGGAACTCCAGTTAGAGGTGCAGGGCAGATGACCCGACCTTGTGTGCAAAGGGAAAAGGGGATTATTATGCCCTAGGTCACTCCCCCACACTCCATCTACAGACAGGAAGATGGCGGGGGGCGGGGTGTTGTGTTTTCTTGCGGAGTGGCAGCAGACTGGAGTAGTTCCCAGCATAGCCAGGAAAGGCAGAAATTACACAGGCGTCCCCATGCTAAGAGATTGAGGGTGTGACAGTGCTGGCCGTGGGAGCCAGCTGAGGTCACTCAATTAGGGTGAACTGCAGACCAAACGGGGCAGACAAACCCCAAACGCTGGTGGATATTCCAATACTTCGATTTACCAACCAGCACAAAGCAGCTTCTATATTACCATACAGGTTACTCAGAAGTCCAAACAACGCAGTTCCCTTAAAGTGCCCAGCCTCAGGCCTCCATCCAGACACACTTGTCAGATATGATGATGGTTACTGAAAATCTTATCTCATCATATAAAACAAAAGGTTCTTCCAATCCCAAAGGATCAGCCACATACCCAGGTTCAATTATAACTTAGATCTGAGCCAAAATGTATGCTTATAGCCAATTCTTATTAACTAAACTAAAATTTATTAAAAAAGAAAAGAGAGAGAGTGTTGGTTAAAAGATCAATATACAGACAGACTTGAATTCAATTCTGGAGGTTCAGATACATAGCAGAGATGAGCTTGTAGTTGCCAAAACTCCTTTTAAAAATAGTCCATAGGTTATAGTCCAATGTCCATATTCAGGGTGACTCCAGTCAGTGACTGGGGATCTCAATCCTTATGGCTTAAGGTTTCCCTTCTTGAAACCCAAAGCAGATCTGAGATGAAGCAGGATCATGTCCCAGGATTTTTATACATTTCCAGCAACCTTTTGGCCTGAGAAAATATTAGGCTTAACTCTCTTTCTCCCAAACATCCTGGCAATTAGCACAGAGTAATTTATCCATTAAACAGTTCAGATACAGGTTAGCATAACCTTCAAAGAGACACATAGACAATAATACTATTTCACTCAAGTATCTTCCTAAACGTTAATATTCCTTTTTTGATCTTTGAATCAAAGCTATAGCAATAGACAAGACTTGTTTGCTTACATCACAAGACCTGAGCAAACATCTACCTCTAACAATGCAGACTTGCATTTCAAAGCTCTAGTCATTTACATATCTTCCTAAGCAGTTTCTAAAGTTCGACCCTGGGTCAGGTCAGTCTGTGAGGTAATTAACTCTTTCTGGCCCTGTCATCCTTCAATGAGATATTAGATCAGACTCATAACGTCACAGAGGGTCCCTCGAGAAGTCCTACATCCACGTTGTTCTTATGGATCCACCTACTTTTCATCCCTCCTAACCTTTCCTTCACACCTTCTTTCATGCTGCCCAGTCCCTCCTCTTCACACGCCCCTATTCATGAAGGCTACTTACTGCCGAGAGATGAGCGGTCTCCACACCTTTGCCTGGCAGCAGTTATCCCCAGTACAGTACCTGTCTGGGTCACTGTAGGCTCTACAGGCCAAAGAGCTTTTCCTTCTACATGTGTCGTGAAGTGGCACGTATATTTACAGCACAATACATGGAGTCAGCTGCTTCACTTCTCTCCATCCACGTGACAAGGCACCCCCTCCCACACCCCGCACTCCCTCCCACACCCTCACCCCCTCCCCAGCCCTACATTCATGGTCCTGCATACAATTTCCCCACCCAGATGTGGCCCTCAGGCCAAAAATTTTGTCCACCCCTAGTGTAGACATACCCATACACCCTGCAAAATGCTCCATATAGTCCCAGACTGTATTTTCAGACATCTTCTCTAAGGCTGAGGAGAGGACAACGTTGGTACAAAGTGCTGGCATGACAGCAATACAAGTAATTATTTATATAACAGGCACCACTTTATAGCTCTAGCATTGTAAGACAAATCCCACCTTGAATAGAACTATGAACTTACATTTCGATCTATTCATCGGTAGCGTACAATCAAAGTTTGCCCAAGCAGGTACCAGCGACACTCCCTCCAGGTTCCTGGTTTCCCTTTGGAACACTGGCAGAATAGCAGGATGGCTTTGGATCTGGCAAGTCCCCTCACCATGATTTGTGTTAGAGAGAAAAAGTGAGCAACACAAATAGGACAACTGAGAAACCAGCAAACAGCTTCAGAGCAGCAACATGGACCAGGATGATGGATCCTCCAAACAGTAAATGGCTCAGAACACTGGGGAAGGCGATGCCGCCTCTGGTAGCTGTTAATAGGAAAACGTAGATCAAACAATTCATAGGAAATTATTTCACACTGACATATCCTTAAAGCTGGATACTGGTTTCCTTCCCAACAGCTACTGGAACCTGCTTATTGCAGAGACACATTAATCCATTTCCCCTCAACAGGACACTCCAGCCTGGGACATTCACCTCACTGGTGAGATTTCACCTGCTTCCTCCCTCCTCAGCCTGCTTGTTCCTTTGGTATCAATCATTAGTGAGCACGTTTCACCCAAGCCAGTCCCAGAGGCTCTGATTTGGAGCTTGTTGTCTGCCACGTAAGTGTATTCCAGACCAGTTATGAATAGTAAAGACATGAGTCTGTGGAACACTGACACCAGTAACACTATTTCTGTTTTGGGTTTTTTGGAGGGGGTTATTGGTTTTAGGGGAAATGTAGAGCAGGGCAGAGAAAGGTCATTCCATTTTGTAGAGGATTTTGACATTTCAAAATTTGGTTTTGTTCAGACTTGGAATAAAGCCCCCCATCATTTTGCAGTTTTCCACACAAGAGAACAGAGCATCAGTTCTGGGGTGGTCCATCAAGCAGGCTGTCCCAGGGTCAGGGGCAGTGGAAGTCCTGGGGTCTATGACTCCTAGGCAGCCCACCAGCCAAGCTGCCAAGGAGCCAGGCGGGTGAGCTGGCCAGAACCCAGGCAGCATTCTGACAGAACAGTGTCAAAATCAAACCAGCTCTGCAAAAGGTTTAGAGTTTGACAAATTGTCAAATCTCAAGGAGAAAATGTTTTGTTGAGATTTTTCCGACCTGCTCTGGTAAAATAGTCCTGTTTAGTCCTTTGAGAGGATGTAGTTCCACTGGGGATAGAATGGGTCTAGTTATGAGAGGAGGGAGATGGACACACTTGTGGTGCTGGGTTAGGGGATGTGTGTTCAGCTTATAGTTCAGAACACTGAAGATGAATCTTTAGTGCTCTAAGGGGTTATTCTCCTCCTTAAATTTTCTTTTCTGAAATCGACTGTGCCTGGAATTGAGTCAGACGGGAAGGTTCTCAGATACTAGTCATGAGCTCCCTACGAGAACCTGGACAAATAGACAGAACGTGCAGTTCATACCACCTTTTTCTCAAGTTATTTCCCTGCATATGACATGTTTGCCTGGTGGGGTTGCTCTGTGCAGGGCCGGCTCCAGACCCCAGCGCGCCAAACGCGCCCTTGGGGCAACGTCCCGCCAGAGGGCGGCAGGCGGCTCCGGTGGACCTCCCGCAGGCATGCCTGCGCAGGGTCCACTGTTCCGCGGCTCCAGTAGACCTCCCGCAGATGTGCCTGCGGAGGGTCCGCTGGTCCCGCGGCTCCGGTGGAGCATACGCAGGTGTGCCTGCGGGAGGTCCACTGGAGCTGCTGGGACCGGCGACCGCCAGAGCGTCCCCCGCGGCATGCTGCCCTGCTTGGGGTGGCGCAATCGCTAGAGCCGCCCCTGGCTCTGTGCTCTGCACTTCAATACAGAGGGCAAGTTATTGTCAAAACAATGAAAACAAAATGTTTCTTTCTTACCGGAGTTGTCAACACATATTTGATTCTTCTCTCCTACGGTACAAACAGAGAGGGTCAATGAAATGTGACCTCAGGTGGAATTTTCAACTCCATTCTACTATTTCCAAAGAAACATAGCAATTGTCAGACTGGGTCCCACCAACAGGCTACATCTACCTACACATCTGCACACTAGGCCACCGACTGCTCCCTTTCCCACAGCCTATGGATTTTCTGTGCCATGTCTGAGGAGCCACAGCTGCTCTGCCAAGGCTCTTGTGCACTCTGTACAGGGCATGTGTGTGTTGAAGACTCACAGTGATTTGGGGCCTTCACTTGTCTTTCTAGGGCTCCCATCACCAGGGTGTCAGAGAATCATAGAATATCAGGGTTGGAAGAGACCTCAGGAGGTATCTAGTCCAACCCCCTGCTCAAAGCAGGACACCTGGTGTCATGGGTGTCTAGGCACCTTCTCTTTCCTCAGTGAGTGAGTGGGACCCAGTGTCCACCCACCCCAGCCCTAGCCCTCTCTAGCAGCGAGAGTTGTGGCAGCCTGTCTCCCCCAGCCCTGGTGGCAAGTCCCCAAGTCAGCGTCCCTCTCATCAGCTCTCCCTGAAGTGGGGTTTTCAAATTCTCCACAGCAAATAGCCCCACACAAATATTTCTTGTGTTCGGCCCAGTACTCACCACCCAGGTAGGCGCAGTTAAAATGGCTGCAGGTCCGGTTTGTGCTCCGTAGGACAAAGCGGTTACTCCTTTGTCCTCGGTACATGTTGAATATCTCATGGACTGGGATTAACACTTCTTCCTCCTCCTGAGTGCATGAGAAGGCCCTGATCTCAACACCAAAGCACGTGTGGATGGTGAACAATGTGTCCATGCCAAATCTCTTAGCTACTCCTATATCAAAAGACGAAGAGGCGAAGTATCCAAACCTGATGTGACCTGATCCCATGTGCTGAAATCTGACAGAAACCCCCCGGTACACCGTCCTTTTGTACATCACATCACATCTCCGTTGTAAGAGCTGCGAAGCTCTTGTCAAGTAATAATGAAAGGCTTTGAACTGGAAACTGGCCATGTAATGAGCTCGAGATATCCCAGCCTCTCTCACTGCCGCATTCAACTCACTGTGAAAGTCATTATCAGTATAGGCTATTATGGCTCTTCCATGCTCATCTTTAAAGCCTCTGGGCAGAGAAATCTTTTTCTTTACAAGTTCCCATTTTTTTGCTGAGTTTTCCCAGACCCTGCTAAATACTGAGGACATGGACTTTTCTTTCTCTAGCAGTTCAGGTGCAATTCCATCCATTTCTTCAGCACATCCTATATATTGGTCATCAAAAGCGTCATCCATCATGCTCAGCTCCACCTGGCATTTTGCCTGGGAGAAGAAAGGAAACATACGGTCACATTAGCATTTGTGTTACAAAAGCACCTAGAGGTCACACCCAGGATCAGGGCCCTGTTGTGCTTGGCCCTGTACAAACACACTAGGAGATGGCATCTGCCCCTAGAAGCTTACCTCTAAAGCGACAAGACAGAGGAAAGGTGGGAGAAAGGGATGGAACACACAAGCAGAATCCTCAGGGTGTTGTTTGGCAACTGTCACATTGGCGCCTCGGTTTTGGGAGGGAGGAGCGGGATGAGTGTGATGGATTTGTAGCTGCCCTGTAATAATTGATTAATACAGTCCGTTGCACGGTTCCTGGGAAAAAGAAGCAGGGGTGGATACAAGAGGTCTGGGAATGCTGCTGATCAGAAGATCTGTGTCGGGTTTAACGAGGAACACTCAGGGTACAGCTACACTTGCAGCTGTACAGCGCTGGGAGTTAAACCTGTCTTCGTACAGCTGAGTAAGGAAAGCGCTGCAGTCTGTCCACACTGACAGCTGCCAGCGCACTGGCCTGGCCACATTTGCAGCATTTGCAGTGGCATTGGGACCGGTGCATTATGGGCAGTTATCCCAGCATTCAAGTGGCTGCAATGTGCTTTTCAAAAGGGGGGTGGGGAATATGACAGGGAGCGTGGGGGGAGAAAGAGTGGATTTTTGGAGTGCGGACACTGTGTCAGCACCCTGCCTTACAAGTTCCGACCCCCCTCTCTCCTCCACCCCATCTCACTCACTGAAAGCAAACAGCAGCTGTTTGTTTTTTTCTCACAGACCAGATAAGCAGCCGCTGGCCAAAAAAGACCCCCCCACCCCGCACTTCCCTCCCTGTGCTGCCTGTCTCTTCAAGCAAGCATTAGCTGTGGGCGTTCCAAAGGGAGCCCCCTCGCCTGCCTCTTCTCATTCACAGCAAACAGTAGCTGGGTTTGGTTTTTTGATAAGCAGCTTCCGGAGCCCAGAGTTCACAACAAACCAAGGAGAGGAACCTTCACTTAAAAGGATTATGGGGAGTTTCCGGAGGTCAATCATCCCGTTTACACTGGAGTGCCAGCGTCTCAGCCACTCCGCAGCAGCCGTTATTCCTCTCGGGGAGGTGGAGTACCTGCAGCGCTGTAGCCACGGAGATACAGCGCTGTATATGCCTTGCCAGTGTGGACGGAGAGTGAGTTACAGCGCTGGAGTGAGTTACAGCGCTGTGGGCAGCTTTATTGCGCTGTAACTCTCAAGTGTAGACAAGGCCTTTGTTAAGAGGGGAGAGGGAGTTGTTCAGGGGAGCCAGGCTCAGGCACAGGTCCTGAGAGCCGGCCTACATTAGCCCCAGGGGATGGTAGCCCTTTAGGTAAGACCAATGTGAGTGTGGACTGTGGGTTGTTTTAAAAGTCTGTTTCTCTAAACGATTTGTTCTTACAGTAAACTGAACGACACTTTGTCTGGTGTCAGCAGATACACCACTGGGCCCCGACTCCTGAAGGGACGAACTGCAGGGACCTGAACTCAGCCAGAGCTGCTGGATAAGCACGATGGACACACAGGTACCGCAGCCCAGGGCCCCATCTGAGAGTGGGAGAATCACAGGATTCCCGCCCAGGAGGGTAAAGGCACAAGGCTTGACACCCGAAGGGCTGCACTCAGAGACCAGCGAGCCACGTACCCGGGACAGAGGTGTTTTTAGTTTACTGGGCTGTGTCTAGATGTAGGGTTGGGAAGAAAGGCAGGACCTGAGGGGAACAGGAAGGCTCCTGCAGGGTAAAGAGGAAATTGGTTTAATTTTGTTCTTTTGGTTTGGGACTGTGCTGGGGGATTCCACGGGGGAGCCCTGCGAGCCCAGCCCTGAATGAAGGATGAGCCAGGAGAGGCTGTGCGGGCTGGAAAGAGGCTGTGGTAGGAGGATATCAATGAAGGCAGCAGTAAGGAGTCTGATGGAGCAGACCTTGGCTGCTGCTCAGAGGATCCCTGGACTGGAATCCAGTTTAGTAGGAGGGCCTGGGTTCCCCTTCCAGCCACTGCAAAATGTGGCGTGGGGCCCTGATTAGGCAAACACCTGTCTGGGGTGGTCTCGGTGCACTTGGTCCTTCCTGCCTCAGCGCACTAGGCTGCGCTAGATGACCTCCTGAGGTCCCTTCCAGCCATATGTGTCTATGGGTCTAAGGCAGTATGGCTGCCTGCAGAGCCTTGAGCAGAAACACGAGAAAACACCAAGTGCTTCCCTGGCAAAGCTCAAGAGTTTACCTGAGGGATTCCCAGCCAGCTTTGAAGACAGAAGTATGTCAAGGGAATCAGCAGAGGCGTCATCATGGTTCCAACATCCCTGTGCGGCTACAGGAGAATCCATCAGGAACGTCAGGGAGATTTGAGGGGAAAGAACACATCAAAACAGATTGTTTCACTGTGATCCGTTGTTCCACATTCAGTAACTAACTGGGATTTCCCAGGCAGGAATTGCTCTCTCAGGGACAGCAGCCCAGCCGTAATGGAGGCAGATTTGACCCTGAAATACAGTTCTCAGCTGGGGGGTGGGGAGTAGTTGTGCAGAAATCCTGCTTTCACTTCATGGTGATCACATTTCCCTAAAGGACTCTGGGGGGTAGAAATATGATCCATAGAGCTGCAGTGGTTACTCGTAAGAGCCGTTACACAGCACAATACACAGAAACCAGCAGCCAGGCAGGTCTGTCAATCAGCTCCTAGGGAATGGGGCTAAAATAACGACATAGCTCAATATTTCAGTGCCTCACCCAAGTGCCTGGTCAAGTGTTTGTTCGGCAACTAACTACCCTATACACTCTGCACCTCACTGCTTAGTTCTGCCCCATGGCTGACAGGGTGATCGACGACTCAGGTGTCAAACACCAGGGCTGATCCTAGGCCCAATGGTCAGAGCCACACGGCCCTCTCAGAGACACAGACAGACCTCGGTCACCTGGCCTGGTCAGGGACCCAAACCCCAGCCACATGGAGACAAACAGCAAAGAGACCAGCACACAACTCACCAAGTCCCTTTACCTCCGTGCACCAGATCCACTGCTACACCCTGCAAAACTCCCCTGCTTGCCTCCCTTGTTCACCTGCTGAGCTGATCCCTTGTTTAGAGGATACGTTGTGGAGCTGGGTCTTTGGGGGTTGACTTTTCCGGCCAGGGAAAGGGAGATGGGCATTGGAATTTGGAGACTGGACCCTGGGGGAGAACCAGTGACATGGGGATTAAAGGGTAGCAGTGTCTTGCTCAGAGAAAGCAGAATTAGGGCCAGGAGTGGGGAGCAACAGGCTTGGAGTGTTTCCTGGGAGTGTTTCCTGGGAAGTTTAATGGGCAGCAGGTTTAAAACAAATAAAAGGAAGTTCTTCTTCACACAGCGCACAGTCAACCTGTGGAACTCCTTGCCTGAGGAGGTTGTGAAGGTTAAAACTATAACAGGGTTTAAAAGAGAACTGGATAAATTCATTGTGGTTAAGTCCATTAATGGCTATTAGCCAGGATGGGTAAGGAATCGTGTCCCTGGCCTCTGTTTGTCAGAGGGTGGAGATGGATGGCAGGAGAGAGATCACTTGATCATTGCCTGTTAGGTTCACTCCCTCTGGGGCACCTGGCATTGGCCACTGTCGGCAGACAGGATACTGGCTGGATGGGCTTTTGATCTGATCCAGTATGGCCGTTCTTATGTTCACCTAACACCTAGAAATGCCATCCCTCCCCTGCCCTTTGCCTGTAAAGGAGAGGGTGTGTGGCGGTGCTCTCCCTAGCATGGTGTAGCTTAGGGGTTGGCTTGGTGTAGGCGACTGCTGAGCTGTACCTGGGGTGGTGGGATGGATGTCAGCACACAGTGAATGGGTACGAAATGTAGGAGTGTGATGTGTGTATAGAACAGGTGGGCGGAAAATTAATCTGAACACATTTCATATTTCTTTTAAGAACAATGGGCCGGGTGATACTTCTTCATTTGAAATGGATCTTCCACGTTAGTTTGACATTGCCAATGTAAGCAGGGTCTGCTGAATTCTTCCCTGTCAGCTGGCTGGGAGGGGGAGAGACTTCGGGAGCAAACTGTATTTACATAAACACACCTGCTCTGCTTAGATATCCAGCAGACAGAACGCTGCTGCTCAAAATTATCAACTTTGGCTGGGGTTGGGTTACAGATCAGTGGGGAAAGTAACTGAAATACGTTCCGCATGGATTGTATTTTCTAAATGGACAACCTACCCTAAATTCTCAATGACTGAGGGACAATCTTCACTCATTGCTATATCTGCTTTCCACAACCAGCTCTCTGTGTAACTTTTCATGAGTGATGTACCTGGATACTTGGATGCGAATATCTAAACTGTATTCTTACATTTATTCACCTACATTTGGGTTATTGCTGATTATGCACTATATGTATCTTACGACTTTAAAAACAAACTTTGTATTTATGGATAATCTAAGCAGTATACCCGGATGTACAGACACTCTTGTCTTAACCTGTGAATTATATAATTTTTTAACTTTAGCTTTAATAAAAAAATTTATAACTGAACGCAGGGGTAGTGAAATGCTGTTACTAATATTGGTGGTATTATTGTAATACAGGGAAGCAGAACTGTGCTTAACCTGTCCCAAATGAGGGGGTTACTCTCAGATGAAAGAACCTCCTTAAGACAGGGGCTTGAATGCCAGAGCCTTGTGAAAGTAAGAGGGGTGGGGACAGCTGTCCCAGCCAGGACCTGTGCGGACTCTCCCTAGGAGTCCCCAGACTGGTTTGACACGTTCCTCCCCACTGTTCAAAAAAGGAGCTAAATAGGCTTCATTGGGAGCCTCTATTGTTATTTTAAATGCTCAGTCAGAGCAGAAATCAGTTGTGGTAGGACTGTGTTTCTGCCCGACCTGCAAAGAGCTGAAAATCGCTAAGACACTGAGGTGCAGCGGTCACAGCAGAGAGGCAGGTGGCAGCAGAAGGTGACTGGCAGTCGGCTGGTGAGGTGGTGAGCAGAGTGAGTGGCCAGCAGGGCGGCGGGCAGAGCGGTGCAGCGAGCAGCCAGCTGGAAGAGAGGGTCAGCGAGCGAGTGTCCGAGCAGCAGAGTGAGTAAGGTGCCTCTATCCCCCCCTCCACCCAGGGTGGCAGGTGAACTCTGCAGATGCACCTCTGAACCCTGGGTCTGCACTGACCAAGGACAGCAACTGTGAGTGGGGTGCACAGAAGGGTTGGGCATGTGATAGGGACTTTTGACTTTTTAGACTTAAGAACCTGAGGGGAAAAGGACACTGCCAAGCTTACTTGGGGGTGGGTCTGTTGCTCATGGTTTATGTTTATGAACCATCTTTGCAGCATTTTCCCAAATTAACACCAAGTTACTTCCCTCCTTTTAAAAAAGTTTCTTTTCTGCGCTCAGACTCTGTGCTCGTGAGTGGGGAAGTTTTGCCACTCAGAGGTACCCGGGGTGGTGTGTAATGTTCCCAGGTTACTGGGTGGGGTCTTGACCCAGTTCAGTGTTGTATGGATGGAAAGGAACCCCTAGATACTGAACTGGGCCCTGGTTGCTGCTGGCTTCACCTGGCAGAAGGGTCACACCACAATATATCTGAGCTTTGACACACTTTGGGGGATACAGTCACACTTTCATTGGTTCATGTTTTCTTTTTTAAGGACCGCATCCCCTTTTGAATGTAAATCCAAATAAATGCCTGATTCTCCAGGAGAGAACACCACCTTCCCACTGTAAAACCCCACATTTGCATCCTTTTCCAAACCTCAGACTGATTTTTTACACATTTCCTCTCTCTGTCTCAGCCATCTTGCTGTAGCACCAGTAATGGAGTTGCTCTCTAAAGACTCCACTGGCTATAACTTCGCCTGGGGTTTGTAGTAGTGTTGAAGGCTCTGCAAAATACTTAATACAGTTCCAGACTGTGTTACTTTTTCAGACATCTTCTCTAGGGCTGACAGGAAGACTGTGGATTTCACCAGGCCCAGCCCCTAGAAATTCAGTAAAATATCACTAAAATGTGGATAAATTTTCATTCTGTTACAGGATTTTCTTCCCCCTAATGTAATCTTGCCTCAGCATGGAAGCACGATGTAGGCCTTGCTGGAGCCCTAGGCCTAGCTAACAGTGTGAACCAAAGGCTGTGAACCAGAGTAGGCCTGGCCCGGGCAATATAGCAACGCATCAGGTACTGGCAAACACCAAATTAGCACAGTTCTGACCGGCGATGACGGCACAGGACACCCAGAGGTCTCATGTAACGGCATGAACACATTCCTAGGAGATGGTGCAGGGACACGCTGATCCTGAGTAAGATAAGGAGGCGAGGATTATCCTTTTGCTAGCCAATTCCAGGGGTAGTGCAGAAGCCAGGAAAGTTCCCCACAATAGCAGGACCATTCCCCTGCTTACACATGGGTGTGTCTAGACAGGAATTTTGAAGTCCTAATTTCAGTGGGGTTAAGGTCAGCCATGAGTGTGGGAGGAGGGGATTTAGTGGTGACCTTGCCCAGCTACATCAGGGTAAAAACTACAGAGCCCCTTACAGAGGAAAATAACAGATACAAAACTGTCCCGGTAAAAAGATGTGGGACGGCTCTCAGTGATTTTGCTCCATAGTGAGCCAGCTCTTACTCCGGCTGTGAGAGGACTCAGTGGGTTGGGGATCCAGATGCAGCTGGTTGGGGCTTGTGGGGTGGGGATCCGGGTGCAGGTGGCTCGCAGAGATCAAATCCGCAGAGATCACCCGGATCCATGGAACTTAAGGTGTTCCATTTTTGAGAAAGAAAAATTAAAGAGAAAATCTGCAGGAAATGGAGGATGTATCTATTGTAGGTAACACTTTAGAAAGAAAATTGAGAAGGAAAATAGAACAGTTGGATCAGGCACAACGGAAAACTCTCACGGGGCCTGGGATCCCGGAGCGTCTTCCGCTCCAGGTCATCGTCGGCAATACTGCGGTGGGGGGGTCCTTCCGCTCCGGGACGGAAGGACCCCTCGCTGCTGAATTACCGCCGAAGTGGGACCCGCTGCCGAAGTGCCAGGTCTTCGGCGGTAATTTGGCAGTGGGGGGTCCCCGCCGTGGGTCTTCAGGGCACTTCGGCGGTGGGTCCCAGAGCAGAAGGACCCTCCGCCACCGAATTACCGTCGAAGCAGGAGGCCTCCCACCACCAAAGACCCCAGGCCCCCTGAATCCTCTGGGCGGCCCTGCACCTGGTATTGGCCTCTGTCGGTGGACAGGATACTGGGTTGGATGGACCTTTGGTCTGATCCACTATGGTCGTTCTTATATTCTTATGTCTCCAATCAGCTTTTTGTGTAAAGTTTCTCTATAGGTGCTGATCTGGTAAGCAAGGTCCAAGCACACTTGTCAGATCGGGTCCCACAGGCGAGTTAGGTGCAGGAACCCCTGTTTCCCCTAGTTCATGAAATCCTCTGGGGCTGGCATGGGACTGCAATGCACATGCTCAGAGGCAGAAACAGGAGCCTGGGGAATTGGTTATTGCAGAAATTTAGGTGCCGAGTGAGTTTAGGTGCCTACAGTGTTCACAGGCTGCTGAACAGGGGCTCTGTGAATCCGGGGTGGGGGCCTGATTCTGGGATTGAGGTGCCTAACGTGGCAGCTAGGTATGGATAGATATCAGCTGTCCTGGCAGTCTCTGGGAAGGGATGAACAGCTTTCTGCTTGGGAGGCTCTCCTGATGTTATGAACAGATCGTCTGGGTAGTTGTGTTAGTAGAGGATGAATTTTTGCAATGAAAAATTAGGGAAGTTTGCACCCTATGGAAGTAGTTGTGGTCAATGTATTTTATGACGTAGATGTGAGCAAAATACGCAGAATTTTTTTGTTTTCACTACATAGGGGTTTTAAATATTTCTGTAGTTTCCCTGTCCCAAAAGCTTTTATAATTTTATAACAAATTAAAGCTCTGAAATCAAATCAACAGGAAATATTAGACTTTTCATTCTGTGCACCCTCCAGATTCTACCCTCTGATATTACAATTTGCATAACAAAAGTGCCTAGAGCTCCCAACCCAGATTGTGGCCCCAGTTGTGCTAGGGGCTGTACATAGGGAAACTGTGCCCATCCCCAAAGCTTACAATCTAGGGCAGACGAAGGTTGGTAGAAAAAGAGAGGTAGAGTGACTTGCCCATTGTCACACACAGCAGGACAGGGGCAGAGCTGGGATGAAAGCCTTGGTCGCCTCCCTCCCAGTCAGCTGCCTTATCCACTGGCCCACACTACCTCTCGGGTCCATAGGTACTGGACAGATGTAACTGCAGGCAGATTTGTATCATTGTCTAAACCACCGTGTGACCTGTTGTTTAGAGATAAATGTAGCAGAAGAGTCTGTAATTAGGATAATGAAGAGTAAGAACTGAATGATGTTACAATACCTGACTTTCCCAAGTGTGTCTGAGTCCCTGGCAGGCTGCTGACCCGAGCAAGAGCTGGCTGCAGTCGTAGAACTTAATCCGCAGTGTTCACGACACAGGAAATAGTTTGACTTTAGCTAACAAACCTCACTGCAGACTTTCACTTTCGCAACTAACGGCATTTGGTTTTTTTAGGAAATAAGGGCCTGAGCTAAATCCCACTGAAGTCAATGGAAAGACTCTCATTGATTTCAATGGGCTTTGGATCGGGCCTGTACCGAGTCAAAACGTTACTATGAGCTAGCTACAATTGGCAAAGCTGTCAGGAACTTTGGTCTTTTGCAAGACGGAGCCTGGAACAATAACAAATTGTCAACTAAAGCAGGGCGGCCCAGAGGATTCAGGGGGCCTGGGGCAAAGCAATTTCAGGGGCCCCTTCCATAAAAAAAAAAGTTGCAATACTATAGAATACAAATTGCCCTACTTGCCCCTCCCCCGCAGAAAGCCCTGGGAAAAATAAACATTTAAAAGCCTTCCGCATCCTGGACAATGTCTGCTTTCCTTCAAAATGTGTTGTGTTTTTTTAATTGAAAAGCTGAAATTAGTCTGCCAAAACCTGAACATGGTTTGAGGTTTCAGAAGTGTGTGGCCAAATATTTGCTGCTTGCTGTGTTTGTTTAAAGAAACAATAAAAAAAATTCTGCTTAAAAAAAAATCCAAAACTTTTGAACCACCTCAGCTTGTGACCAAACGCCTGAGCCCTTCCAGTCAGAGATTTTCCCAGGTTTCTGATACTTTCCTGGCTTCCTTGACTCACATCTGTCTCCATAACTTTGGGTTCATTTAGCTTAGAACATAAGAACAGCCAGACTGGGTCAGACCAAAAGTCCATCCAGCCTAGTATCCTGTCTACTGACAGTGGCCAGTGCCAGGTGCCCCAGAGGGAGTGAACCTAACAGGTAATGATCAAGTGATCTCTCTCCTGCCATCCATCACCACCCTCTGACGAACAGAGGCTAGGGACACCATTCCTTACCCATCCTGGCTAATAACCATTAATGGACTTAACCTCCATGAATGTATCTGTTTCCTAGAGACTGGCTCCATGGGGTCCCTCACAAACTGGAGACGGTTACTGCAGGTTTGTCTTTAGTACAGCTTATGTACATACTCCACGAACTGAGCATTTGAGCTTGTTCCAGAATATGGGATGAGCCTATGTTGTGAAAACTGAAATGCTCAAAATAGCACATGCATGTGAATGGACACAGGGTGCTAAAATTAAATTAACCCAGGACTAAAGGTTAATCAGGGCTAAAGGCAGAGAGAGGCCTGGAGCCAGCACTGGAGGACCCAGAGCCAGGAGGAGGCCTGGGAGGCTGGGGGCAGTGAAGCCTGCAGCCAGAGGTGAGTTGCCTCAGGCCAGGAGGAAGCCAGGGGCAGTATTGGTAAAGCCTAGGGGGTGTTTGGACTGGAGATTGAGGGGCTGCAGGGAGAGTGGGGGAGACCTCGGGAGTCCCTCTCCTGCCAGTAAAGAGCGGAGAGACCTGAGGGGAACAGGGAGGCTCCTGCAGGGTGAGGAGGAAGCCTGAGTCAGGCAGAAATTGGTTCAATTTTGTTCTTTTGGTTTGGGATTGTGTTGGGTGATTCCACGGGGGAGACCTGCGAGCCCAGCCCTGAAAGAAGGGTGAGCTGGGAGAGGCTGTGTGGACTGGAAAGAGGCTGTGGTAGGAAGATATCCATGGAGGCAGCAGCAAGGAGTCTGATGGAGCAGACCTTGGCTGCTGGTCAGAAGGTCCCTGGACTGGAACCATTTAGTGGGAGGGCCGGGGTCTGTGGAAGGGGGTGTGGGGCTCTGATTAGACAAACACCTGTCCGAGGTGGTCTCAGTGCTCTTGGTCCAGCCTCAGCGCACAAGGCTGCACTAGATGACCTCTCGTGGTCCCTTCCAGCCCTACACGTCTATGGGTCTAAGGCAGTATGGCTGCCTGCATAGCCTTGAGCAGAAACACAAGAAAACACCGAGTGCTTCACTGGCAAAGCTCAAGAGTTTACCTGAGGGATTCCCACCCAGGTTTGAAGACAGAAGTATGTCAAGGGGATCAGCAGAGGCCTCAGCATTGTTCCAACATCCCCGGTGCAGCTGCAGGAGAATCCATCAGGAACGTCAGTGGAGATTTGGGGGGAAAGAGCACATCAAACCAAACATCCTCCCCATTGTTTCACTGTGATCCGTTGTTCTGCATTCAGTGACTGGGATCTCTCAGGGACAGCAGCCTGGCCATAATGGAGGTGAGTTTGACCCTGAAATACAGTTCTCAGCTGGAGGGGTGGGGAGTAGTTGTGGGGAAATCCTGATTTCACTTCATGGTGATCACATTTCCCTAAAGGGTTTCGGGGGGTGGAAATACTGTACCTAGTGCTGCTGTGTTTACTCATAAATGTCATTAATCTGCTGCACAATACACAGAACCCAGCAGGCCCAGCAGATCTGTCGATTGCATCCTAGGGAATGGGGTACAATAATGACATAGCTGAATAGTTCAGTGCCTCACCCAAGTGCCTGGTCAAGTGTTTGCTCAGCAACTACCCTATACACTCTGCACCTCGCTGCTTAGTTCTGCCCCATGGCTAATGGGGTGATCGACAACTCAGACATCAAACACCAGGGCTGAGCCTAGGCCCAATGGTCAGAGCCACACGACCCTCTCAGAGACACAAACACACAGACCTCGGTCACCTGGCCTGGTCAGGGACCCAAACCACGACCACACAACCCACAGGGAGACAAACAGCAAATGGAACAACACACAACTCCCCAAGTCCCTTTACCTCCATGCACCAGATCCACAGCTACACCCTGCAAAACTCCCTTGCTTGCCTCCCTTGTTCATCTGCTGAGCTGATCCCTTGTTTAGAGAGTCTGCTGGGGAGTTGGGTCTTTGGGGGTAGATTTTTCTGGCCGGGGAAAGGGAGCCAGGCATTGGAATTTGGATCCCGGTGTAGAGCCCGTGACATGGGACTAGGGCGTGGCAATGTCTTGCTCAGGGAAAGCAGGGATAGAGTCAGGTATGGGGAGTAACAGGGACTTCCACTGCACACATGGAAATGCCGTCACTGCCCTGGCCTTTGCCTGTAAAGGGGAGGGTGGGGGCCGGTGCTCTCCCTCCCTGGGTGTAGCTGAGGGGTTGACTTGGTGTGGGTGACTGTACATGGGGTAATGGGATGGATGTGCGCACAGAGTAAATGGGTACAAAACGTAGGGGTGTGATGTGTGTACTGAATGGGTGGGTGTGTCATAAAGGGAAGGGTAACCACCTTCCTGTATACAGTACTATAAAATCCCTCCTGGTCCGAGGCACCAAATCCTCTTACTTGTAAAGGGTTAAGAAGCCCAAATTCCTGGCTGGCACCTGACCCAAAGGACCAATAAGGGGACATGATACTTTCAAATCGGGGGGCAGAGGAGGCTTTGTTTTGTCTGTTCTTTGTCTGTCTGTTTGCCAGAGACAGATCAAGAAAGCAAGAAATCCAGCTCCATTAAGATTAGTTAGTACTAGCAAGGGAATGAGTTAGCTTGCTTTTATTTTGGCTTGTGACTTTCTCTGTGTTGAGAGGGAGGTGTATTCCTGGGTTTCTTTTTGTAACTTTGAAGTTTTGCCCAGAGGGAAATCCTCTGTGTTTTGAATCTGACTGCCCTGTGAGATTATCTTCCGTTCTAATTTTACAGAGGTGCTTCTTTTACCTTTTTTCTTTCCAATAAAGTTTTGGGTTTTTTTAGAATCTGATTGATTTTTTTAGTGTCCTAAAAAACCCAAGGTTGGTCTGTGCTCATCTTGTTTATTCTCAAGCCTCCCTAGAAAAGGGGGTGTAAGGCTTGGGGGGATATTACGGGGGAGTAGGAACTCCAAATGGTCCTTTCCC
Source organism: Mauremys mutica (assembly GCF_020497125.1). Lineage (NCBI taxonomy): Eukaryota > Metazoa > Chordata > Testudines > Geoemydidae > Mauremys > Mauremys mutica. The sequence goes on along the minus strand of NC_059072.1, from coordinate 357,694,117 downwards.
TGAGTTTTGTCTAATCACTTGGTAGTGGCAGCATTACCTATCCAAGGTACAAGGGAGAATTTGTGCCTTGGGGAGTTTGTAACCTAAACTGATAGAAATAAGATGAGGGGATCTTTCATGCGGGTCCCCACATCTGTACCCCAGAGTTCAGAGTGGGGAGGGAACCCTGACAGGGTGGAAAATGAATCTAAATATATTTCATATTTCTAATAACAACAAAGGGCCGGGTGATGCTTCTTCATTTGAAATGCTCTTCCACAGTAGTTTGACATTGCCAAAAATATCTGAGCTTTGACACATTTGGGGGGATACAGCCACATTCTCAGTGGTTCACGTTTTCGGTTTTAAGGACTGGGTCTCCTTTTTGAATGTAAGTTTAAATAAATGCCTGATTCTCAAAGAGAGAACACCGCCTTTCCACTGTAAAACCCCACATTTGTATCCTTTTCCAAACCACATACTGATTTTTTACACGTTTCCTCTCTCTGTCTCAGCCATCTTGCTGTAGCACCAGTAATGGAGTTGCTCTCCAAAGACACCATGGGCTATAACTTCGCCTGGGGTTTGTAGTAGAGTTGAAGTTTCTGCAAAATACTTAATACAGTTCCAGACTGTGTTACATTTTCAGACATCTTCTCTAGGGCTGACGGGAAGACTGTGGATTTCACCAGGCCCAGCCCCTAGAAATTCAGTAAAATTTCACTAAAATGTGGATAAATTTTCATTCTGTTACAGGATTTTCTTCCCCCTAATGTGGTCTTGTCTCTGCATGGAAGCACGATGTAGGCCTTGCTGGAGCCCTAGGCCTAGCTAACAGTGTGAACCAAAGGCTGTGAACCAGAGTAGGCCTGGCCTGGGCAATAGAGCAACACACCAGGTACTGTCTAACACCAAGTAAGCACCTTCCTGACTGGAGATGACAGCACAGGACACCCAGAGTTCTCAAGTATCGCTGTGAACACATTCCTAGGAGATGGTACAGAGAGGGACACGCCGGTCCTGAGTAAGATAAGGATGGGATGACAGGATAGTGGATGGGGATGTTTTGATGGAACTAGCAAGTACCAGGATAAGGCCGGTAACCAACCACATCTGGAGTGCAATACATCTATATTCATGTATATAAGGAGAAGCCATAGGAGGGCACTTTTGTCCAGCTGAGGGGGCAGTGTCCCAGTGGACTGACTGAGCTGGTCCATTGCCACAGGCATACATATGTTAGTGTCCCTGGAGCTCCTCTGGGGCGCTAGAACTGTGCTTTGACGACAATAAACCTGGCTGATCACTTTCGCCACCAAACCAAGCCTCTGGTCTTTCCTTATGAGTAACATTGAGGTCTGCTGAATCAGCGAGCTGTGCTCTCTGCTAATGCATGTAACACTGAAGCTCCAAGAATCATAGCATTTTAGGACTGGAAGGGTCCTTGAAAGGTCTTCTAGTCCAGGCCTCTGCATAGCAGGGCTGAGTATTATTTGGACCATTACTGACAAGTGTTGGTCTAACCTGCTCTTAAAAATCTCCAATGATGGAGATTCCACAATCTCCCTAGGCAATGTATTCCAGTGTTTAAGTACCGTAATAGTTAGGAAGTTTTTCCTAATGTTCAACCTAAACTGCCATTTCTGCAGTTTAAGCCCTGTCCCCTCTCAGTCTTCTCTTCTCCAGACTAAACAAACCCAATTTTTTCAATCTTCCCTCATAGGTCATGTTTTCTAGACTTTTAATTGTTTTTGTTGCTCTTCTCTGGACTTTCTCGAATTCGTCCACATCTATCCTGAAATGTAGCACCCAAAACAGGACACAATACTCCAGTTGAAGCTTTATCAGCACAGAAAGGATAGGAAGAATTACTTCATGTGTGTTGCTTACAACACTCCTGCTACTACATAAGAACATAAAAATGGCCATACTGGGTCAGACCAAAGGTCCATCTAGCCCAGTATCCTGTCTTCTGACAGTGGCCAGTGCCAGGTGCCCCAGAGGGAATGACCAAAAAGGTAACCACCAATCAATCCATCCCTTTGCCTGTTTCCAGGATCCCAGGATGGTGTTTGCTTTTGTTACAACAGCATTACACTATTGATTCATATTTAGCTTGTGATCCACTGTGACCCCCCCAGATCCCTTTACGCAGTGCTCCTTCCTAGGCAGTCATTTCCCATTTTATATGTGTGCAACTGATTGTTCCTTCCTAAGGGGAGTACTTTGCATTCGTCCCTATTGAACTTCATCCTATTTACTTCAGAGCATTTCTCCAGTTTGTCCAGATCATTTTGAATTTTAATCCTATCCTCCAAAGCACTTGTAACCTGCCCCTCCCCCCACAGCTTGATATTGTCCGCAAACTTTATAGGTGTCCTCTCTATGCCAGTATCTAAATCACTTATGAAGATATTGAACAGAACCAGACCCAGAACTGATCCCTGTGGGACCCCACTGGTTATGGCCTTCCAGGTTGACTGTGAACCATTGATAACTACTCTGTGGGAATGGTTTTCCAACCAGTTATGCCCCCACCTTATCGTAGCTCCATCTAGGTTGTATTTCTCTAGTTTGTTTATGAGAAGGTCAAGTGAGATAGTATCAAAAGCTTTACTAAAGTCAAGATATACCACGTCTACCATCTCCCCCCATCCACAAGGCCTGTTACCCTTTCAAAGAAATAGATTAGGTTCATTTGACACAATTTGTTCTTGACATATCCATGCTGACTGTTACTTATCACGTTCTTATCTTCTAAGTGTTTGCAAATTGATTGCTTAATTAGTTGTTTCATTATCTGTCCGGGTACTGAAGATAAGCTGACTGGTCTGTAATTCCCTTGGTTGTCCTTATTCTCCTTTTTATAGATGGGCACTATATTTGCCCTTTTCCAGTCCTCTGGAATCTCTCCCATCTTCCATGACTTTTTAGAAATAATCGCTAGTGGCTCAGATATCTCTTTAGCTGGCTTCTTGAGTATTCTAGGATGCATTTCATCAGGCCCTGGTGACTTCAAGACATCTAACTTGTCTAAGTAATTTTTAACCTGTTCTTTCCCTATTTTAGCCTCTGATCCTACCGCTTTTTCACGTGCATTCACTATGTTAGATGTTCAATCGCTACTCACCTTTTTAGTGAAAATGAAACAAAAAAACAGGAGTACTTGTGGCACCTTAAAGACTAACAAATTTATTTTAGTATGAGCTTTCGTGAGCTACAGCTCACTTCTTCGGATGCATAGAATGGAACACACAGACAGGAGATATTTATACATACAGAGAACATGACAAGGTGGAAGTATGCATAACAACAGGAAAAGTCTAATCAATTGAGATGAGCTCATGGAGAAAGACCTGTCATGAAACAAAAAAGTCATTTAGCATTTCTTCCATTTCCACCCTGCGCATTGAGTAACAGGCCTACCCTGTCATTGGTCTTTCCCTGGTTTCTAATATATTCATAGACCGTTTTCTTTTTATTCTTTATGTCTCTAGCTAGTTTAATCTTGTTTTGTGCCTTGGACTTTATTTTGTCCCTACCTACTTGAACAGCAGCACTGAGCAGGTGTAATAGCTTAGCAGCCTAGACAGTGTTACCACAGCAACGACATTCAACAGCACTTAACACATATTACTGCAGATATTTTTCTATATGTTATTTTTTAAGGTGATACCATGTAAATGTACTGAATAGTACCTTATGTGAGGGGGTTGCTGGTCCCTCACAAACTCGGAGGCAGAGTAGTAGTATATACCTTGATAGTATTCATCACCATGTATTTTTGACAGGTTTCCATGACATTTTAGGCTTCTCTCCCACCCTTCATTCCCATTTCTGTTTGTGTTGAGGCCCAGGGTGTGTTAAAAGAAAATGGGGGGAGAATTCCCAGAGAAAAAAAAACTTTGGCCCAGACCCTCAAAAGTATTTCAATTCCTAATTTCCACAGATTCCAATGGAAGTTAGGAGCCTAAATAAGTTTGAGGCTCTGGGCCTTTGTTACCAAGCGATGGCAGAGCTAAAGTCTCTTAAACGTTTAAAAGTAATAGACCCCAGGTGAGTGTCTGTGTCACTGCCTTGTGAGCAGCAGCACTGCCACTGCTGGCCTCAGAGGATAGCTCCTCCAGGAGGTCTGTGGCTAACGCTGACTTGTCACCCCACTCTAATAGTTTTCATTTCCACTGAATTGAGAAGGATGTAGCTACTAGGGGCTGAGGGCTACTGGCTTCACACTTCACTAAAGATGAGAGGGGTGGGCAGGAACTGAGTTCACACCTTTTCTGCTGCTATTGGGTTTAAGGTGACTTGCAAAGGGGGAAACAAACTGTGTTTGTATTTTGTTTGTCTTTCACGTCTTTAAGATAGACAAAGGGGACCTGAATCTTTTAAAATTCTGGTTGGTTCGTTTTGTACTTCAGAAATGTGGAGAATATCAAGCCTTTTTGTTGTTGTTGTTGCTAGAGAACTCCTTGGAAGAGGGGAGAACTACAGTGGGAGTATTTTCATCCCTCAGTGAAAGGGCATCAGGATTTTCACACAGAGAGTTTTTCTCCCAAGTGTCTGTCAGACATTTGAGTTAAATGGGTGTAGAAAAATCAGGCCTTTGGGCTCTTTTATTACATCCCCCAATGACTTCAGATGGAATTGGGGGCACCCAGCTCAAAGATCTTCCAGTTCTCCTGCGGCCAGGACCTGAATTTCCAACATAAAACTAAAGCAGGAAAAACCTTTGCCAATGAAGGGGTGAAGGACACCCCCCACCCCCGTCTTTCTCCATGACAAAGGGTTTGTTCTGCTGCTTATTTTTCTTTTGAGAGTCACCTTCAAAGTTTATTCTGGATGGGGTTTTTTTCTCCCTTCCATGCTCCAAATTTGATCAATGTTTTCATAAACACCACCCATCAAACTACCAGATTTAATCTGGCAGACGAAGGTGCGATGAGACCCACTGGTTAGAAGCTGACGTTAGCAAAGGTCCAACAGAAAAGAAGACACATTTTAACAGGGAGAGCAATTAACCTTTGGACCAGTTTGCCACAGGCCATGGCGGATTCTCCATTTAAATGGAGCCTGGGTGTTTCTCTAAAAGACATGCTGTAGCTCAAAGGGAGGTGATTGGCCTGAATGCAGGAATCACCAGGTGAGACTCTGTATGTAGTGGCACAGGTCAGAGTCTGATCAAATGCTCCCTTCTGGCCTTCAAATCTGTGAAGGTGTGAGCTAGAGCAGCAGATGGAGAAGAGACAGAGCCTCCATGAAAGCCACTAGGGATTTCACTGTTACCTCACTTTTATGAGGGATGCGCTCGCGTACTGCAGTGATGAGCAGCAGGCGCAGACCTTACGATCGATAGAATCTGGCCCTGTCATTCTGAGTGAGCTCTGTGGCATTGATAACAGGGGGCTGACATGTGTTGCGATACTTGGGCTTAGAAATTTACCTAGATTGTGAGCTGAACTGTGAGAAAGGTCAAGAGATGTAAGAACAATTGAGATCAACAAATGTTAATGGGAAAAGTTGTCAAAGGGGCACGTGCCAAATTAGTCCAAACAAAAAAATCTCCTAATGTAATTCAAGGGCCGTGTGAAACTCATGCCTAGTAAACAAGAAAAGTGTGGGACTGAACGTGGATGAACCAGAATCGGTGTGTTGTAAATTAGGCTTAGTTCATGGACCAGGCAATGATGGATGGTCTATTCCACCCACCGGTCCCCTTTTGGGTCCTGCCCCAAGAGACTGTGGGGGGGAGGCTGGCTACCTACATAGCAGTCTAGTTAGAACTTGTGACAAAATAGGGTGTCAGGACTCTGTACTTCTCAGTAATTATAGCAAATTTATTAAATAAGTGGCATCAATCATCAGCTCAGCACAGCAGCTGCTCATATCTGTAGCCCAGATGACACAAAGTGGGGTTGAGAGTTAACTATAACATGGGATGGACGCATAGTAAATACCGCCAAGTAGGAGGCTTTGTCTGTAAATGCAGCAAGCAAATCCAGCGGAAGATTTCCCATGCCCTCTAGTGGTGATCTGTTGACAAATCATTGGCAGGCTGCCAAGCTGGGGAGGGTCAGCTTACTACCCATCAAGCACTGGCTGTTTAATAGCATCTTGGAACATAAGTGGGCTGCACAAGGGACCGAAGAAGAGCAAAGCAAACATTTCACGTGGTTTCTGCTTCAGCATATCCAGGCCGTGCTCCGGATGTCAGATTCTGCGTGAAATCCTTCGGAGCACTAGGGAAACCGTCGCCCTTTCTTTCCTGGAATGCAAAGAGAAGGCCTGTGTTAACTGCAGTCTAACTCAGCCAGGGCCGTCCGGGGGGGGGGAGGGGGGAAATGGGACAATTTGCCCCAGGCCCCGGGCCCTGCAGGGGCCCCCACGAGAATACAGTATTCTATAGTATTGCAACTTTTTTTATGGAAGGGGCCCCCAAAATTGCTTTGCCCCAGGCCCCTGAATCCTCTGGGTGGCCCTCGATTCAGCCTGCTTAGTGACCTCACTGGGAAACCCCCTGGGACAGAACGCCCCAGAAACGGCAGCTCCCCTGCCAGCCTGCTGGGTTGCAGTCACAGTAAAATGGTCACTGGGTTTCACTCGGTAGGTGAGAGCTAGAACAAGCCGGACGCTGGAGAGCAGCACGCTGACAATACCGGAAGCGCCCACGTCTCTTTGCAGGGGTATAAGGAACAGCCCACCCGCTGAAGAAGGGTTATTGTTTGTATGAGGCTGGGAGTCACCATCTCTGCCATTGATTAGCGACCTGCCGTTCCCCCACCTGTGCAATGCGGGTTCTGCCTACATCCCTGGGGTGCTGCCGGGATGCGCTGAATCCTTGCAAGGAAGGTGTGGTAGGAAAGCAGTGGATTACGGCTGCCGTGTATATGAGGAGAACCGCAATGCCTTTTGGGAGAGCAGAAAAAGCCATGCAGGGGGTTCCCGTCTAACCCCGTCGGAGAGATGTCACCGTGTGCTGAGTATCAGAGGGGTAGCCGTGTTAGTCTGGTTCTGTAAAAGCAGCAAAGAATCCTGTTGCATCCGATGAAGTGGGTATTCACCCACGAAAGCTCATGCTGCAAAACGTCTGTTAGTCTATAAGGTGCCACAGGATTCTTTGCTGCTTTTACCGTGTGCTGTAGCATCAATACGCTCCATTAGCCCAGTGGAGGAACAGAAAAATGGGCGTGTGGCTAAGACCGTGGGGGGGTGCTCAGGAGATCTGGGTTCTGTCCCTGGCCCTGCAGCGGATTCCCTGGGTGATCATGGCTAGGTCACCTTCATCTATCCGGTGCTTCCAATTCACATTGGAACAGAAGAGCAAGGATCCTTCCTTTCTCCCACCTGTTGTCTGTTTTGTCCATTGAGACTGAGAGCTGTTCAGGGCAAGACTCTGTGTTTTATAGCACAACCGGGCCCTGATCTCACGCTGTGCACTACTAGAATACAGATCACAACTTTCTTCTTCTTGCCCAGGCAGTAACAAATCTCTTCCCAGCCTGGCTCCTGGAGTTAGAAAGGCCTCTCCATGAATTGCCCAGTCAATTCTAAACATCTCCAGCCTCTCTCCCGGCCTGCCTAGCACCAGAATGGGAGACGGCTTAGTGACAGCTGAGGGACATTCATCACCCCCCACGCTTGTTCTGCTCTCCCCTGCCCCCACCCTGCCCTCAGAAACCCCGCCCGCCCAGCAGATGTGGGGTGGGAGCCGTTGACACAGGAGCATCTTATGCTGCCTTTACACCAGCAAGAGAAATTCTCTGCTGGCCGCCACCAGCCAGGTCGCAGCCTTTTTGCACCAGCGGAGATTGTCCCAGAATGACCTGATTCCAGGAGCAGGGGCTTTAAGAAGAAACCCAGCTAGCATGAGACTTGTGATAAAAATACCCCAAGAGATGACACCACTGAAGTGACAACCCAGGGTGGGGAGAATTGGACCCAAAGTCTCCTACTGACCTTCTATGTAGGCGCAGTTGTAGCGGCTGAAGGTCCGGTTTGTGCTGTGGAGGACAAACATGTTGCTGTTCTTGTCCTTGGTGAAGTTGGACACCCTAAATATCTCATAGACTGGAATCAGCACTTCTGCCTCGTCTCGGAAATAAGAGATGTTTTCAACGCGGACCCCGAAGCAGGTCCGGATGGTGAAGAATGTGTCCAAGCCAGATTTCTGAGCTACGTCCCTCTTTAAAGATGAAGAGGTAAATGTCCCAAACCGGCTCATGTTACCTCTCCTATTGGGTTCGAAGTGGAGAGAACGGACTCCCCGGTACACCTCCGTCTCGTACATCTCAGCACAGTCTCTCTTCAGGAGCTGCAACGCTCTGGTCAAATAAAAATGAAGGGCTTTGAATGGGAAATGTTTGAGATAATGATCTCGGGATTTACCAGCCTCTCTCACAGCTTTGTTGAATTCAGGGTACAAAGGTATCTTATCTCCTCTGGTATAGGCCAGGATTGCTATTCCATTCTCATCCTTAAACCCTACAGGCAGAGAGAGGTTTTTCTTCGTCTCATTCCATTGTTTTTTCGCAGCTTCCCAGCTTGTGTTAAACACCCTGTGCATTGATTTCTCTTTCTGCAGCAGTTTAGACTTGATTATATTTTCCATGTCCTCTGTGCAGCCGATATACTGGTCATCAAAAGCATTGCATGCCATGTCCAGCACTGGCTGACAATTCACCTGGAATGACACAGCATATAAAACACCGGGGGTGGATGGCTGCCGGGCTCCCAGCATGGCTAGCACCAGTGGAACTGGGCTGGGCCAGCCACCAGGAGACATTTTTTCTGATTTTCCCTGGTATAAACAAGGAGAGAGAGGGAGAGAGAGAGAGAGAGAGCGCTCCCCTTACCAAACAAACTCATAAGTAGGGCCCTACCAACTTCATGGCCATGAAAAACGCGTCACAGACTGTGAAATCTGGTCTCCCTCCGTGAAATCTGATCTTTTTTGTGCTTTCACCCAATACCATACAGATTTCACAGGGGAGACTAGTATTTCTCAAATTGGGGGTCCTGACCCAAAAGGGAGTTGCCGGGGGTCACAAGGTTATTTTAGGGGCGGGGGGGTCGCAGTATTGCCACCCTTACTTCTCTGCTGCCTTCAGAGCTGGGCGGCCAGAGAGCGGTGGCTGTTGGCCGGGCACTCAGCTCTGAAGGCAACACTCCACCAGCAGCAGCCCAGAAGTAAGGTTAGCAATACCATACCATGCCACCCTTACATCTGCACTGCTGCCTTCAGAGCTGGGCAGCTGGAAAGTGGCGGCTGCTGGCTGAGTGCCCAGCTCTGCAGGCAGCAGCGCAGAAGTAAGGGTGGTAATCCCATACCGTGCCCTCCTTCCTTCTGCGCTGCTGCTGGCGGTGGTGCTGCCTTCAGAGCTGGGCTCCCGGCCAGCAGCCGCCGCTCTCCAGATGCCCAGTTCTGAAGGCAGCGCCGCCACCAGCAACAGCACAGAAGTAAGGGTGGTAATCCCATACCGTCCCCTCCTTACTTCTGTGCTGCTGCTGGCGGTGGTACTGCCTTCAGAGACTTTCCTGGAGCCCCCCATGCCCTACCCCCATTTGGGACTCCAGGCTTCAGCTGCGGTGGGGGTCTCGGGGCCCTAGAGAGGGGCATCAGAACTCAAGGCTTAAGCCATGTGGTGGTGGGGCACTGGGACTTTAGCCCCACAGTGGGGGCGGGGGACACTGGGGCTCAGCGTTTCAGCTCCACGGGGTATGCCGAGGCTCCTACGGGTTTGAAAACATTGACCACAGCTCCAGACCCGACAGCCCCAGCTAAATTTAATCCCTGGTACAAAGCATTTCCCGGGTGAGGGCATCTGCTCTGCAGTGAGGTTCCAGAGGAGACTAGACTAATCCAGGTCTGACCACCGTTAGGGAACACAGACATACCTTCCTCTTGGACAGAACTTCTTCACCAAACCCAGGACGACATTCCCAGCGTCAGCCAGCCCCTTCTACCTCCTCCAGTGCTCCCCCCACAAATAAACCAAGAGAAAACCCTGCGCCAAACAGAGCTTTCTATATCCCCAGAAGAGACAGGAGCCAGAGACTCCAGGAAGTCCCCCAAGGGACCTCACCATTGCCAAATTCTTTTAGATGGAAAGTTGTCAGGTACTAGGGTCAGCACAAAGATACATAACTAGACGGCATTGGGTCTCACCAACATTACAGCATCGATTGAGTTACCTGAGGGATGTCCATCAATGTGTGAGCGCAAAGGTAAGTCACGGCGATCAGCAAAAATGTCATCTTCACCTGGGGGACAGGAAGAAAATTCCATGAGAATCTCAACACCAACCAAGAGAAACGCCTGCCCTGGCTCCCTTGTTCCAAGGTGGTTGGGGTCATCTCTGGAGACTCCCCTGAGCCACCTCAGGAGAGGGACGGGTAGCCGGAGAGCAGGAACCCTTGTAAACAAGCAAAGACCTTTACAGGCTGGGGAAAGAGTTGGGCAAAAACTTTTCTTTGTTTCTTTTTGAAGTTTAAACACAGACGTGTTTCATTTTCTTAGGACTAAATTTTGAGAAGTCACGAGTGATTTTTAGCAGTGTAACTTGAGACACCTTCAGATCCTCCCACCCCCAAAGATCTGACCCCTTTCAGTTCTTTTCAGTCGGGTCTCCAAAAATCGTGGCCCCCAAATCACAAGCCGCTCTCAAAACCCTCGGTCTGAGTGAAGAGACAAGGTTGACCTGTCGCCATGCTTCCCCCCAGGGGGCTCACCCCAGGGATGGACCTGACCCAAAGAGTTAAAGATGTGACTGTACCTGCAGGTCCAAAGGCTGGATGGCCCTGGGAGGCTCAGAGTGAAGCTCAGACCAAGGGACTCACTCTCTTATACTGTGCTGAACCTACAGAGACTGTTCCTGTGAGTCTACCCCCTCCTTCCTCACCCTCAGACAGGAAACCACCTCGCAACCTTTCACAGTCTCCTGTTTGTCGCAGGGGCGAGAGACCATGTCACCCAGATTCCAATACACCCGGGAGCCCAGCCAGCGCTGCCCAGGACATGCCAGCGTCAGGGTGGATCCGACAGACACCCATTGCAGCCCCTGGGAGCCTTCCCATTGATTTAAACGGGGGCCCTGGGTGGGGCTCCAAACGCACAGGCTGAGCCATTTCAAGGGATGGGGGGGTCCCCCACCTCCCTAAAGTGACTATTTCCCAGGGGACTCTCCTGCCCTTGCCAGCAGTGGAGGACACAGCTGAGCCGTTCTGAGTGCAGTTCTCGCCAGAGACCACCCCAGGGGAGCCCCCTACAGTACAACGTTGTCCCTTTTGGGCCCAGGGGCTAGTTCGAGCTTGGGGCCCCCCAGGGCATTCCAGCTGGGAGCAGCAATTGCTGGCAGTCAGGGATTCCGTGGCTGCGGGTCTGTTGATTTCCAAAGACTGTCCCAAGTCCTGTGTCTGCGAACGCACAAGGAATCAAACAGCACGAAACAATTTATTTTGCTCACAGCACCAAAAATGCTCCTTGCAGCCCATACCCAGGACCCAAAATCCTCTCTTCAGGTTTCTTCCAGGGTCTGCTACCGGGCTTTCAGCTGTTCCTTATACTGTCCCTCTCTCCAGTCTTCTTGTCTGCTCTGTTTCTTGCCCTCCTGCCTCCTGCAAACACAGCTGACCCCAGGTCTCCTAGTCCTTGCATTGGCAGGCAGGGAGACTCCCTCAGTCCATATGGGTTTGCTGCCACCTGCCACACGGCTTCATGCCTTGGGCGGTTCCCCCACCACCCTCAGCTGTTTCTCTTCCCTAAAGAGGTCTGCCTGCTCTTGCTGTCAGCGTGGGTGTGCTCAGCACCCATTGGCTTTAACGAGGTTCGTGGTTGTCTGTGATCCTAGAGCCAGCTGATGGCAGCTTTGCGCATCTTCCAGTGTAACAGTTTCAATATTTACAAGTCCTACTTCTGCCCCCTAGATGGCCACGCCTTGCCTGCAAGGTTTAAATGTAAAGAGGCGCACAGGACCCCAGGTGATCATAGGGGTGGCAGCTGTGATGGTGAAGTTCGTTCCAGCCCTTTCTTTCAGTCAGCCAGTGTCACGGTAGCCCCCCCAGTCTTTCCCACAAAGTCTCTTGGGGCGGGCCCCAAAAGGGAACTGGCGGGTGGAATAGCCCATCCATCATTGCCTGGTCCATGAACTAAGCCTAATTTACAACACACCAATTCTAGTTGATCCACGTCCAGTCCCACTTTTCTTCTTTACCAGGCACGATCTTCACACAGCATTTGAATTATATCAGGACACCTTTTTGTTTAGACTAATTCGGCGTGTGTCCCTTTGGCACCTTTTCCCATTAACATTTGTTGAACTCAATTGTTCTTACGTCTCTTGACCTTTCTCATAATTGAGCTCACAATCTAGGTAAATTTCTAAGCCCAAGTATCGCAACACGTGTCAGCCCCCTGTTATCACTGCAACAGAGCTCACTCAGAATGACAGGGCCAGATTCTGTCGATCGTAAGGTCTGCTCCTGCTGCTCGTCACTGCAGTACGTGAGCGCATCCCTCATAAAAGTGAGGTAACAGTGAAGTCCCTAGTGGCTTTCATGGAGGCTCTGTCTGTTCTCCATCTGCTGCTCTAGCTCACACCTTCACAGATTTGAAGGCCAGAAGGGAGCGTTATGATCAGACTCTGACCTGTGAAACTACATACAGAGTCTCACCCGGTGATTCCTGCATTGAGGCCAATCACCTCTCTTTGAGCTACGGCATGTCTTTTAGAGAAACACCCAGGCTCCATTTAAATGGAGACTCTGCCATGGCCTGTGGCAAACTGGTCCAAAGGTTAATTGCTCTCCCTGTTAAAATGTGTCTTCTTTTCTGTTGGACCTTTGCTAACTTCAGTTTCCAGCCAGTGGGTCTCATCGCACCTTTGTCTGCTAGATTAAATCCGGTAGTTTGATGGGTGGTGTTTATGAAAACATTGATCAAATTTGGAGCGTGGAAGGGAGAAAAAAAAACATTCCAATGAACTTTGAAAGTGACTCTCAAAAGGAAAATAAGCAGCAGAACAAACCCTTTATCATGGAGGGAAAAAGGGGGGTTATCCTTCACCCTCTCATTGGCAAAGTTTTTTCCTATTTTAGTTTTATGTTGGAAAATCAGGTCTTGGCCACAGGAGAATTGGGAGATTTCTGACAACACAAGAACCAAGGAAGTGAAATCTGATAGAGACGGTTTAAAACTCCTTTAGTCTAATTTTTGAGCTGGGTGCCTCCAACTCCATCTGAAGTCATTGGGGGACTTAATATAAAAGCCCAAAGGCCTGATTTTTCTACACCTATGTCAGAGTTCCCTCCCCACTCTGAACTCTGGGGTACAGATGTGGGGACCCGCATGAAAGACCCCCTATACTTATTTCTACCAGCTTAGGTTAAATACTTCCCCAAGGCACAAATCCTTCATTGTACTTGGATGAGTACTGCTGCCACCACCAAGTGAGTCAGACAGAGATTCAGGAAAAGAACCACTTGGAGTTCCTGTTTCCCCATAATATCCCCCAAGGCTCCTAAAAACCCAATCAGATTCTTAAAAAACAGAACTTTATTATAAAGAAAAAGTAAAAGAAGCACCTTTGTAAAATCAGGATGGGAAGTAATTTACAGGGCAATCAGATTCAAAACACAGATTTCCCCTCTAGGCAAAACTTGAAAGCTACAAAAACAGGGATAAACCTCCCTCTTACCACAGGGAAAATTCACAAGCTAAAACAAAAGAATCTAATGCATTTCCTTACTATTACTTACTATTTCTGTACTATTGGATGCTTAGTTCAGATATGGTTTAGGGAGATGTATTTTCACTGCCCTAGTTCCTTGCTGATCCAGAGAGAACACACAAAGGACAAAAACAAACAACCTTCCCCCACAGATTTGAAAGTATCTTCTCCCCTTATTGGTCCTTTTGGTCAAGTGCCAGCTAGGTTATCTGAGCTTCTTAATCCTTTCCAGGTAAAGGAGGGATTAACCCTTTACAGGTAAAGGAGGGATTTTATGCTACCCTTAGCTATATGTTTATGACAACCTACTTAACTCAAATGCCTGACACACACTTGGGAGAAAAACTCTCTGTGTGAAAACCCTGATGCCCTTTCACTAAGGGAGGAAAATACTCCTGCTGTAGTTCTCCCCTCCTCCAAGGAGTTCTCTAGCAACAACAACAACAACAACAAGGCTTGATATTCTCCACATTTCTGAAGTACAAAACGAACCAACCAGAATTTTAAAAGATTCAGGTCCCCTTTGTCTAGCTTAAAGACGTGAAAGACAAACAAAATACAAACACAGTTTATTTCCCCCTTTGCAAGTCACCTTAAACCCAGTAGCAGCAGAAATGGTGTGAACTCAGTTCCTGGCCATCCCTCTCATCTTTAGTGAAGTGTGAAGCCAGTAGCCCTCAGCCCCTAGTAGCCACATCCTTCTCAATTCAGTGGAAATGAAAACTATTAGAGTGGGGTGACAAGTCAGCATTAGCCACAGACCTCCTGGAGGAGCTATCCTCTGAGGCCAGCAGTGGCAGTGCTGCTGCTCACAAGGCAGTGACACAGATATTCAGCTGAGGTCCATTAGTTTAAAACATTTAAGAGACTTTAGAAGTACTTTTGAGGGTCTGGGCCAAAGTTTTTTTTCTCTGGGAATTCCCTTGTTTGTTTTTTTAAATAGGAATAATGCGGAGCTCAATCTCTACCAGACCCCTTCTGCTCCCTGGCTCTCATGTGGAACTTAAATGCTCTGCCCCTAACTTATTTTTTGTTGTTGCTGGTGATGGATGCAGGGGTTGGTCTATCGCTCTGCACACTCAGCCTTCGCTGATCAGTAGGATAATTAAGCAATCAATTTGCGAACACCTAGAAGATAATAAAGTGACAAGAAACAGTCAGCATGGCTTCGTCCAAAACAAATCGTGTCAAACCAACCTGACAGCTTTCTTTGACAGGGTAACAAACCTTGTGGAATGGATGGGGGGAAGTGTAGATGTGGTATACCATGACTTCAGTAAGGCTTTTGATACTGTCTCGCATGACCTTCTCATAATCAAACTAGGGAAATACAACCTAGATGGAGCTACCATAAGGCGGGGGCATAACTGGTTGGAAAACCGTTCCTAGAGAGTAGGTATCAGTGGTTCACAGTCATGCTGGAAGAGCATAATGAGTGGGGTCCCGAAGGGATTGATTCTGGGTCCGGTTCTGTTCAATATCTTCATCAATTATTTAGATAATGGCGTAGAGGGGACACTTATGAAGTTTGCGGATGATACCAAGCTGGGAGGGGTTGCAAGTGCTTTGGAAGATAGGATTAAAATTCAAAATGATCTGGACAAACTGGAGAAATGGTCTGAAGTAAAGAGGATGAAATTCAATAAGGACTAATGGAAAGTACTCGAGTTAGGAAGGAACAATCAGTTCCTTTCAGCTGCTCCTTTAGACTGTCCCTCTCTCCAGTCTTCTTGTCTGCTCTGTTTCTTGCCCTCCTGCTTCCTGCAAACACAGCTGACCCCAGGTCTCCTAGTCCTTGCATTGGCAGGCAGGGAGACTCCCTCAGTCCATATGGGTTTGCTGCCACCTGCCACACGGCTTCATGCCTTGGGCGGTTCCCCCACCACCCTCAGCTGTTTCTCTTCCCTAAAGAGGTCTGCCTGCTCTTGCTGTCAGCGTGGGTGTGCTCAGCACTCATTGGCTTTAACGAGGTTCGTGGTTGTCTGTGATCCTAGAGCCAGCTGATGGCAGCTTTGCGCATCTTCCAGTGTAACAGTTTCAATATTTACAAGTCCTACTTCTGCCCCCTAGATGGCCACGCCTTGCCTGCAAGGTTTAAATGTAAAGAGGCGCACAGGACCCCAGGTGATCATAGGGGTGGCAGCTGTGATGGTGAAGTTTGTTCCAGCCCTTTCTTTCAGTCAGCCAGTGTCACAGTAGCCCCCAGAGTCTTTCCCACACAGTCTCTTGTGGCGGGCCCCAAAAGGGAATGGGCGGGTGAAATAGCCCATCCATCATTGCCTGGTCCATGAACTAAGCCTAATTTACAACACACCAATTCTAGTTCATCCACTTCCAGTCCCACTTTTCTTGTTTACCAGGCACGATCTTCACACAGCATTTGAATTATATTAGGACACCTTTTTGTTTAGACTAATTCGGCGTGTGTCCCTTTGGCACCTTTTCCCATTAACATTTGTTGAACTCAATTGTTCTTACGTCTCTTGACCTTTCTCACAATTGAGCTCACAATCTAGGTAAATTTCTAAGCCCAAGTATCGCAACACGTGTCAGCCCCCTGTTATCACTGCAACAGAGCTCACTCAGAATGACAGGGCCAGATTCTGTCGATCGTAAGGTCTGTTCCTGCTGCTCGTCACTGCAGTACGCGAGCGCATCCCTCATAAAAGTGAGGTAACAGTGAAGTCCCCTAGTGGCTTTCATGGAGGCTCGCTCTGTTCTCCATCTGCTGCTCTAGCTCACACCTTCACAGATTTGAAGGCCAGAAGGGAGTGTTATGATCAGACTCTGACCTGTGAAACTACATACAGGGGGCTTGGCTACACTTACGGTTTGCAGCGCTGGTAGTTTGCAGCGCTGGTCATCCGGCTGTGTAGGAGCAGCGCTGGTGTGTGGCCACACTCACAGCTACCAGCGCTGGTGTGTGGCCACATTTCCAACATTTGCAGCGCTGTTGGGAGTGCTGCATTATGGGCAGCTATCCCAGCATTCAAGTGGCAACAACGTGCTTTTCAAAAGAGGGGGGTGGAGGGTGGTGTACTGTGACAGGGAGCGGGGAAGAGAGAGAGAGTGGATTTTTGGAGCCAACACTGTGTGTTAGTTTCCTGGATTGAAAAATCACAAAATGTTCACGAGCCCTTAGTCTTAACTCTTAATTGCAAACAGCCTGCCTCCAACACGGACTCCTCGCTGTTTCACTCACTCCCTGTGGTGTACTGTGACAGGGAGCCGGGAAGAGAGAGAGAGAGAGTGGATTTTTGGAGCCAACACTTTAGCTTCCTGGATTGAAAAATCACAAAATGTTCAGGAACCCTTGTCTTAATTGCAAACAGCCTGCCTCCAACGCTGTTTCTCTGTCAAGCAAACATTCACTCCCTGCCTCTCATTTGATCGTTCACAGCCAAGTACAGATAGCTCCTGTTTGCTGTGATCAGTGTTTGTTTTTTAGATAAGCAGTTCAACGGAGCTCCGATCGGAATTCACAACAAAACAAAGAGAGGCTGCATAACAAAACAAAGAGAGTAATTTAGTTAAAAGCTTTCTGGGATATCTCCTTATTCCCTGGAGGCCAATAAAAGCGCTGGTGTGTGTCCACACTTGATGAGCAGCGCTGGATTACCAGCGCTGCAATCACTACACCCCAACCTGGCCAGGTGTACAGCCAGCGCTGCAGCCAGGGAGTTGCAGCGCTGGATGTGCCTTGCAGGTGTGGACGGTTACTAACTGCAGCGCTGGAAAGCCTCTACCAGCGCTGCAACTTGCAAGTGTAGCCAAGCCCAGAGTCTCACCCGGTGATTCCTGCATTGAGGCCAATCACCTCTCTTTGAGCTACGGCATGTCTTTTAGAGAAATACCCAGGCTCCATTTAAATGGAGACTCTGCCATGGCCTGTGGCAAACTGGTCCAAAGGTTAATTGCTCTCCCTCTTAAAATGTGTCTTCTTTTCTGTTGGACCTTTGCTAACTTCAGTTTCCAGCCAGTGGGTCTCATCGCACCTTTGTCTGCTAGATTAAATCCGGTAGTTTGATGGGTGGTGTTTATGAAAACATTGATCAAATTTGGAGCGTGGAAGGGAGAAAAAAAAACATTCCAATAAACTTTGAAAGTGACTCTCAAAAGGAAAATAAGCAGCAGAACAAACCCTTTATCATGGAGGGAAAAACGGGGGTTATCCTTCACCCCCTCATTGGCAAAGTTTTTTCCTATTTTAGTTTTATGTTGGAAAATCAGGTCTTGGCCACAGGAGAATTGGGAGATTTCTGACAACACAAGAACCAAGGAAGTGAAATCTGATAGAGACGGTTTAAAACTCCTTTAGTCTAATTTTTGAGCTGGGTGCCTCCAACTCCATCTGAAGTCATTGGGGGACTTAATATAAAAGCCCAAAGGCCTGATTTTTCTACACCTATGTCAGAGTTCCCTCCCCACTCTGAACTCTGGGGTACAGATGTCGGGACCCGCATGAAAGACCCCCTATACTTATTTCTACCAGCTTAGGTTAAATACTTCCCCAAGGCACAAATCCTTCATTGTACTTGGATGAGTACTGCTGCCACCACCAAGTGAGTCAGACAGAGATTCAGGAAAAGAACCACTTGGAGTTCCTGTTTCCCCAAAATATCCCCCCGGGCTCCTAAAAACCCAATCAGATTCTTAAAAAACAGAACTTTATTATAAAGAAAAAGTAAAAGAAGCACCTTTGTAAAATCAGGATGGGAAGTAATTTACAGGGCAATCAGATTCAAAACACAGATTTCCCCTCTAGGCAAAACTTGAAAGCTACAAAAACAGGGATAAACCTCCCTCTTACCACAGGGAAAATTCACAAGCTAAAACAAAAGAATCTAATGCATTTCCTTACTATTACTTACTATTTCTGTACTATTGGATGCTTAGTTCAGATATGGTTTAGGGAGATGTATTTTCACTGCCCTAGTTCCTTGCTGATCCAGAGAGAACACACAAAGGACAAAAACAAACAACCTTCCCCCACAGATTTGAAAGTATCTTCTCCCCTTATTGGTCCTTTTGGTCAAGTGCCAGCTAGGTTATCTGAGCTTCTTAATCCTTTCCAGGTAAAGGAGGGATTAACCCTTTACAGGTAAAGGAGGGATTTTATGCTACCCTTAGCTATATGTTTATGACAACCTACTTAACTCAAATGCCTGACACACACTTGGGAGAAAAACTCTCTGTGTGAAAACCCTGATGCCCTTTCACTAAGGGAGGAAAATACTCCTGCTGTAGTTCTCCCCTCCTCCAAGGAGTTCTCTAGCAACAACAACAACAACAACAAGGCTTGATATTCTCCACATTTCTGAAGCACAAAACGAACCAACCAGAATTTTAAAAGATTCAGGTCCCCTTTGTCTAGCTTAAAGGCGTGAAAGACAAACAAAATACAAACACAGTTTATTTCCCCCTTTGCAAGTCACCTTAAACCCAGTAGCAGCAGAAATGGTGTGAACTCAGTTCCTGGCCATCCCTCTCATCTTTAGTGAAGTGTGAAGCCAGTAGCCCTCAGCTCCTAGTAGCCACATCCTTCTCAATTCAGTGGAAATGAAAACTATTAGAGTGGGGTGACAAGTCAGCATTAGCCACAGACCTCCTGGAGGAGCTATCCTCTGAGGCCAGCAGTGGCAGTGCTGCTGCTCACAAGGCAGTGACACAGATATTCAGCTGAGGTCCATTAGTTTAAAACATTTAAGAGACTTTAGAAGTACTTTTGAGGGTCTGGGCCAAAGTTTTTTTTCTCTGGGAATTCCCTTGTTTGTTTTTTTAAATAGGAATAATGCGGAGCTCAATCTCTACCAGACCCCTTCTGCTCCCTGGCTCTCATGTGGAACTTAAATGCTCTGCCCCTAACTTATTTTTTGTTGTTGCTGGTGATGGATGCAGGGGTTGGTCTATCGCTCTGCACACTCAGCCTTCGCTGATCAGTAGGATAATTAAGCAATCAATTTGCGAACACCTAGAAGATAATAAAGTGACAAGAAACAGTCAGCATGGCTTTGTCCAAAACAAATCGTGTCAAACCAACCTGACAGCTTTCTTTGACAGGGTAACAAACCTTGTGGAATGGATGGGGGGAAGTGTAGATGTGGTATACCATGACTTCAGTAAGGCTTTTGATACTGTCTCGCATGACCTTCTCATAATCAAACTAGGGAAATACAACCTAGATGGAGCTACCATAAGGCGGGGGCATAACTGGTTGGAAAACCGTTCCTAGAGAGTAGGTATCAGTGGTTCACAGTCATGCTGGAAGAGCATAATGAGTGGGGTCCCGAAGGGATTGATTCTGGATCCGGTTCTGTTCAATATCTTCATCAATTATTTAGATAATGGCGTAGAGGGGACACTTATGAAGTTTGCGGATGATACCAAGCTGGGAGGGGTTGCAAGTGCTTTGGAAGATAGGATTAAAATTCAAAATGATCTGGACAAACTGGAGAAATGGTCTGAAGTAAAGAGGATGAAATTCAATAAGGACTAATGGAAAGTACTCGAGTTAGGAAGGAACAATCAGTTCCTTTCAGCTGCTCCTTTAGACTGTCCCTCTCTCCAGTCTTCTTGTCTGCTCTGTTTCTTGCCCTCCTGCCTCCTGCAAACACAGCTGACCCCAGGTCTCCTAGTCCTTGCATTGGCAGGCAGGGAGACTCCCTCAGTCCATATGGGTTTGCTGCCACCTGCCACACGGCTTCATGCCTTGGGCGGTTCCCCCACCACCCTCAGCTGTTTCTCTTCCCTAAAGAGGTCTGCCTGCTCTTGCTGTCAGCGTGGGTGTGCTCAGCACTCATTGGCTTTAACGAGGTTCGTGGTTGTCTGTGATCCTAGAGCCAGCTGATGGCAGCTTTGCGCATCTTCCAGTGTAACAGTTTCAATATTTACAAGTCCTACTTCTGCCCCCTAGATGGCCACGCCTTGCCTGCAAGGTTTAAATGTAAAGAGGCGCACAGGACCCCAGGTGATCATAGGGGTGGCAGCTGTGATGGTGAAGTTTGTTCCAGCCCTTTCTTTCAGTCAGCCAGTGTCACAGTAGCCCCCAGAGTCTTTCCCACACAGTCTCTTGTGGCGGGCCCCAAAAGGGAATGGGCGGGTGAAATAGCCCATCCATCATTGCCTGGTCCATGAACTAAGCCTAATTTACAACACACCAATTCTAGTTCATCCACTTCCAGTCCCACTTTTCTTGTTTACCAGGCACGATCTTCACACAGCATTTGAATTATATTAGGACACCTTTTTGTTTAGACTAATTCGGCGTGTGTCCCTTTGGCACCTTTTCCCATTAACATTTGTTGAACTCAATTGTTCTTACGTCTCTTGACCTTTCTCACAGTTCAGCTCACAATCTAGGTAAATTTCTAAGCCCAAGTATCGCAACACGTGTCAGCCCCCTGTTATCACTGCAACAGAGCTCACTCAGAATGACAGGGCCAGATTCTGTCGATCGTAAGGTCTGTTCCTGCTGCTCGTCACTGCAGTACGCGAGCGCATCCCTCATAAAAGTGAGGTAACAGTGAAGTCCCCTAGTGGCTTTCATGGAGGCTCGCTCTGTTCTCCATCTGCTGCTCTAGCTCACACCTTCACAGATTTGAAGGCCAGAAGGGAGCGTTATGATCAGACTCTGACCTGTGAAACTACATACAGGGGGCTTGGCTACACTTACGGTTTGCAGCGCTGGTAGTTTGCAGCGCTGGTCATCCAGCTGTGTAGGAGCAGCGCTGGTGTGTGGCCACACTCACAGCTACCAGCGCTGGTGTGTGGCCACATTTCCAACATTTGCAGCGCTGTTGGGAGTGCTGCATTATGGGCAGCTATCCCAGCATTCAAGTGGCAACAACGTGCTTTTCAAAAGAGGGGGGTGGAGGGTGGTGTACTGTGACAGGGAGCGGGGAAGAGAGAGAGAGTGGATTTTTGGAGCCAACACTGTGTGTTAGTTTCCTGGATTGAAAAATCACAAAATGTTCACGAGCCCTTAGTCTTAACTCTTAATTGCAAACAGCCTGCCTCCAACACGGACTCCTCGC
This sequence comes from Mauremys mutica, assembly GCF_020497125.1. Taxonomy (NCBI): domain Eukaryota; kingdom Metazoa; phylum Chordata; order Testudines; family Geoemydidae; genus Mauremys; species Mauremys mutica. The sequence goes on along the minus strand of NC_059072.1, from coordinate 357,672,384 downwards.
TGTTTCACTCACTCCCTGTGGTGTACTGTGACAGGGAGCCGGGAAGAGAGAGAGAGAGAGTGGATTTTTGGAGCCAACACTTTAGCTTCCTGGATTGAAAAATCACAAAATGTTCAGGAACCCTTGGTCTTAATTGCAAACAGCCTGCCTCCAACGCTGTTTCTCTGTCAAGCAAACATTCACTCCCTGCCTCTCATTTGATCGTTCACAGCCAGGTACAGATAGCTCCTGTTTGCTGTGATCAGTGTTTGTTTTTTAGATAAGCAGTTCAACGGAGCTCCGATCGGAATTCACAACAAAACAAAGAGAGGCTGCATAACAAAACAAAGAGAGTAATTTAGTTAAAAGCTTTCTGGGATATCTCCTTATTCCCTGGAGGCCAATAAAAGCGCTGGTGTGTGTCCACACTTGATGAGCAGCGCTGGATTACCAGCGCTGCAATCACTACACCCCAACCTGGCCAGGTGTACAGCCAGCGCTGCAGCCAGGGAGTTGCAGCGCTGGATGTGCCTTGCAGGTGTGGACGGTTACTAACTGCAGCGCTGGAAAGCCTCTACCAGCGCTGCAACTTGCAAGTGTAGCCAAGCCCAGAGTCTCACCCGGTGATTCCTGCATTGAGGCCAATCACCTCTCTTTGAGCTACGGCATGTCTTTTAGAGAAATACCCAGGCTCCATTTAAATGGAGATTCTGCCATGGCCTGTGGCAAACTGGTCCAAAGGTTAATTGCTCTCCCTCTTAAAATGTGTCTTCTTTTCTGTTGGACCTTTGCTAACTTCAGTTTCCAGCCAGTGGGTCTCATCGCACCTTTGTCTGCTAGATTAAATCCGGTAGTTTGATGGGTGGTGTTTATGAAAACATTGATCAAATTTGGAGCGTGGAAGGGAGGAAAAAAAACATTCCAATAAACTTTGAAAGTGACTCTCAAAAGGAAAATAAGCAGCAGAACAAACCCTTTATCATGGAGGGAAAAACGGGGGTTATCCTTCACCCCCTCATTGGCAAAGTTTTTTCCTATTTTAGTTTTATGTTGGAAAATCAGGTCTTGGCCACAGGAGAATTGGGAGATTTCTGACAACACAAGAACCAAGGAAGTGAAATCTGATAGAGACGGTTTAAAACTTCTTTAGTCTAATTTTTGAGCTGGGTGCCCCCAACTCCATCTGAAGTCATTGGGGGACTTAATATAAAAGCCCAAAGGCCTGATTTTTCTACACCTATGTCAGAGTTCCCTCCCCACTCTGAACTCTGGGGTACAGATGTGGGGACCCGCATGAAAGACCCCCTACACTTATTTCTACCAGCTTAGGTTAAATACTTCCCCAAGGCACAAATCCTTCATTGTACTTGGATGAGTACTGCTGCCACCACCAAGTGAGTCAGACAGAGATTCAGGAAAAGAACCACTTGGAGTTCCTGTTTCCCCAAAATATCCCCCCGGGCTCCTAAAAACCCAATCAGATTCTTAAAAAACAGAACTTTATTATAAAGAAAAAGTAAAAGAAGCACCTTTGTAAAATCAGGATGGGAAGTAATTTACAGGGCAATCAGATTCAAAACACAGATTTCCCCTCTAGGCAAAACTTGAAAGCTACAAAAACAGGGATAAACCTCCCTCTTACCACAGGGAAAATTCACAAGCTAAAACAAAAGAATCTAATGCATTTCCTTACTATTACTTACTATTTCTGTACTATTGGATGCTTAGTTCAGATATGGTTTAGGGAGATGTATTTTCACTGCCCTAGTTCCTTGCTGATCCAGAGAGAACACACAAAGGACAAAAACAAACAACCTTCCCCCACAGATTTGAAAGTATCTTCTCCCCTTATTGGTCCTTTTGGTCAAGTGCCAGCTAGGTTATCTGAGCTTCTTAATCCTTTCCAGGTAAAGGAGGGATTAACCCTTTACAGGTAAAGGAGGGATTTTATGCTACCCTTAGCTATATGTTTATGACAACCTACTTAACTCAAATGCCTGACACACACTTGGGAGAAAAACTCTCTGTGTGAAAACCCTGATGCCCTTTCACTAAGGGAGGAAAATACTCCTGCTGTAGTTCTCCCCTCCTCCAAGGAGTTCTCTAGCAACAACAACAACAACAACAAGGCTTGATATTCTCCACATTTCTGAAGTACAAAACGAACCAACCAGAATTTTAAAAGATTCAGGTCCCCTTTGTCTAGCTTAAAGACGTGAAAGACAAACAAAATACAAACACAGTTTATTTCCCCCTTTGCAAGTCACCTTAAACCCAGTAGCAGCAGAAATGGTGTGAACTCAGTTCCTGGCCATCCCTCTCATCTTTAGTGAAGTGTGAAGCCAGTAGCCCTCAGCCCCTAGTAGCCACATCCTTCTCAATTCAGTGGAAATGAAAACTATTAGAGTGGGGTGACAAGTCAGCATTAGCCACAGACCTCCTGGAGGAGCTATCCTCTGAGGCCAGCAGTGGCAGTGCTGCTGCTCACAAGGCAGTGACACAGATATTCAGCTGAGGTCCATTAGTTTAAAACATTTAAGAGACTTTAGAAGTACTTTTGAGGGTCTGGGCCAAAGTTTTTTTCCTCTGGGAATTCCCTTGTTTGTTTTTTTAAATAGGAATAATGCAGAGCTCAATCTCTACCAGACCCCTTCTGCTCCCTGGCTCTCATGTGGAACTTAAATGCTCTGCCCCTAACTTATTTTTTGTTGTTGCTGGTGATGGACGCAGGGGTTGGTCTATCGCTCTGCACACTCAGCCTTCGCTGATCAGTAGGATAATTAAGCAATCAATTTGCGAACACCTAGAAGTTAATAAAGTGACAAGAAATAGTCAGCATGGCTTCGTCCAAAACAAATCGTGTCAAACCAACCTGACAGCTTTCTTTGACAGGGTAACAAACCTTGTGGAATGGGTGGGGGAAGTGTAGATGTGGTATACCATGACTTCAGTAAGGCTTTTAATACTGTCTCCATGACCTTCTCATAATCAAACTAGGGAAATACAACCTAGATGGAGCTACCATAAGGCGGGGGCATAGCTGGTTGGACAACCGTTCCCAGAGAGTAGGTATCAGTGGTTCACAGTCATGCTGGAAGAGCATAATGAGTGGGGTCCCGAAGGGATTGATTCTGGGTCCGGCTCTGTTCAATATCTTCATCAATTATTTAGATAATGGCATAGAGGGGATACTTATGAAGTTTGCGGATGATACCAAGCTGGGAGGGGTTGCAAGTGCTTTGGAAGATAGGATTAAAATTCAAAATGATCTGGACAAACTGGAGAAATGGTCTGAAGTAAAGAGGATGAAATTCAATACGGACTAATGGAAAGTACTCGAATTAGGAAGGAACAATCAGTTGCACACATACAAAATGGGAAATGACTGCCTAGGAAGGAGTACTGTGGAAAGGGATCTGGGGGTCATAGTGGATCACAAGTTAAACATGAGTCAACAGTGTCACACTTGCAAAAAAAGCAAACATAATTCTGGGACGTATTAGCAGGAGTGTTGTAAGCAAGACACGAGAAGTAATTCTTCCGCTCTACTCCACGCTGATAAGGCCTCAGCTGGAGTATTGTGTCCAGTTCTGGGCACCACATTTCAGGAAAGATGTGAACAAACTGGAGAAAGGCCAGAGAAGTGCAACAAAAATGATTCAAGGTCTAGAAAACCTGACCTAGGAGGGAAGATTGAAAACACTGGGTTTGTTTAGTCTGGAGAAGAGAAGACTGAGGGGGGACATGATAACAGTTTTCAAGCACATAAAAGTTTGTTACAAGGAGGAGGGAGAAGAATTGTTCTCCTTAACGTCTGAGGACAGGACAAGAAGCAGTGGCGGTTTAGGTTGCTGTAAGGGTGAGCGACAGGGGGAAGGGGGCAGAGAGGAGCAAGGAGGTGGGGTCTTGAGGAGAAGAGGAAGGACAGGGGCGGGGCCACGGTTCAGGCGCTGATGCTCCCCCCACTTTTAGGGAGCTTCCAATCACCCTGGTCTAGATAATGCTTGGTCCTGCCTTGAGTGCAGGAGACTGGACTAGAAGACCTCCCAAGGTCCCTTCCAGTCCTACAGTTCTATGAAGAGCTCAGCTGGATTGGATTTAATCTTTCTTCCTGTGTAACTCAGGGCTTTATTCAAATGGGTTTGGAGTATTGCGGCAGTTGTTGTAGTTACACTTAGTTATTAGGGCTGTAAATTAATCACAGTTAATGCATGTGATTAATGCAAAACAAATTATCTAGATTAAAAAGAATAGTCACAATTAATCGTGCTGTAAAAAAGATAAACAAAGAGTAGTTTTCAGTTCACCTCATACAAGTCCGCTCAATCCTACTTCTTGGTCAGCCAGTTGCTAAGACAACAAATTTGTTTATATTTACAGGAAATAATCCTGCCCGCTTCTAATTTACAATGGCACCTGAAAGTGAGAACAGGCATTCACAGGGCACTGTTGTAGCTGGTGTTGCAAGGTATTTACGTGCCAGAGATGCTAAACATTCATATTCTCTTTCATGCTTTGACTTGTAGGCTCTAAAGTTTTACATTGCTTTGGTTTTGAGTGCAGTTATGTAAAAAAAAAAATCTACATTTGTAAGTCACACTTTTGCGATAAAGAGATTGCACAACAGTACTTGTATTTTTCAATTCCCCTCCTATTATTTATCTTTACAGTGCAAATATTTGTAATAAAAATAATATAAAGTGAGCAGTGTACACTTTGTATTCTGTGTTGTAATGAAATCAATGTAGTTGAAAATGTAAAAAAAAAATCCAAAAATATTTATAATAAATGTAAATTGGTATTCTATTCTCGTTTAACAGTGCGATTAAAGCTGTGATTAATCGCAACTATATGGTTTTAATCTCACAATTAACTGTGATTATTTTTTTTAATCGTTTGACAGCCCTAGTGCTGACATACAATGTTCTTTGCGGCTCTTAAAGCTCTTTACAGAGGAAGGAAAGTAGCAATGGGGGGAATAGCTGCAGAACAGATGGGACTTGCCCCAGTCACCCGGCAGGCCAATGGAAGAGCCGAGAAAATCACGCACGTCTCCTGATTCCCAGATCAGGGCCCTCACCACTGGATCTAACTTGTCACTCTCACAGATCCTGCATCAATCTGCTCACAGTGGGTCCCAGCTGAGCTCAAAGGGTTGGGAGATGGTCTTGCAAACCAAGCCCCCACCTTATCCGCCAGCCTCCACTCCCAATGGAGATCTCGCTTTAGGACTGCAGAATTCACTTCTGCAATGTTAGGCCTGGTCTACAGTAGGAGTGTATGTCGAATTTAGCAGCGTTAATTCAACTTAACCGTGCACCCGTCCACACCAGGAAGCTAATTAGTTCGACCTAGAGGGCTCTTTAGTTCGAATTCTGTACTCCTCCCCGACGAGGGGAGTAGCGCTAAATTCGACATGGCTATGTCGAATTAGGCTCTGTGTGGACGGAAATCGACCTTAGTAGCTCCGGGAGCTATCCCACAGTGCACCACTCTGTTGACGCTCTGGACAGCAGTCCGAGCTTGGATGTTCTGACCAGCCACACAGGAAATGCCCAGGGAAAATTTGACACGCTCCGGCGCCTTGTGGATGTTCTGCAGGACCGCAGGAGGAGGACAGAGCCCCCCTGAACTGTATCTGCAACTGCCCTCCCCCGCCACAAAGTCCCAAACCCCCCTCACCCAAAGTAACAAGAAGGAGGGGCGACAGGGGCCGTGAAAACTGTCACTGCACCCCTGCAGAGTGCACAAATACAAGAAGGCTCTCATTCACTAAATGTTGAGAAGTCCTTCCCTTCCTGGCTCACCGAAGCCCCAATCCCAGTTTCATCCCCTAACTGTGTAGTTGATTATTAAAAGTAGTTTGCTGTTAATTACTATTTCCGTCAAGTTTTTCTACAGAAGACTGTCTGTGAAGGGGGGGGAAGGGGGGTGTTAATTGCATAGGATGGTCACCTTTACCAGGGTACAGACACGGGGGCAGGATCAGCAGCAGGTCACACACACAGTGCAGTCAGTAGGCATCCTGGTCGGTATGGGAGGTGTTTTCCATGTTCTGTGTGGGTGGGGGGTACGTGACTTTGTGGCATGGGAGGGCGGTTACAGAACTTATGCAGCGGTCCTTGTCCCGGACCACAGAGCCATGCAGCAGGGGAATCTGTAACCGTCCTCCCCCGCCACAAGGTCACATAGCCCCCGCACACAGAGTCCCGAAAAGGGATGGAAGGCTCCGTTGAAACAACCAGTCCGGCACTGCAGACCGCTCTAGGAGCAGGAGCCTATCATTCCGCGAGTGTAGAAGCGGTGTTAACATCATTGCACACCCTACCCACCACAGTCTGCGTCCCTGTTTCAACGCTTTAACGCGAATTCATTAATAAAGAAAACGTTGTTAATTAACAATGTTCCATTAACTTTATTTTTAAACGTGTGTTGGAAGGGGGAAACGTGGTGAACGGGGTATGTAACCGCAGAAGAAAGTCAACAGTAACTGAAGCAGGGGCAGGTTCAGCTTCTCTGTAAAGAAACTGAACAGTCACAGGTTACCCTGCTCCCTGAGGAACCTAGCTTTCAAAGCCTCCCAGATGCACAGCGCTTCCCGCTGGGCTCTTCTAATTGCACGGCTGTCTGGCTGAGCATAATCAGCAGCCAGGCGATTTGCCTCAACCTCCCATCCCACCATAAAGGTCTCCCCCTTGCTCTCACAGAGATTGTGGAGCATACAGCAAGCTGCAATAACAATGGGGATATTGGTTTCGCTGAGATCCGAGCGAGTCAGTAAGCTCCTCCATCTCCCCTTGAGACGTCCGAAAGCACGTTGAATGATGACAGTTACCCAAGACCACCCTCGACACATTTTTCCCCCCAGCATGCGTTATGGGGAAATCCCAGAATTCAAATGGGCAGCGGGGACTGCGGGAACTGTGGGATAGCTTCCCACAGTGCACCGCTTCCAATGTCGACGCTTGCCCCGTTAGTGTGGACTCACGAAGTCGAATTAGTGTCCTTAGTGTAGACACACAAATTCGACTTTGTAAGGTCGATTCCACAAATTCGAATTAAGTTAAATCGAACTAATCTGGTAGTGTAGACATACCCTTAGACTCTTCCCCAGCGACGAATGACACAGCAGCGCAAGCCTGGTATTTACTGGGACGAAACAATAGTTTATTCTACAATGTGAATACAAGGCGTTAAAGAAACAAAGCTGGGCTTGATTCACTCCTATTTCCACAGTGAGATAGGATATTTATTAGACCCTTTTCCATTGTGCATTGTTTTAAAGACCCAGGCGGAACTTACTACACTTTCTGGGCTACAAACATTAAGTTACAGATCGGAAGCCAGGACAGAGCCTGTCTGAATATTACATCTTCGAAACTTCCCGAGAGCTCCCAGGCTTCAGGAATCTAGCTAGTCAATCTTCTATAGCAGACACAGCTGGGCACTAACTAAACTGGCGTGAGAAATGTGCTGAAGGCTTTGATCCTAAGCCCACTGATCTCCATAGAAATGTTCCCGGGAGCACGCAGAAGCAGAAGTTAACCCAGCTTGACATTCAGATCCCAGTGGGAATTTGTGGAGCTGGCGATTAGAGGAGGGGGGAAAATACCCAAAGCAAAATATTCTTCTTATCGCAAATTGAGCAGTTTGAGCTGGAGTCATTGAGACACAACAAGCACCGATCCCCCCTTCTGCCCCCACCACACACACACGGCCAGTCGTGTCAGAGCAGAACCACACTTCCAGGCGGCAGCTGCCTGGGTTCATTAACTGGCTACCTCCTGATCGCAGAATTGCACCTATAACAGACTATGAGCAAGATCTCAGCTGCCAGGCCAGGAAGGCAGGGACTGGCTTCGGTGTCTCTAGGAAACCCCTTGATTTCCCTCCCAGACGGATACATGGGACAGTCTATACAATGGCTGCACATCACTGCTCAGCCTGTCTGTCCCACTCCAGCATCACATGGAGCTGGGCCCTAGAGGACAAGTCAATCCTTCCCCCCGAGCACCCTGCAGCACTCCCAGCCTGGCCCTGAGGCAGGGTCCCCAGCATGACAGTGCCTTGTGCTAGTCCTGTGCCACTGGGCCAGCCCCCTGCTCAGACACACTTCTGGTCCCTGCTCTCTCTCTCTTTCCACTGTGATCCAGGCAGCCCTCGGATCAAACAATCGCTGTCAGTCAGCTGCCTCGTGGCACCCCAGAGGGGGAAGCATGTCAGTGGTGGGACAGTGGGTGGAGGTATTTTCTCCAGGGCTTTATATTTAAGTTGCAGGGGCCCCGTCTGTAACACCCAAGGACTTGACATAAACATTGAATCAAAGTAAAAGAAACCCAGCTGGTGCTACAGCCCATCTGCCTAATAACTGGGCAGGGACCTCGGCTACTCAGACACTGCTCTCTATCAAAGCAGCGGCTTGGTGGACAGAGAACCTGACTGGGCCATCAGCCACGCTTCAACCCCCACCCCCGACCCCGTGTGGGAGAGGCAGCGAGCTCCCTGCTTGCTTGGGCTGGGGCACAAGCCAGCAGGAGCAGCATACAACGCGCTTTGGGATCCTTCGGCTGCACTAGAAGTGATGAGCGTTGCTATTATTGCTTGGCTCTTTGTCGCCATGGAAACGCTGCCTTGAGCCACTAGAGGCTGGGGCCAGAGTCGGCTTCCTCTGCTGGACGGGAACTCGGGTCCTCTGGCTCTTCTGCTTGGTCCCCGGGAGACATCGCGTGCTGGGGGCCAAGGGAGAGCGCCTTGGGGTCGTTCCCGGCAGGCCCGTCCTGGTGCACCATCACCTGGGCGGGGGAGCCTGGGCCGGAGCTGCCCGAGGCCTGGCTGAAGTTCTGGAAGTTGTCCTGGACTCGCAGGATGTATCTGTGCAGCACGCTGGCCCCATCCAGAGGGCTGGCGGGGGCAGGGTGGGCGGGCCGGCTGTGATGCAGGCGCTTCACCTCCACGTGCAGGCGCGACACCGACTTGTTCAGCTCGGTGATACGGTTCCCCAGGTCTGTGAACAAAGCGCAGGCACGGCCAGGTGAGGGCAGGGCTATGGGGAGAGCCAGCCCACCTTGCGCCCACAGCAGCCCACTGGTAACCATCACCTCTTAGGGCTCAAGGCCATTCATGAGATTCAAGGATCCCTATCTCTGCCATGTGTGTAGCTGGTTCTTGGGGTGAGCAAATAGCGTGGGCACGTTGGGCTCCAACTTCCAGGTGCCACTGTCCTTCTACCACATGGGGCGTCCACATGGACCTTCTGTAGTGTAGCACAGACCATTACTGCCTGAGCTAAAGGAGTGACTCCACTGAATGGCAGCAGTAATAGGATATTATCCTTCAGGGCAATTGCCACTAGAAGGGGACGTGACCCACACTTTGCCGGGGTGTGACACCTGCTTCTTCCTGACCCTCATCCTGCCCCCTTCTTCCCTCCCCTCCCCACTCTATTATGGAGTCCCGATCAGGCCCTCCTTGTTTGCCAGGGTGGAGGGGGCTCTCCAGAACTGCCAGTTAGTCACAGAATTTAAGGCCGGAAAGGACCTTAGAGCATCCAGTGTGCGCTGCCATGTATCACAGGCCACCAGCCAGACACTAAGCCCAGCAACCGAATGAGACCGGAGTATCCCAGCCCACAGCAGACTAGGCTAGACGTGCCATGGGCAGTGAACAGGAGGGCCCGAGGTTCACCAGTGCCCAAGGCCCCACGCAGTGCCAGGGTTACCTTTCCTCCTGCTCTCCTCGAACTCCCGCCTGGCCGTGTCGATGTAGCGCTGCACCAGAGCCTTGATGACCTGCAGCCGATAGGAACGGCGGCTCTCCCCGCCCAGGCCGACGCCCTCCAGGGCAGTGTTAGCCTGAAGAGGGTGGGAAACAAGGTTATGCAGGCACCAGGTACCAGCACGGCTTAGCATTTACCTGGCATCTTGCAACACCAGGAGGCTCACTTGCCCTCTTCATGCAAAAAGAACAGGAGTACTTGTGATGCATGGAATGGAACATATATTGAGGAGATATATACACATACAGAGAGCATGAAAAGGTGGGAGTTGTCTTACCAACTCTGAGAGGCCAATTGAGTAAGGGAAAAAAAACTTTTGAAGTGATAATCAAGATAGCCCAGTACAGACAGTTTGATAAGAAGTGTGAGAATACTTACAAAATTGCCACCCGCAGGTCTGTCATTGAATGTCATTTGCAACAGAAAAGCTTCAAAAACAGACTCCAACGAGAAACTGCTGGGCTGGAATTGATATGCAAACTAGATACAATCACCTTAGGTTTGAATAGGGACTGGGAATGGCTGAGCCATTACAAACATTGAATCTATCTCCCCTTGTAAGTATTCTCGCACTTCTTATCAAACTGTCTGTACTGGGATATCCTGATTATCACTACAGAAGTTTTTTTTCCCTTACTTAATCGGCCTCTCAGAGTCGGTAAGACAACTCCCACCTTTTCATGCTCTCTGTATGTGTATATATATCTCCTCACTGTATGTTCCATTCCATGCATCCAAAGAAGTGGGCTGTAGCCCACGAAAGCTTATGCTCAAATAAAATTTGTTAGTCTCCAAGGTGCCACAAGTGCTCCTGTTCTTTTTGTGGATACAGACTAACACGGCTGCTACTCTGACACCTCTTCATGCAGCCATTTTACAGTCCGTGTGGGTGCAATTCACCCAGACAGGATCTAGTCAGGCAGATGGAATTCTGGGAAGCCCCTGTTCCCTACATATCCCAGGACACGACTGGAAAAGAAGTTGTTTGCAACGGACTCCAGGGGAGCACACGCCTGAGGATAAAGCAGCCTCACTGCCAAGGTAGCTTTCCCCAGGGCTTGGTCTGCAGACAGACAGACAGACAGACAGGGAACTTACGATGGTGGGAATTGGGGGGTAATCCTGTTGCCTCTTGGGTTTGGAGCAGCAAAGGAATCGGAAGATGCCCCTGGGGAAGGCAGAAGGACATGTGTCACCAGGGGAGGGGGCTGTCACCGAAGTACAGCCAGCCCTGGGGACACTACGCTCAAATCTGAATCCAGGTCCAAAGGGATCCAAAATCGGGGGGAGTCTGGAGCTGGTTTCTGGTTCTGGCCCAACGGAGAGATGAGCCCCAGCCACGATGTTCAGATCTGAACCGTTCCAGAATTCAAGTTCAGGCCCTTCACCCTACAGAAGAGATTTTATCCCCTAACTTTTAACCTCAACAGCTACCAAGCCGCGGCGCTGAGAGGGTCTGCTAGGCCCAGCTGCACTGCGGCCAACACGCCCTGAGAGCTAGAGGCCAGGGGGACACGCTTCACCCCACAGTGACTTCTCAGCGAGTGCTGGGCACTGGGCTGCAAATAGCAGCCTTTTAGCAACTGCCTCTGTATTAGGGTTGCCACCTTTCTAATTGCTGGTAACCAGCCCCCCAAGGCCATGCCCACCTCATCCCTTGAGGCCACGCCCCTTCTCCACCTCTTCCCCAAGGCCCCACCCCTGCCCACCTCATCCCTTGAGGCCACACCCCTTCTCCATCTCTTCACAAGGCCCCACCCCTGCCCCGCCTCGTCCCCCAAGGCCCCGCCCCATCGCTTTTCCTTTGGGGAACACTCCAGCGTTCCCTGCATTAGTTCCTTTCTCTAAACCCGTCTCGGTCTCCTCAGGAGAACTGGTCGAGAAACATTTCCGAAGAAAAACAATTATTTACTTGAAATGGTTCATGAAAACTTTCCAAATGTTCCAATTTTTTTTTACTTTTTTCACTTCCCCCCCCCCACCCTTTTGCCACTGAAATGAGGGGAAAGGGTGAGAAAGAGGCAAAAACCAGTTAACAAAAAAAAAATAAAAATCAGTTTTCTGGTTTTCTGGGGTTTTTTTGGTCAAACAAAATCTGAAAAACTTCTGAAAAAACAACCCAACATAATATTTTCCTCACAACTTTTCATAGGGATATTGAAAAAAGGATATTTTGGGTTGAAAATAGATTTGAACAAAACCAGTTCAGCCAGCTTGGCACAGAAGTGACTCTCTTTGCAAAGTAGCTGATCCCCAGGCTGTGAAAGGCCAGTGGCTGGATAGCCTGGTGGCAAAGGCCCTGGATGAGGACTCAGAAGATATGGGTTCAATTCCCTGCACCACCACAGACTCCCTGTCTTATTGGAAACCCAGGGGTTGGCAGGCTAAAGCCCCCTCCCCCAGCCTAGTGGGAGGGACCACTGGACCCAGGGATCAAATCAACATGAGGGACAACAAATGAGAAAACCAGGGAGTGATGTGAAGGTCATAGGTTCAAAATGAGGGTACCGGATGGGGACACTGGAGCAGAGAACCCCAGACAGCACCCACTGCTCTGCAAAGGTGTTGAGGGACCCAGTGGACACTACCCAGTGAAACCCTACCCGGGTGACTATAGTGGGGTGGTTACCCCACTCCTGCCCTGAAGGGCTTAAAACAGCCCTGGGAGAGGGCTGTGCCAGGGAAAAGGCTGGGCCGATTGGAAAGCAGCCACAGCTGTGGCTGGCTTAATGAGGGCCCAGCTGGCCCTTATAGGAAGGCTGTGAGCTAGAGGCCCAAGAGGAGTCTCTCTGCAGGCTGGGAGAGAGCAGGGCCAACAAAGCCTAGGCCGGCAAATTTGCTCACCCCCCGTCCCCAACTCTGCCCCTTCTCCAAATCCCTGGCCTGCCTTGTCCCCCAGGCGCACCGCGCTTCCCTCCTTCCACCTCCCTCCCAGGCTTGCCATGCGAAAGCACTGGGAGGGAGGGAGAAGTGAGTAGTGGTGCACTCAGAGGAGGTGGAGCAGAGGTGAGCTGCAGCCTGCGGGTGCGGGGAGTAAACCAGGGGTGGGGGCGGGAACGGCTCCCCGCCCCAGATCATCTCGGCTCCATCGCCGCCATCCCCCGAGCGCGCCACAACTCCAATTTTACAGTGTTCCGGAAAGCCTCATCAACATACCTCTCTGCCTCTCTTAGCTCCTCCAGTTCCTCCACCCTGGCCTCCAAAGTCCGTACACGGTCTCTGAGGGCCAGGAGCTCCTTGCACCGACTGCACACATACGCCACCCGCCCACAGGGAGGTAATCATACATGAAACACTCAGTGCAATAAACTGGATTGCCCCCACTCTGCTGCTGGGCTTCTGCCTGCATTGTCTCCTAGTTAGTGGAAGGGTGGTTTACAGAAAGAAGTTTTGAAATGTTGTTTGGTTTATAGGTTTTAAGGGGACTGCAGGGAAGGGTTAGGACCGACAAGGGCCTCCCGCTCCCTTCCCACTCCCTTTCCAAACTCCCTTGCGAAACTCCCTGTTAGCAGCCCCTGGTCGCTTGTGCATGGCTTTATAAAGCCCTGGCCTGAGTGAATGCCCCGCCCACTGTTTAAGGCTCAGCCAATTACCAGAGGCTTCGAGCTTTCAAACCTTCCTTTGAAGCTCACGGCCTCCAACTGCCAGCCACAGCACACGGTCCTTCAAACAAACAAACAGACTGACAAACACAAGCTCAGCACACAGCAAGTAACCCCCAAACACAAACAAACACACACTACAGACAGTCACTTACCCCACAGATGCTGTATTTGCTCCTCCTTCACCTGGAGAACTCCCTTGCGAAACTCCCTGTTAGCAGCCCCTGTTCGCAAAGCTCAATGACATAGGGAAGGGTAGGAGAGATGTCCTGGAAGCCAAATTTAGGCTGCTAGGGAGGAGACTGAAATCCAGGACCTCTATGGTGGCATTCTCAGAAATGCTCCCAGTTCCACGCGAAGGCCAGGTAGGCAGGCAGAGCTTCAGAGTCTCAATGCGTGGATGAGACGATGGTGGAGAGAGGAGGGGTTCACGTTCATTAGGAACTGGGGAAACTTCTGGGATGGGAGGAGCCTATACAGGAGAGATGGGTTCCACCTAAACCAAAGTGGAACCAGACTGCTGGCACTAAACATTAAAAAGGTTGTAGAGCAGTTTTTAAACTAGGAGATGGGGGAAAGCCGACTGCAGCAGAGGAGCATGTGGATCGGACACAGACTTCTCTTAGGGGAGAGTCTGATGATAGAGAATCTCCAGGTTATAGTCAGGAGCAGAGGACGGAAGAGGATAATGTAAGGGCCAGATCAGATGTTAAACAGTCACATAAAAAAGAATCTGGCACATCAGAAAAGGGCAGACAAATAAACAGGGACAAGTTTTTAAAGTGCTTGTACACAAATGCTAGAAGTCTAAATAATAAGATGGGTGAACTAGAGTGCCTTGTGATAAAGGAGGATATTGATATAATAGGCATCACAGAAACCTGGTGGACTGAGAGCAATTAATGAGATACAATCATTCCGGGGTACAAAATATATCGGAAGGACAGAACAGGTCGTGCGGGGGGGGGGGCGTGGCACTATATGTGAAAGAAAATGCAGATTCAAATGAAGTAAAAATCTGTAGCAAATCCACATGTTCCATAGAATCTCTATGGATAGAAATTTCAAAGGGCAGTATGGGTTAGTAGACTATTAAACACATGAGGAAACTGAGGTACAGAGAGGCGACTCATCCAGGCTCATGCAACAAGTCAGTGGCAGAGCTGCGACTGCACTGAGGTTTCCTGACTGCCCAGCCAGTACTCTCCCCATTGGAACACACTGTCTCCTCGATAGTACATTATATTCCCTGAAAATAAATTCTGAATAAGGAAAGGAGAGCATTCATGACCCAGTACATTCAGACATCACAAGTCAGGCCTCCCAAATCATGAGATTCCAAGATTCACAGATCTTGCTTTCACAGATTCCAAGGCCGGAATGCTGTATCACACAGGCCAGAAAACTTCCCCAAAATCATTCCTACAGCAGATCTTTTAGAAAAACATCCCGTCTTGATTTAAAAGTTGTCAGTGATGGAGAATCCACTACAACCTTTGGTAAATTGCTCCAGTGATGAATTACTCTCACCAATATCAATGTATGCCTTATTTCACACAGGCTCTGTTCAAGATGGTTTCTCTCAGCCACAGTCTCCCAGCAAAAGGGTGACTGGCTCTCCCCTTGCTCAGGCTCTCTTCCAGGGGCCCAAAGGTGCTGGTGCTTTTGTTTTCTTAGGTGAAAGAATGTGGGGTTGTCTGCCCCTTTCTTTTCTAGTCCATTGAGTCTTGGAAGCTGATTCTTCTAAAGCAGTGGTTGTCAACCAGGGGCACGGGGTACACAGAGGTCTTCTAGGGAGCACATCAACTCCTGTCAATATTTGCCTACTTTTACAGAAGGCTACATAACAAGCACTAATGAAATAAGTACAGGTTAAAATTTCATACAGACAAAAGGAGAAAGTCATCCATTTGTCAGTAAGAGTGTGCTGTGACACATCTGTATTTTAGATCTGATTTTGTAAACAAGTCGTTTCTAAGTGAGGTGAAACTTGGGGCTACACAAGACAAATCAGACTCCTGAAAGGGGCACAGTAGACTGAAAATGTTATATCCTTGGGGGCAGCCGGTTTAGGAAGAAATCACTTGAGGCCAGACAGCAGACAGCTAACAAAACCAAGATTTTATTTACAGACACAGAGCTCACTCAACCGGCCAAAGCTGGCCGGGCTATCCCCTAATAATCTAACTCCGTTGCCATAGGAACAAAAACCATGACAACCAAATACACAACAGAAAAGGTTGAGAGCCACAGTTCTAAAGGATCCCCCTCAAAGCAAAGTTTATCCCAGCTGTGAGGAAGGCGACCTGAAGTCTGGTGGTGAAGGCTCCGTGTGTAACCCACACACCTCCTGGGTGTGGTGTCCTGTCCTGTCAAGTGGCACCAAGCCCACTTAATGAGAGGGAGATAAAATGAGTCTGTGCTGCAGCCTTTTAGCTCATGTGGTAGAGATTCATGCAGTAAGTTCTAGGTTCAATCCCACTCGCCACCAACCGGGGTCTGTCAATGTTACAAGTGGGGGCTTGTCTGGGATTTCAGCCGGGAAGTCTCTGAGCTCGGGACGTGCTTCCTCCGCGAGGGGAAGTCTGTAACCCACACACCTCCTGGGTGTGGTGCTCTGTCCTATCTAGTGGCACCGAGACCATTTAGAGACAGTTCAATGAGTCTGCTCTACAGCCCTCGCTAACAGCTGGTTGGCTCTTAGTTCATGCAGTTGAGGCTCATGCACTAAGCTCCAGAAGTCCCAGGTTGGATCCTGCCTGCCAGCAACCAAGGTCTATCAACATTATTCGTGCTCTTCTCCCTCCCCCTCCCCCCACTTGCATTTGCTGAAATGTAAATTGCTCTGTTCACTGCCATCTCCTTCCCCTGCTGTCTTAATGCCCCTGTTTGCTGCTTATCTAAACCCCCATTCCTTTGTTTAGGACAGACCTCTTTAACAGTGTTTGCCTAGGAGGGGCTGTCAGGTTTTCACAAGTAATGTTGTACAGGGGGAACTCATAACTCTATGTAATGTTGCATCATGATCTGATTGACCAGAGAGTTGTTAGTTTTCAAATGGTACCTCACAAGGCATATTTTGTACAAAGATTATTACCATCACATGCAGGGTGTGAATAGAGGGTGCTTTGGGTCACATATGCTCAGTAGGGCATCTGCAAGGGTGGAGGGCCAATCCCACTCCCAAATTTAAAAAAAGAGGGTGCCAACCTGTTCCGCCAGTTCAGCCAGCCCCAGAGAGAGACAGCCATATCGGAAGGGCACTGAAGATCTCTGCCCCGAGGGCTGATGTTCGCAGGCTTGCTTTGGCTACCTGCAGCAAGCGGACAACTGCCAGGAGAAGGATCCCAGCCTATTCAAAGAACAGAGTGCTTGCAGCTTGGTCAGCTCAGGAGGGTGTGAGGACATAAATGCCAAATAAGCAGCGCATGCTTTCAATGCATAGGATTAGTGGCCCGTGTACCTTTCAGTACTGAAGAAATCTGTATGTTAGATACTGTTATTTTTCTTTGACTGGTATGTGCTGTATTGCTGTAATGATAAGAGCATGTTTCAATTTATGAGGCGTCTTAGTTAACCCACAGATTGTCGTCTTATCAATGGAAGGATTTTTTTTTGTTTAGTCTGAGCAGCTTTACTACACTGTGGTGTCTTTCCTCCACATCGGAGCAACTCAGGGTACTGGCATCCCCAACTGTCCCAATTTGAAGATTTGTGTTGTTCTCCACAGGTGGGCGTTCCACTGCCAGAACAGACTGAACCTGCTCACTGTCCCTGCAGTACAATGGAATTATTACGGGTACGGGTGTAATCAAAGTTTGGTGGGTTACACTCAGGCCAGGCCCTTGACTCCGGCTCTTTAATGGAGCCCTGACTCTGCTCTCCCAGGAGCCCCTCTCTGCCTGAACACAGGTTCTCTTACAGGCCCAACTCACTAGGTGACATCTACCCTGTCTTTCCATCCAGACTCCATGGAAGACTGGAGAACTGAGCAGGATTATGACATCACAGGTAGCAAGGAGGCTGAACAGCTGTAACATAAGAATGGCCACACTGGGTCAGACCAAAAGTCCATCTAGCCCAGTATCCGGTCTTCCGACAGTGGCCAATGCCAGGTGTTTCAGAGGGAATGACCAGAACAGAGAATCATCAGGTGATCCATCCTCTGTCATCCATTTCCAGTTTCTGGTAAACAGAACCTAGAGACACTCAGAGCATGGTGGGGCATCCCTGCCCATCTTGGCTAATAGCCATTGATGGACCTATCTTTCATGAAATTATCTAGTCTTTTTTGAACCCTCTTATAGTCTTGGCCTTCCCAACATTCTTTGGCAAGGAGTTGACTGTGCATTGTGTGAAGAAATACTTCCTTTTGTTTCTTTTCGACCTGCTGCCTATTCATTTCATGTGGTGACCCCTAGTTCTTCTGTTATGAGAAGGAGTAAATAACACTTCCTTATTTACTTTTTCCACACAAATCATGATTTTATAGACCTCTATCCTATCCCCTGTAGTTGTCTTTTCTAAGATGAAAAGTCCCAGTCTTATTAATCTCTCCTCCTATGCAAGCTGTTTCACACCCCTAATCATTTTTGTTGCCCTTTTCTGAACCTTTTCCAATTCCAAGATATCTTTTTGGAGATGGGGAGACCACATCTGCATGCAGTATTCCTACGCTTTGGTTCCTATGGTTCAGCCAGTTACTGATCCATGAGAGGACCCTTCCTCTTATCCCATGACAGCTTCCTTTGCTTAAGAGCCTTTGCTGAGGGACCTTGTCAAAGGCTTTCTGAAAATCCCAGTATGTCAGTGCACTGCAAGTCCTTCAGTCGCTTTTAAACTTTCCCATGGGGACATCGGAGACATGGCCCAGTTAACTTGTGTTCAGGCCTAACAAGAACTCAGATGCAACCTGCTGTGAGAAACTCGTTTTAACAAGGATGCCCCTGTACCAGCACAGACCACAGGTCAAAATGTGTAACTTCAATAACAATGGTATTGGAATAGCCCAAAATAACCGCTACAGGAATGTATTGACTATGACCCCTTACTTCAAATGCATTGTGGCCTAGTGGATAGAGCACTAGATGGAACTCAGGAGACTTACGTGCTAGTCCTGGCTCTGCTACTGTCTTGCTGGGTGACCTTGGGAAAGTCACTGCTCTTCTCTGTGCCTCAATTTCCCACCTCGAAAAGGGGGCTAATGCTACAGACCTCCTTTGTAAAGGGCTTTGAGATCTACTGATTGAACATGTTAGATAAGAGGTAGGGCTCTTTATTATCTTATGCTATAGGGTGCTTTTCTTAAAGCGCCCACTGCTGGAGTCAAGTGATTTATCTGAGAATCTCTGCTCTTTCTTTTAGTTTATTTGTTAGCCAATTTTAAGCCCTCGTGGTTGCAAAGAGAAGCTGGAGAACATGAATTGAGTGCACCCTAGCGGCTCAGACACCAGAAGGCAAATGAAGAGTTCCCCAGATGAATGTTTTGTGAAGATCTCATTATTTTGAAGCCAATCTCATGATTTTGGTGGGGCCCAGCTCATGGTGTTGGAATGCTTGGGCTAGCGATACCAGGAACGTTTTTCTGCACTGGTAGCACTAGAGAATCACTTCAGGGCTGCTTCTCACTTCAGGCTGGGAGATTCTGCCTCAGTCACAGGGGTTTTAGGAGTTCCCACAAGTAGGGGAAAAATGTCCCTTGCCTAAGGGCTTGAGAGTCATAGAGCTCAGAAAAGACCCAGGGTTTTCCTGGGAAACCTGATGCCCTCTCTCCTGTCTTATTCTGAGCCCAGCCCACTTGGGCAGTTGCCCCATCCCATCTCCTGATCTAAGGACAGCATTGACAACTCACAGACTAGAGGGAGATTGCAGGAGGGCAGCCCCATTGTGACCTAGAGATGACATCAGCGCCTGCCTGATGCCAGAGCAGCAACCTGCCCTCAGGTGTAGTCTGGATACTTGTTGCTGTTTTGAGAGTGTCTGTGTTGAGAGTATCTTAGTGCCTGAGCCCAGGGAAATGAGTTCACTCCTCCTCTATCTGCTCTTTGTTGTCTTTTATGCTGTGATCAGGCTCGCCAGATCTGAGGTAAGTGAGACTCCTAGAGAGATGGAAAGGCTGGATTGATGCCAGCTGAATGCAGGAACCAAACAAAAGTATTTTTCAATCAGCAGGCTCGGATCATCTACACCCAAGAGTCCTCAAAGAGCTGGCTCAGGAGGTTATTGGCCCACTGACATTAATTTTTTAACCAATGTAGGATTCCTGAGGGAATTCCAGAAGGCTGGAAGTGTGCTAATGTTTTGTCAATATTCAAAAAGCTACGGGAGGTTGGCCTGGCTTCTTATAGGCCAGTTAGCCTGAAATAATGGACAAACTGATATGGGATTCAATCAATAAAGAATTAAAGGATGGGAATATATTTAAAGCAGGTTAACAATGTTTTATGGAAGATGGGCCATGTCAAACATAGATGTGACAAACTTAGACTTGTGTAAGGTGTTGTTTTTCATAGATTCCAAGGCAAGATGGGCCCATTGTGATCTTCTAGTCTGGCCCTCCTGTCTAGCACAGGCCAAAGAACTTCCCCACAATCATGCCTAGTGCATACCTTTTATTAAAATGTCCAATCTTGATTTTAAAAATCGCCAGTGATGGAGAATCAATCCACCATGACCTTGGTCAATTGTTCCAATGGTTAATTCCTCTCACTGTTAAAAATGGACGCCTTCTTTCCAGTCTGAATTTGTCTAGTTTCAACTTCCAGCCATTGGACCATGTTAGACCTTTCTCTGCTAGGTTGAAGAGCCCATTTGTAATGATTTCTTCCCCAGGTAGGTATTTATAGACTTTTCCTCAAACCACCCTTAACCTCTTTCAGCAACATTGACTGAGCTCCTAAAGTCTGTCACTACAAGGCATGTGTTCTAATCCTTTAATCATTCTTATGGCTCTTCTCTGAACCCTCTGCAATTTATCAACATCCTTCCTGAATGTTAGACACCCGAACTGGACACAGGATTCCAGCAGTGGTTGCACCAGTGCCAAATACAGAGGTAAAACAACCTCTCTCCTCCAACTTGAGATTCCCCTGTTTATGCATACAAGTACCGCAGGACATTTGGATTAAAAATTAGCACTCTACAATATCAATGGAGCACAGGTTAAATGGATTGAGAACAGGCTAATGGCTAACTGACAGATCTCAAAAAGTAATTGTCAAAGGGCTCATCGAATGTGGGTGTTTCTAATGGGGCTCTGCAGGGATCAGTACTAGGTCTGATGCTATTCAATATTTTTTCAATGACTTGGAAGTAAATACAAAATTGCTGCTGATAAAAATGTACTGATGACACGAAGATTGGCAGAATGGTAAATAGCGATGAGGACAGGGCAGTCATACAGAGAGTTCCGGAGAGTTTGTTTGGCAAATGGGGCCCATTCAAACAAAATGCATTTTCACACAGCCCAACACAGAGTTATACATCTGGGAACAAGGAGGGCCTATTCAGCTTTGGATTTCACGATCTTTAGTTTTGTATCATCTGCAAATCTGGCCACCTCACTGTTTCCCCCCTTTTCTAGATCATTTATGAAGATGTTGAACAACTCTGGTCCCAGTACAGATCCTTGGGGGACCTTGCTATTTATCTCTCTTCATAAACTCACCATTGATTCCTACCTTTGGTTTCCTATCTTTAAACCAGTTACTGGTCCATGTGAAGACCTTCCCTCTTATCCCATGACAACTTACTTTGCTTAAGAACCTTTGATGAGAGACCTTGTTAAAGGCTTTCTGAAAGTTCAGGTACACTATATCCACTGGATCGCCCTTGTCCACGCTTCTTCACTCCTGTGACATTACCCCCCATATTCTTCATAGAAATATTGTTCTATGAATATGGCATAACTAAGGTATGTTTTATGCAAGATGGGTCATGTGAGATATCATTGGAAAGGTTCTCATTTACTGAATGGGATTATCCTATTTGTATGGATGTATCATTTCTGTATCTGAAGTTAGGAATATGGGCTCTGTATCAATTACAAAAGTGCTTGCACCAGGGGAATGCCCCCAAACAGAGGGCAATCAGCCTGGATGGGCCATTAGGAAGGACAATAGGACTTTTAAAATACTAATCTTCCTCCTTCCTGAGAAGTTTCCTGAGATGCTGCTTTGACACTGCAGGGTCATGTGATCATGTCACCTCATAGAATCATAGAATCCATAGAATATCAGGGTTGGAAGGGACCTCAGGAGGTATCTAGTTCAACCCCCTGCTCAAAGCAGGACCAATTCCCAACTAAATCATCCCAGCCAGGGCTTTGTCAAGCCTGCCCTTAAAAACCTCTAAGGAAGGAGATTCCACCACCTCCCTAGGTAACCTATTCTAGAGCTTCCCCACCCTCCTAGTGAAAAAGTTTTTTCCTAATATCCAACCTAAACCTCCCCCACTGTAACTTGAGACCATTGCTCCTTGTTCTGTCATCTGCTACCACTGAGAACAGTCTAGATCCATCATCTTTGGAACCCCCTTTCAGATAGTTGAAAGCAGCTATCAAATCCTCCCTGCCCCCCTTCTTCTCTTATGCAGACTAAACAATCTCAGTTCCCTCAGATGGGCATCGTTTTGGACTGGTGGTATTTTTCCACTAGGAGGGCGTGGGGGGGTCAAACTGGGAGACAAAGGATTCCTGTCATAGCCAAATCCTATTTAAGGCTTAGAAGGGAGTTAATCTAGGTTCTTCTTCTCCACCACCTCCCTGCCTCAAAAGGAAGACTGCTGAAAACACCTGGAGAAATAAAGGAACTAAACTGTGGGGGAGGAGGGCAGGGGCTGAGCCCAGGCGAGAAAGATCTAGCCTGTGAAAGGAATACCTGGCTAGTTAAGCTGCAAGCAGTGCAGTTTACCTTCAAGAAACTTTGCAGCTCCCAGGCAAGTGGGCTGAACTCATGCCAAACTCTTGTTGTGGTTTTTTGGTGTAAAAGAGCTGCCGTTTAAGGATGATATTGGGGTTATACCAGCACTTGTTTGGGTGGATTTGGATAACCCATTCATGGCTTCACCACTCAGGAGTAGCATGGCCATCCCAAATGCATGCAGATAAAACCCCAATAGCATGCACTCCCTAAATATGTATCTAGGAAACACTGTTGTCCAGAGGTCGGATTTCTCCCCCAAGGTCTGAATTCCGTGCATGGTATCTGGGGTGAGTTGCATACCCTGCAATCCTAAAACCTGCAGAGTTTTGTCATCTCTGCAGGAGAGAGAACTTTGCAGGCTGTCTCCTTCAATGCTTATAAACTCTGCAGGTTCCTGGTACCAGCAATCCCTGTTTCTCCAACCCCTGGATTGTTCCAGTGACCCCTGTTATGGGTTGTGCTCTGTGCCCTATATTGTCTGCATCACAGGAAAGCATAATGCCTACCCATGAGGCCTCATAGTGCAATACTCTTCCACAAGGAAAAACTTCCCCCTGGCCCCACATGGCAATCACCTCTGGCTCATTGTTCTCCCGGGTTTATTGAGGAGTTCTCTTCTAACCCTGCTGCTTTATCTGTGTGTGGCAGGCTTCTCCGAGGAAGAGGAGACACAGGAAGAAAAAGAAGAAACCAAAAGGTAAGCAGCCCCTCACCCCACAGCTGCGGTGGCAGGCTCAGGCCCCATGCAAAGCAGAGAAATAGGGTCTATTCCCCCACCTGCCTCCCCTCTTCCTGCGAAGGCACAGTCGTGCCCAGAGTTGTGCAGAGGCCCTGGCTGGGGCTCCGTTCACAGGCTGCCTCTGAAATCTGGGGCAATAGGCTGCTAGGAAGCAGAGGGTGCCCAAGCAGCTCAATGTCTCCTTTATGTCTCACTTCTGGCAGCTTTTGGGTGCTGTGAGGAAGAGTTGGAGGAGGCTGGTGCATCCCCAGAGACGTGGTAAGCAATGCCCCCCTCCATGAACCTGCAGTGGGTCAGTCCCCTCCTTTGGCGTCATGCAATTCATCCTCACCCGAGTAATCCCTCCCCTGCCCCGACCTATGTACCACGCAAGCAACTCTTCTCCTTTAGACTCCTGCAATTCATTCCCACCCAGCAGAAGTTGCCATCTCTAATCCACCCCCACGCATTGACAGTGGGTCATTCCCTTCCTCGAGCATCATATGGCTCATTTAACCTGGGGCAGTGGTGGGGTAGATTGTGTCGACTGGACTGGACCATCCTCCCCTCCCAAGAGGGGGAGAAAATGTTTTCTGGGAGCAGCCCCGTGAACCCCGGGGAGGTGAGGTGGAGAGGTCAGGAGGAAGGCTGGCCTTTCTGGTACGGTGAGTAGGGTGAAAAGGATCCAGCAGCACTTGTGTAACGGCCCCTCCTCCAGTCCCCCGGCATGGGTTCCCAGCAGGATTTGAACCCTGGACCTTCAGCTCTGCAGCATAAAGCACCCCTTAGAGCTGAAGAGGTAGCTGCATTAGTTGGCAGCTATAGTAATAATAGAAGATATACCAATCTCCTAGAACTGGAAGGGACCTTGAAAGGTCATTGAGTCCAGCCCCCTGCCTTCACTAGCAGGACCCATTTTTGCCCCAAATGGCCTCCTTAAGGATTGAATTCACAACCTGGGGTTTAGCAGACCAATGCTCAAACCACTGAGCTATCCCTCCCCCCAGTAGGCTGTTATCCTATATTTTGATTAGCTTCTGTGGGGGGGACATGACACACACGCTGCCAGCAGGATACACGCTCACCTCCTCAGCACTAGCAGGGCTCACCTAACAATCCAGCTAACCCCAAACCAGAACATCCAAGGCCCGGGTATTGCAGGGGAGGAGGCTGCCTCAGTGGAGAACGGGACAGGGAGCCTTTCGGTGCCGCCCCTCTGGGTAAAAGAGGGCCCGAGGGCAGGGCCTGCACTCAGCTATCTGCTCTCTCTGTTCCACAGCTGCCCTGTGCCCCTGGGGAAGCTCCGCTTGGCTCAGCGCCTCAGGCTCGTTGAGAGGAGGCTACAGGACGTGGCCAGACACATGGATGAAGTTCTGATACCGTAAGGCAACTGACCAGGGGGCACCAGACTGGGGGCTGGGTGGGAGGGGAGAGTGAATGTAGAGAGGAGGGAGCAGGGAAAACCAGACACTCCAGGATCCTAAAATAACAGGGAAAAAGCCACTAGGAGGCTTTAGCTTCCAAGGTGAGATACCAGTGAAAGTGAGGTGAGGGATTATCAGAAATGAAATGCAGAGACTACAAGTTGGGGTTGTGAGTAGGATCAAATCCTTCTGTAGGGCAATATCTGCCAGCAGGCGACTGTCTAGAACCTGCCCGTGCTGTGTTTGAAGGAAAAAGCAATCCAATGACACCCTGCAAGGGGGTGTCCACCCCCCACAGCACTGGAAGGGGCTCAGGTGGCCAGGCAGGCCCATGAACTCCACAGGGTGCACCTGCAGGAAGAGCCAGGGAGCAGGGAATTGATCCCAAGCAGGCTCAGCTGGCAGGAACAAACGGGGCCTATGAAGCCAGGAAGCTGGCACCAGACAGGGGCTGCAGCTGGGAAAGGGCAGCCCCTCCCTGGGAAGAGGGGGGAGTGTTTGGAGCTGGTGCACCCAGAGCAAGGAGTAGAACCAGGAGTAGTAGGAAGCAGTCCAGGCTGGGAGAGGAAAGCCCAGAACTGCTGGGTTGAGGGTACCTGGCCTGGAGCCCAGTGTGAAGTGTGGGCCCAGGTTTCCCTACCAGCCCCCGAGGGCATGGCATGGACCGGCGGGGCAGTGAACAGGAAAACTGTCTGGGTCATTGTGGGAGTGACAGTGACCACATGCGACAATTGGAAGGGGCATTGACCTCGAGAGCTAATCCCCAGAGTAGGCACCAGACAAGCAGTGAGTGGGACACCACGTGATACATCCCAAACACGAGTCATCAGCTGGGTTTAAACCCAGGACTTTCAGGACCATAGCACAGACCTCCACCACCAGAGAAACTCCATTAACTGGGAGCAATAGAAGGTTGTTAGCCTCTAGTGTATCAGCCATTAGAACAGAATAGTTTTCCAATGGGTTAGAATGTAAGAACATAAGAACAGCCAGACTGGGTCAGACCAAAGGTTCATCTAGCACAGTATCCTGTCTACCAAAACTGGCCAATGCCAGTGCAGCAGAGGGAATGACCAGAACAGGGAATCATCAAATGATCCATCCCCTGTCGCCCATTCCCAGCTTCAGACAAACAGAGACTAGGGACACCATCCCTGCCCACCTTAGCTAAATGCCATTGATGAATTTATCTAGTTCCTTTTATAGTTTATAGTCTTGGCCTTCACAACATCCTCTGGCAAGGGTTACACACACATGCTCACATCTTCCTCCCCCAAACCAATTGTTGTTAGCTAATCTTTCTATTAAAATAGCAGTAGATTCCCTGATCATGCTCAAGGCCCCATTGTGCTAGGTGCTGCACATGTGCGTGTGATGAAGGGGTTATCGTTCTAGATAAAATGAGTGCCAGCTCCCCCTCTCAGTCCTTCCTTACCCAGCTGATGTCCTTGTGTTAGGGTGTGGTGTGCAATGCATGCCTAGGCACTGCCCCGTTGCACTACTGTTGGAAGGCTGCGCCCAAGCCCTGCCTTTGCTCAGCAGGGCCATGTCCCATCTGTCCCTGTCTGCTCTCTCCCACAGGCCGAGTGTGTCGACATCTGGGATGAGCCAGTTCTGCTATTCCTCCATGGAATCCACCACCTCTCCCCTCTGGAGTCCCAACTCCTTTTCCCTGAGAGAAGCCTCCGTGACTTGGTCAGGGCCTCTCTGCCACACAAGGGAGACCATGACTGTCGCAAGCTGGGAAGGATCCACTCATCCCATCCAAGCCCAGCCTCTCCCCAGGCCTCCTGCCCACAGCAGACGAGACCAGCGAGAGCAGAACATAGGTCTGGACCAGATGTCAGCCCATGGCTCAGACTTCAACATCCGACAGAAGCATCTGCAGAGCCAACTGGGGGCTCCACAAACCCCCATCCCGGGGGAGCCATTGCTGGGTGAGCAGGACGCCAAGCAGCAATGGGAATTCAACACAGATCGGCCCAAATGTGGATTTCCGGCAAAGGTCCCAAAGCCCCTGAGATCCGACACCAGGCCTCAGCATGCACAGGAGATCCAGGAGCCATGTGTCTGCCCCTGGGGACCCCTGCCCCAAAAGGCCCACAGGATTATGGCATCCCCTGATGCCATCCTGGCCAGGCTTGTGCCCACGGTGGGGGTCAAGCTGCAGGATCACGTGGGTCAGAAATGCTCTGAGATCCAAATGAAGGCTTTTCCTAAGGTCGTGACAGAGTCGCACAGAGATGCTCCCCTCCGGAGAGAGACTGCCCTGCCTGGGCCACTCCGCCCCCCTAGGGAGCCAGGCAAGCACAGGACAGCGGCATTCCCAACAATGGGACAACAGCCTGCCCACCCCATCGAACTCCACATAAGGCGTGAGCATCTCATCATGCAGAGGGGGCTGCTCACCCTGGATCCAGAGCCCCCGGCAAAGCTGCCTCACGCCGTCCAAGCCAGGGGAGCCAGTGTGGAGTTCAGTGAGATGGAGACCGATTTCCTGCACACAGGGAGGCAAAGCACAAGCTCCTCTTCTTCCACACGTCCTCCAACGCCAGTGGAAGATACCACCATGGAGATGGGCAGGAATGATAGCGCGGCAGGAAACCAGACTAACCCAGATTGCTGCACTCTGCCAGCAGGGATGGATCTGACATCGCCACCTCCAGGAACCACAATAGCAGAGAAGACACTCGAAGCGACACTCCAGATTTATAGGAGCGAGTTCAGAAAGCCCCTTACCAGTGTGAGCGGCACCAAAGGGACTGAAGAGAAGCTGGAGCTGCACATGGAGAGGAAGTTTACCTTGGGAGAAGGCTCCTGCCTGGGGCCAGGGGCACAGGCAGGTGAGGGCAGAGCAGATCTTCCCAGGACCCAATGCCACCAGGTTGCCCCAGAGGCACCAGGCTCTGAGCAGCTAACAAGATCCACCCTTGACTCTCTCATTGCTGGGCAGGCTGCACACGACCTGCAGATGAAGCACCTGAGGGAAATGTTGAGCAGCTCCCGCCCCTTGGCGGGCCAGGTCTCAGTTTGCCAGCAGTGCCGCAAGGCACATCCAGGAAAGATGAAGGGTAAGAAAACTCAGAAGGAGACATCTGCTGAGCTGCATGGGATTCCAGACATCATGGATTCACATGGGTTCGATGGCACTGTGAATTCAAAGCTCTCCAGGGACCAGCCGCCAATCAAAATCTGCAAGAAGTGCAGTAAGCTTCGATGGAAGAGACCAGCTGGCTCTGCAGGTGCTGACTTGCCCAGAAGATCCCATGGAATTCCACAGCAATGGACTCCAGGAGACTCCTCAGCATCATCCAACCACAAGATGCCAGCGGTGTGGCTCCTTCCAGCAGACAAGAGCAAGACACAGGATGGAATGAGGAAAACAGCTCCCTCCAGGCAACCAAAGATGGTGTCCATTGCTACGAGTACAACAGGGCTTTTGCAAGCTGGGGAGAAAGTAACTGGGAGTCCTGACGGTTCTCCCCGAAAGTCACCAAAGGCCTCCAGAGCTAGGACACCATCCCCTTCAAGGAGAAAAGTTCTCAAACAGATGTTAATGCACCTGAAGCAAATCTTCAGCAAGTTTCAAAACAAAGTGAAGTCCCGAATGTCGAAGGACTTTCGTTCCAGAACACCCGACACTAAATTTACAAAGCCACCCTTTTGGAAGGCAAGGGCCTCCAAGGGTGTCCGGTTTCCATACTACTGAATCCCACCCTGCCAGCATGCCTACTAACAGAAGGGGCCCACAAATTCCAACATCTCCCTATCATCCAGTGGGTCAGGTAAGCATGGGCTAAAGTGGCTGAGAAGAATGGCTTGTTGTCCTGGGACACAGAGACTGATGTATAAGAGACTCTCCTTGGGGTATCACATTTAAACCCAGATTCCAAGATGAAGGGGGGCCTGGGGTCTTGGATGAGATTGAGGGTGTGGCTAGCTCACTGGATTTGTTACTTTACCTCATGCGGTTCAAGAATCAATCCTTCCTTCAAGAAGAGCTGATACTAAATTTACAAAGCCACCCTTTTGGAAGGCAAGGGCCTCTAAGAGTGTCCAGTAGTACTATTAGGGCCCTACCATCAATCAAACCCAAACCAGCCCTGTGACCCCTAAAACCCCGCCCCTCGACCCCTTAAGCCCCACCCGCCTCTCAGCAGCAGCCCCACCCATGGGGGTATTACTTCCGGGGTCAAGGTGGACACATGACTGGAAGCAAAGTGTGTCATGTGACCCCTCTAAGAACTCCTCTCGCTGCCCTCTACCAGTCAGGAGGGGTTTCGCCCCCATAGGCCTGCCCCAAGAGGTGATTTGACCAATCAGGGGTGTTCCAGGGTGGGGGGACCCATCCAGATGTGGCTTGTGTGACCCCTCTAAGAACTCCTCCCAATGCTCTCTACCAATCGCGATGGGTTTCGGCCGCATAGGACCACCCCCAGAGCAGATTTGACCAATTGGTGGTGTTCCAGGGCAGGGTGACCCACCCAGATGAGGGTCGTGTCACCCTTCTGAGAACTCCTCCCAGCGCCCTCTGCCAATCAGAGTGCAACACTATCACCCCATAAGTCCCAGCGCCGGGGCAGAAGAGGCCATCTTTTACCAAGGATACGTGCTTTAGAAATCATGGAAACATGGACTCCTTCACCACCCCTGTGAGCACTTTGGACTTTGTTTTAGCCCCGAGGGCCTTTGGACTTGTGTGGAGAAAGCGCTACATCAGCGACAGTTCCCACGAGGGCTCTTTGACTCAGCCGTTGATGGATACACAGAAACCCGAAACCCAAACTCTCGTGAGGCACCCCAATGAGCATGAAGGCCTCTCATTGTTCGCCCCACTAGAGGTGGAAGGCGAACACAGCTCGGTTGAGTCATCGGAGGACAAGGTGAATGGAAAAGACATTGCTCAGGTAAATGAATGATTAAGAAGTGACTGCTGATGATGGGGTTGTCGAAGAAAACTCAGTTCTCGCTTATGTTTAGGTGCAGCAAAAACAAATACTTTATTATAATACTCTAGTGAACACAAGAGGGAGAGAGTGTCAGGAACTGGGTTGCCCCTTGTCCTGAACAGATCTCTCTCAATTAGTAAAACAATCATAACAATCTTTATACCTTCTTAACAGACAGTGGCTAGCAAACTTGCAGACAGTAAAAGTAAACATTTGCATTTGTTTATACATAAGCCTATTCATTATCTTATTTGTCTGCAATACCAGAACAGAAAACAAGACTGCAATTCACAAGGTCGTAACGACTTTTCACACAATTCACTCTGCACCAGATACAGGGTAACAGCTTAACCTCTGCTAATTAGCTAACATACATTAAGATCCCTTCAAACCTTTATTAATTAATTCTTGGCCTCCACATTCCCCCCTTTTGTACTTCCAGTACAACAAATACCTGAAATCTCAATTTGCATTAAACCATGGATTTCAGAGTCTACAGGAGACATCCCAACCTTAGGGGTTTTCATGGGATGTAATGACAATGCATGATTAGCATGAACATGAAAAGTAGTATTACTATCATTACGTCCTTTACAACAACAACAACAATAACATAATCCCACACCAACTAACAACACTACAAACAATAACATCCCCATAGGAATAAAATAATGGGGTTGTCGTACAGTTTTGGTAACAAAGCACAACACATCAAACTTAGTACATAAAGTAGACACTCTATAAGCTGTATGAAAGGCATTCTGCTCAGCATGATATATATTCTGAAGCATGTGAATCTGCCCTTGCAACTCAGAGATTCTGCGAACCTCTGGCAACAATGAAAGCAAATTCTGAAACCGATCAGGTACTATCCTAGTCCAAGTAAAATATACCTGAAATCCAAGAGCTACATGTAACATTCTATCTGCAGGCCAGTAAACAATATGATTGCCTGCAGCAGTGGTAAGATTAATATGTATATCTTGTAACGTGGTGGCATTAACGTACACACAGCTATCATTAGCCTGAAAAAGTGGGTGTCCTGTAAGGGTAGTCCCTCGACCTCCCTACAGGGCACTCACGTACAGGAGAGACTCACAAGAAAGACTACGACCCTCGTACATCTCCTTTCAGCAAAGAGCGTCGGCTAAAGACTCCATTTCCGGGAGATAAACCCGCATACTCTAATTGCTTCCAGGGAGACGATCAGATTGTCAGTAGCCCACACAGAAGGGAAAAGGAGGGAAGATGGGTTCACACACTCCTAGACCCAGGCAGCTTCCTCGCCGGACTATGCCAAGCTGAGTCAGCCCACCGTGGGTCAGATCTCCTAAAGATCCACTAGTTACTGGGCTTGCGTTAGACTACTCCTGATCATTAGCAATCGCTTCACAGGGCAATCTGGGCGTCTTCCAGCAACGAACACTCACACAGGTATACACACACACACACACACCAAGGCCTCTTTTCCTCTATTTAACCCTTTTTTAACCTTTTTAAAATTTTTTTCTTTTTTATTTTATTTTTTATTTTTTTAACCAAGATGCATCATTACCTGGTCCGGACCAATACCATGAGGCGGTATGACAACCCCTCTTGAGGCGGTAAAAACCCCTCAGCACCGGTGCATTCTAATGCATTACCTTATGCATTACCTGTTGGCCAACTCAGCAGTTCCCAGTACTGCTATAACTAACCTTCTTGGGGCCTCTCCCCAATACCACTCTGCATTTGATCCTGCTGCACAGTCAAAAAGTTCAGATGGCGTGAGCCCAACAGAAACAGACGTCCCCCACAGACAGTCCTCCTCCGATACCCCAATAGAGATTTCAAAAGGTCTCTTACCTCTATTGTGGCGCCATGGGGTTCGAAGGGGAACGATCCGTAGCAGCCGTCTGTGTGTCCGTGGGCGTTGCCATCCCGGACGAGCCCCCAAATTGTCGAAGAAAACTCAGTTCTCGCTTATGTTTAGGTGCAGCAAAAACAAATACTTTATTATAATACTCTAGTGAACACAAGAGGGAGAGAGTGTCAGGAACTGGGTTGCCCCTTGTCCTGAACAGATCTCTCTCAATTAGTAAAACAATCATAACAATCTTTATACCTTCTTAACAGACAGTGGCTAGCAAACTTGCAGACAGTAAAAGTAAACATTTGCATTTGTTTATACATAAGCCTATTCATTATCTTATTTGTCTGCAATACCAGAACAGAAAACAAGACTGCAATTCACAAGGTCGTAACGACTTTTCACACAATTCACTCTGCACCAGATACAGGGTAACAGCTTAACCTCTGCTAATTAGCTAACATACATTAAGATCCCTTCAAACCTTTATTAATTAATTCTTGGCCTCCACAGGGTGTAATGGGGTTAGGAACCGGGGGTGGGGGGGTTGTGTATGTTTAAAAACAAGCAGTGGGAACTTACACTGTTTCTTTTCTGAAAATCTCTCGACAGCTTGATGATGCCTTTCTAGAGGACCCGCACGCCCTGGACAGCGTTACATCAAGCAGCGAAGATGAACCGGGCTCTCCTTGTTTTTGCTCAATGCCGATACAAATTGTTGAAGAGGACTCCTAGGATGACAGCTATGAGGAGTTTAGGAGGCTTGGCACGGAACTAACTGAGCCAGTGCCACGTCGTGAGCATAAAAAAGTCATGCGGACTATTGTATGTGTTTCTGTTTATGCTGTCCTTAATCACTGCCTTAGGGAAAAGCTTTTTGAAGATTGTGAGGGCTGTGTCATGGATGTGCCAGCCCAATGACGCCATGACTGTGTGACTTGGACTTCAGTAGATCTAAACTGCAAACTCCGGGGCCTGTGTGCTGAGCTGTATTTGGAAAGCTTATTAAACACTGTTCTTGCCATAGGTTATGCTATGCAATGTCTGTGCCTAACCCAAAAACATTTAGTGTAAGGGGTGATCTTGATAAATGCTGTGCAATTTAGTGCAGACCCTGACCGTGTTTTAAAGAAAATGACCAAACCGGAAGATGCCTGTGTCACATTATTGACTTGAACTGGGACCGTATAGAACATGGTTGTAACCAAGGTCCTGTAGTGGCACCAAATCTTAGGTAAAGGGGGTCATATAAGGGGTCTAAGACCAGGTTATGGGTTGCTGGTTATGATTATGCTGTCTGGGTGCATGTGTCATTTTGTAGTTGAAGTTATGAATATTGGCTCTATACTGTCTGTATTTCAAACTTATGCTATGCTTCTGGGTGACATCCCAGATGAGTTGGTGTTAGCTCTGCCTAGCCTGCTTGGTGGCCCATTAAGGACCATCAGCTACACAACTGACCCATTGAGAGAAGGCAGATGCGCCTTGTAAGTCAGCAAAGTATGCAGGGACTTGTCCATATGACTCCAAACTCCATTTTGCTTGTAATTTTCCACAGTAAGGACAAAGAGGTGTTCTTACACCTGGAAAAGACTATAAAAGGCTGATGCCTCATCTCCATCTTGTCTTCAATCCTGTTTCTTACCTCTGGAGGGACTTTGCTACAAACTGAAGCTCTGAACAAAGAACTGATGGCCCATCCCAGCTGGGGATGTACTCCAGAGACTTAATTTAAACCTGCAGTTTATTCTATCGCTGCTACAAGCCTGAACCAAGAACTTTGCCATTACTGTATGTAATTGATTCCATTTAACCAATTCTAGCTCTCATCTGTATCTTTTTCCTTTTATGAATAAACCTTTAGATTTTATAGATTCATAGATTCTAGGACTGGAAGGGACCTCGAGAAGTCATCGTGTCCAGTCCTCTGCCCTCATGGCAGGACCAAATACTGTCTAGACCAGCCCTGATAGACATTTATCTAACTTACTCTTAAATATCTCCAGAGATGGAGATTTCACAACCTCCCTGGGCAATTTATTCCAGTGTTTAACCACCTTGACAGTTAGGAACTTTTTCCTAATGTCCAACCTAAACCTCCCTTGCTGCAGTTTAAGCCCATTGCTTCTTGTTTATTCTTAGAGGCTAACTAAGGTGGACAAGTTTTCTCCTTCCTCCTTATGACACCCTTTTAGATACCTGAAAACTGCTATCATGTCCCCTCTCAGTCTTCTCTTTTCCAAACTAAACAAACCCATTTCTTTCAGCCTTCCTTCATAGGTCATGTTCTCAAGACCTTTAATCATTCTTCTCTGGACCCTCTCCAATTTCTCCACTCTTTCAGTACCTGTTTCCCCTCAATTACAAGGTTTCATCCTGTGAGTTTATCGACGATGAAACCGCGTGTGTGTCTTGGAAGCATGCAAAAGACCGGTACTCTGTCTCGGGCAATACCAACGTCTTCATAGCCTGTTTCACCACCGCTTATGCCTGCTTAGAACTATACAACCTCCTAGAGAGGTTGCAAGAGTGGTGGTGCCTGTACCACGACACTGTCTTGGTGATATTTGTGAAAAGGAAGAGTGAGTGGAATCCCCCTCTGGGGGATTATTTTAAACCATCTCTGTAAACCATTTTCCATACCTTCAAAGAATTTGAAGGGTTAACATCAGCGGGTCTGGTCTGTATAGTTCTGTGAAACTCTGGTTGTAACTCTTTAAAGTCAGGGAACACATCAATGTAGCAAAAGGTGTTATGGGCTGTAAAATATCTCCACATCCTAGTTTTTAAAGTTCTGTTAAATCGCTCTACAACCCCTGCTTTGACTTCATTATTAGTAACAAAATGGTGAACTCCATGCCACTTTAATAATCTGCTTAAAGGTTTGTTTAAAAATTCTTTCCCCTGATCGGTTTGTAAGTTTTGAGGCACGCGACCTTTGCTGAAAATAGTTTGAAAGGCCTTGGATACCTCAACACCCGTCTTGTCTTTTAGGCCTAAGGCCCAGGCATATTTGGATAGAGTGTCTATCCAAATATGTACAAAGATGTACTTAAAACCGCTGCTGCATTTGGAGAACCGGTGCATATCCACCAAATTTGCCTGCCACTGCACATCCACATCTGAAACAATGGTCTTGTTTCTTTTAAAATGTATTCGTGTCGGTTTGTGTAAAGTGAAAAAAAAACAGGAGGACTTGTGGCACTTTAGAGACTAACAAATTTATTTGAGCATAAGCTTTTGTGGGCTACAGCCCACTTCATCGGATGCATGCAGTGGAAAATACAGTAGGAAGATCTATAGATATATAGATATACACAGAGAACATGAAACAATGGGTGTTACCATACACACTCTAACGAGAGTGATCAGTTAAGATGAGCTATTATCAGCAGGAGAGAAAAAGAACTGTTTGTAGTGGTAATGAAAATGGCCCATTTCCAGCAATTGACAAGAAGATGTGAGGAACTGTAGTGGGGGGAAAAATAAGCATGGGGAAATAGTTTTACTTTGTGTAATGGCCCATCCACTCCCAGTCTTTATTCAAGCC
The DNA here is from genome assembly GCF_020497125.1 of Mauremys mutica. NCBI lineage: Eukaryota > Metazoa > Chordata > Testudines > Geoemydidae > Mauremys > Mauremys mutica. The sequence continues at coordinate 357,637,617 of NC_059072.1, read as the reverse complement.
TAATTTAATGGTGTCCAATTTGCAAATTAATTCCAATTCAGCAGTCTCTTGTTGGAGTCTGTTTTTGAAGTTTTTTTGTTGTAATATTGTGACTTTTAGGTCTGTAATCAAGTGGCCAGAGAGATTGAATTTTTCTCCGACTGGTTTTTTAATGTTATAATTCTTGACGTCTGATTTGTCTCCGTTTATTCTTTTACGTAGAGACTGTCCGGTTTGGCCAAAGTACATGGCAGAGGGGCATTGCTGGCACATGATGGCATATATCACATTGGTAGATGTGCAGGTGAATGAGCCTCTGATAGTGTGGCTGATGTGATTAGGTTCTATGATGGTGTCCCCTCAATAGATATGTGAACAGAGCTGGCAACAGGCTTTGTTGCAAGGATAGGTTCCTGGGTTAGTGTTTTTGTTATGTGGTTGCTGTAGGTTTGGGGGCTGTCCGTAAGAGCAACTGGCCTGACTCCCAAGATCTGTGAGAGTGAGGGGTTGTCCTTCAGGATAGGTTGTAGATCCTTGATGATGCGCTGGAGAGATTTTAGTTGGGGGCAGTGGCGGATTAACAAATTTGCCGCCCCTAGGCCCTCAAAAAATTCCTGCGCACCCCCCCCACACACCAGCTCACCTACCCTCCCCCACGGCAAGCCTGGGAGGGAGGGGGGAGAAGGAGAGTTGTGGCGCGCTCGGAGGATGGCGGAGGTGGAGCGGAGATGAGCTGGGGCGGGGAGCGGTTCCCACCCCCACCCCTGGTTTACTCCCCGCACCCGCGGGCTGCAGCTCACCTCTGCTCCACCTCCTCTGAGTGCACCACTACTCACTTCTCCCTCCCAGTGCTTTCGCATGGCAAGCCTGGGAGGGAGGTGGAAGGAGAGAAGCGCGGTGCGCCTGGGGGATGAGGCAGGCCAGGGATTTGGAGAAGGGGCAGAGTTGGGGAGGGGGCGTGAGCAAATTTGCCGCCCTAGGCCTAGGCCTTGTTGGCCTAGGCGATAAAACACCGCTGGTTGGGGGCTGAAGGTGACGGCTAGTGGCGTTCTGTTACTTTCTTTGTTGGGCCTGTGCTGTAGTAGGTGACTTCTGGGTACTCTTCTGGCTCTGTCAATCTGTTTCTTCACTTCAGCAGGTGAGGACTGTAGTTGTAAGAACGCTTGATAGAGATCTTGTAGGTGTTTGTCTCTATCTGAGGGGTTGGAGCAAATGCGATTGTATCGTAGAGCTTGGCTGTAGACAATGGGTTGAGTGGCGTGGTCTGGATGAAAGCTGGAGGCATGTAGGTAAGTATAGTGGTCAGTAGGTTTCCGGTATAGGGTGGTGTTTAGGTGGCCATCGTTTACTAGTGCTGTAGTGTCTAGGAAGTGGATCTCTTGTGTGGAATGGTCCAGGCTGAGGTTGATGGTGGGATGGAAATGTGTAAAGTGTAAGTGTCCTTCTCTGAAAGCCAAACTGTTACCTGTCTTCTATTTAAAGTTTTACTATGCTTTCTGGCCACTTGAGAAAGAGGGTTCACCCCACCCATGCTCCCTACTTCCCCGGCGATGTAATATATTTTCATTAACAGAGCTGCCTGTGTAGAAATGACTGTTACTGGTACCGTCTTTTACTAACACAAATATGAAGGGGGACACATTCATACTGACACATTTAAATAAATAAGTTTCATTAATTGCCTGGTTTAACACGACCTTTTACAGCCGCCAGTAAAAATGGACACCACGACCCCTACCATAAGAGAGTCTGAGCTGGTTCATTTTTCCATTTTGTCCTTTTCCGGATTTTCCTCTTGAGATCTGTGTCTCAGACATGAGCAAAAACAGCTGATGCATGATATATTTACTCCCACGTAGTGGTGAGCTGGAGCCAGTTCCCACCGGTTCGCAGGAACCGGTTGTTAAATTTATAAACCCTTTTAGAACCGGTTGTTCCAGGACAACCGGTTCTAAAACAGCTTTTAAATTTAACTAAAGCTCGGGCAGCTATCCACCCGGCACCCGGCCCCAGCTCACTTCCCTCTCCTCCCCTGAACGCTCTGCCCTCCTTCCTGCGAATCAGATGTTCGCAAGAAGCCTGAAACAAGCAGCAGGCAGGTAAGCTTGGGGGCAGGCATGAGGAGGGCTCCAGAGAGGCATGGCGCAGCCCAGTCTGGCTCAGGCCGTTCCTCTGGCCTCGCCCCTGGCCTGCCCCTGGCTGAGCGCCCCTGCTCAGTCCTGGCCAAGCTCTGGCCCCAGTGGCATCGGCCCGGCTCGGGTCCTGCTGCGCCGGTGCCGGTCCCGGCCGAGCGGCTCCGAGCCGGCCCGGCTCGGGCCCCACAGCACCGGTGCCGGTCCCGGCCGAGCGGCTGCGGCTCGGCTCGGGCCCCGGGCCCGTGGTGCCGGTCACGACCTAGTGGCTCCGGCCCGGACCTTGCGGCACCAGCTCTGGTCCAGGTCCCGGCCGAGCGGCTCTGGCCGTGGCCGAGTGGCACCAGGTAGCGCGGTAAGGGGGCAGGGACAGGGTGTTGGAAGAGGGTAGGGGGGGTTGGTGGGTTGTGGGGGAGTGGATAGGGGTTGGGGCAGTCAGAGGGCAGGGAACAGGGGGATTGAATGAAGGCAAGGGTTCGGGGTGGGGCAGTCAGGAAGGAGCAGGGTTTGGATGGCGTGGTGGGGGGCAGGAACTGAGAGAAGGTGTGGTTGGATGGGGCAGGGATCCCGGGGGGCCATCAGGAATGAGAGGAGGGGTTGGATGGGGTGGCAGGGGACAGTCAGGGGACAGGGAAGGGGGGTGGATGGGGCAGGAGTCCCGGGGGGCATCAAGGAACATGGGATGTTGGATGGGGCATGACCCCCGGGGGGGCACGACACCCTCGTGGGGTGAGGAGGAGAGAACCTGTTGTTAATATTTTGACAGCTCATCACTGCTCCCACGAGACTACCGATGTCAGTTCTCAAAGGCCTCTAGCAAGGCATCATCGAGAAACAGTGTAAGCACCTCACTGCTTGTTTTTAGATTTACACAACCTCCCGGTTCCTAACTTCATTACACTCCATCATCAACCATCACTTCTTAATCATTCATTTACCTGAGCGACATCTTTTTTGTTCACCTTGTCCTCTGGTGACTCCCATGAGCTGCTTTCGTCTTCCACCTCTAGGGGGGCGGACAACGAGAGGCCTTCATGCTCATCGGGGTGCCTCACGAGGGTTTGGGTTTCATGTTCTGGCGTATCCATCAACGGCTGAGTCTAAGGTCCCTCGTCGGAACTGTCGCTCGTGTAGCGCTTTCTCCACACAAGTCCAAAGGCCCTCGGGGCTAACACAAAGTCTGAAGTTCTCACCAGGGTGGTGAAGGAGTCCATGTTTCCATGATTTCTAAAGCACGTGTTCTTGGTAAAAGATGGCCTCTTCTGCCCCGATTGCTGGGACTTATGGGGTGATAGTGCCGCGTGCTGATTGGCAGAGGGCACTGGGACGAGTTCTTAGATGGGTGACATGACCCTCTTCTGGGCAGGTCACCCCACCCCGGAACACCACCGATTGGTCAAATCTGCTCTCAGGGCGGAACTGTGTGGCTGAAACCCATCGTGATTCGCAGAGGGCAGTGGAGGAGTTCTTAGAGGGGTCACACGAACCACTTCCGGATGGGTCACCATGCCCCGGAACACCCCTGATCGGACAAATCTCCTCTCAGGTTGGGCCTACGGGGGAGAAACCCCTCCTGATTGGTAGAGGGCAGTGGGAGGAGTTCTTAGAGGGGTCACATGACACACTTTGCTTCCGGTCGTGTGTCCTCCTTGACCCCGGAAGTAATATTCCCCATGGGTGGGACTTCCAGTGACAGGTGGCCGGGGCTTAAGGGGTCAAGGGGCAGGGTTTAAGCGGCCAAGGGGAGGGGTTAGGGTTTGATTGATGGTAGGTCCCTTATACTATTTCCGGTTTCCATACTACTGAATCCCATCCTGCCAGCGTGCCCATTAACAGAAGGGGCCCACTAATTCCACCATCTCCCTAGCAACCAGCAGGCCTTGTAAGCATAGGCCCAAGTGGCTGAGAACAATGGCTTGTTGTCCTGGGACACAGAGACTGATGATAAGAGATTCTCCTTGGGGTATGATGTTTAACCCCAGATTCCAAGATGAAAGCGAGGCCTGGGGCTTCAATGAGACTGATGGTGTGACTAGCTCACTGGATTTGTTATTTTACCTCATCTGGTTCAAGAGGCAATCCTTCCTTGGCAGATGCATGGCCGAAGTCTGGTCCTTACAGATGTTTTGGCCACATGTGTGAATAAAAGCCAACAATCCATGGAGAAGGAGATTAGCATGGCCCGTGGGTGATTAACCAGGGATGGGACAGTGACAGGCCAGGTGTAATGAGAAACAATAGCAACATCTCTTCTCATAGGAATTCTGAGGTTAGAGCAGCCAACGATACGGCTCTTTAGGGGCCAACATCCCACCAATCCCCTGGCTCTCCACGAACAGAATGACTTTGTAAATGCTGCTGCCTGGCTTGGTCTCCTTTCTCCGGATTGCTGTCCTCCCTCAACTGCGGGTGGGGATGGCCCCCCTAAGCTTCAGGTCTTAGACCCTGTATGAGCCTCTCTCTACAGAGTGGAGATCAGTAGCTCTTGTTTCCTCATATATAAGGGTCCAAGATGGAATAGGTGGCCATGACCTGTGTCACCAGCTCTGGAGCCGGATGATGAACTGACTCTTTACTTGACAAATACCCTGATTATCCTCGCACAAAGATGGTTGCTTTTCATGCTGTACACAATTGGATTCATTAAAGGAGGAACCAGCAGGTAGATGTAGCCCAGGATAATTTGAAGCAAGGGAGAAGAGCTCTTCCAGAATCTGTGTATGACAGTCAGGCTGAACTCTGGCATGTAGAAGAGCAGGACGGCGCAGAGGTGGGAGACGCAGGTGTTCAGGGCCCTAAGGCATTTTGTGGGGGACGTGATGCTCAGCACTGCTTTGAGGATCATCACATAAGAGAGGAAAATGAGCAGCGAGTCCAACCCCACCGTTATGACTGTAATAAACAAGCCATAGATGTTGTTGACTGTGATATCCAAACAAACCAGCTTCATGATGTCCTGGTGCAGGCAGTAGGAATGGGAGAGGACATTGGCTCGAAAGAATCGGAACCGTTTCAGAAGAAAGGGGAGTGGAAATATTACTGCCACTGCTCTTAGCATAAACACCAGTCCCATCTTGGCTATTCTCGGCAGGGTTAAGATGGAGGCATATCTCAGCGGGTTACAGATTGCGATGAAGCGGACAAATGCCATCAACAAGAGCACAGAGGATTCAATGAATTGCAGAGAGTGGATGAAGAACATCTGGGCAAAACAAGCATCAAGGCTGATCTCTCTAGAGTTAAATAAGAATAGGCCCGGTATCGTCGGCATGCTGGCTATCAATAAGCCAAGGTCTGTGACGGCCAACATGGAAAGGAAAATGTACATGGGCTCATGGAGGATTGGATCTGTTTTTATAATGAACAGAATGACTGAATTTCCTACTATCGTAATTTCATACATGAAACAGAAGAGGACAGAGACCCAGAGATGGACGTCTTCCTGCCCAGGTATCCCAGTCAGAAGGAACACTGCAGGTGTGAATTTGGTGTCATTGACAGCTGACATAATGTACTGGGCAGGTCCGAGAAGTTTTGAACTTTCCTTCCTGAAAGGAAAAAGAACAGGAAAGTAGATGATATTTAAGGAGACATCTTTCTGCTCTGAGTGCAAATCTAGGATTCCCAGAAGCTCAAGGAAGATCAGAAAAAACATAGATTTGGATTTACACCCCCAATAGGATATGCCAATAGGAAGATAGGCACTGCCAGACTGGATCAGACCTGCAGTCCTTCTAGCCCAGTAACCAGTTACACATGTGTCAGGGGAAGATGGAAGAATCCCTGCAATAGGGAGCTATGAGATTGACTGCTCCAAGGGAAAGTTTCCCCCAGGCACCCACTAGTTAGACATATTTTGCGGTGTAAATCCAGTCCCTCTTTGAATCCTGCTCATCCCTTGGCCCCATTGATATCTTGTGGATCAGAGTTCCACAGCCTACTTGAGCACTGTGTGAGTTTGCAATAATGACATTCACACAGACACCCTTTCCGGCCCTCAACTTCAAAGTGTGGCCCATTGTATCATGACATGTGTGTACACATATGGCAAGTGCATGGTGAAAATGGTCATTGTGTTTATCTGTCCTGCATTTAAGTTATTCATAAACGTGTTTCATTGCCTCATTATATACATTATGTTTTTATTTTCTCTGCTTCTGTGAGTTCAAATTATACCGCTGCCTCTTTGCAGCACATGGGATACATTTTCAGGGTCTGGTTCTGAATTCAATAACGGCATCACTCCAGATTTACGTGTGTAAATTCGATCAGAACCAGGATCTATTAACTTTCCCTTACCAAATGCTCCCAGTGATACACTCTGACCCCCAAGAATCCCTCCAAGAGAAGCTGAAGTGCTTTGCCTGGCCTATGTTGACTGAATCCAGAGAGTTTGATCATCCTACAGGTTCCCTTTCATCCTCACAGGACCCGCATCTGCTCCCCATGCAAGGGATTGTAGTTATCTGGTAAGTTACACGCTAACATGGACAGTTACTTCAGCTGGATGAGGGAAGGGTTGTCATCGCAAATGGGTGAATGGTGCAAACACTAGGTTTGCACTAATATCCAAGTGAGTGTGCTAGTTACTTCAGCCATGCTTTTTTAACAGGTGATGGAGGTAAATTACATAAAAAACTATTACACTGCTCTTTCCTGCACCTCAGCTCTACCCTTTGCTGAAACACAGACCAGCGGTTCTGTTCTCTCAGGACTTTTTGGAAAGTCTTGCACAGGTATTGTAGAGTTACTGTGTGCATGACCCTGAATGTAAGTATTACAAATGGCTTCTGCTCAGTTAGCAGGGGAGAGTACCATACAACTGTTCACTGAACAGAGAGTTCATAGCACAAACCCATTGCAAACAGTATGTGGGGTACTTCTGAAAAACTTTCTAAAGCAAATGCGTAAAGCAGTAAAGTTACCACTGCTCCTTCCTGTAGCAATTCCAACAACTCTGCCACTGGCTTTCAATATGCATCTATGTCATGAAATTTTTGTTTGTAATATTTGTATTACAATGAAAAGTTTTGGCATAACATTTACACAGCTGTACTTTGGCACACACATGTCAACCACAGGTACAAACCCAGCCGGACCTATTGAGCAGGCACAGTGCTCAGTGCTCCAGCCACATTGCGCGGTAGCCCAGGGCCCAGTCTGTGAGTGGGAGAATGGCGGGATTTCACCCTGTGAGAAATGAGGCTATGGAGCCTGACATTTGGCCCTCAGAAACTAGAGAAGGGAAAGAGATGAACAAAGCCCTGTAACTCTGAGGGGTTTCTTCAGGGCAGAAGTGCTGGAGCCTTCAGGCAGTCAGGAAACAGAAATACAGGCAAGTCGCATCTTAGGCACATTTAACATGCGCGAATTCAGGTTTGTGCAGATGGTGAAAACGGGAAAAAAAGAAAAATTACAATATAAAAACTGCATCTTTAGTGCGGGCGATTCCGCCTGCAATTCAACTCAATCAGTGTTTCAGTATACGTGGTTTTCCCTTTACGCGCTAACCCTGGAACGGAATCCTCGCATAAAATGAGACTTGCTTGTATGCCCACAGAGCAACACAGCTCTGAATTCCTGCATCCACAATCAAGTCAAAGAATAAAATTGTTGAAAATGCATTTGCTGATTAAATTTCCAGCAGCAAATATACCTGAGGCGACTAAGGGGGGATATGACAGAGGTCTATAAAATCATGAGTGGTAGAGAGAAAGTAAATTAGGAAGTGTTATTTACTCCTTCTCATAATACAAGAACAAGGGGCCACCAAATGAAACTAATAGGCAGCAAGCCTTCATGTACCTCGACCACTGGCTCCTCCTCAGCACTACACATAAGTCTGTCTAGATGCGTCGAGAGATCCGCAACCTTCGCACCAGGCAGGCAAGTCACCATACGGTTCTCCCGGTCATCACAAACCCAGCTATCTACCTTTCTAATAATCGAATCTCCCATTACTAACACCTGCCTTTTCCTAGAAACTGGAGTTCCCTCCCCCGGAGAGGTAACCTCAGTGCGAGAGACAACCCCAGCACCATCTGGAAGGAGGGTCCCAACTATTGGAAGGTTTCCCACTGCTCCCATTGACTGCTCTACTTCCCTGGGCCGTTCTTCCTCCTCAACAGTGCAGGGGCTGTCTGAGCAGAGATGGGACAATTCTACAGTGTCCTGGAAAGCCTCATCAACATACCTCTCTGCCTCTCTTAACTCCTCCAGTTCCGCCACCCTGGCCTCCAAAGTCCGTACATGGTCTCTGAGGGCTGGGAGCTCTTTGCACCGACTGCACACATACGCCACCCGCCCACAGGGCAGATAATCATACATGAAACACTCAGTGCAATAAACTGGATAGTCCCCACTCTGCTGCGGGTTTGAAAATATTGACCACAGCTTCAGCCCCGACAGCCCCAGCTAAATTTAATCCCTGGTACAAAGCATTTCCCGGGTGAGGGCATCTGCTCTACAGTGAGGTTCCAGAGGAGACTAGACTAATCCAGGTCTGACCACCGTTAGGGAACACAGACATACCTTCCTCTTGGACAGAACTTCTCCACCAAACCCAGGACGACATTCCCAGCATCAGCCAGCCCCTTCTACCTCCTCCAGTGCTCCCCCCACAAATAAACCAAGAGAAAACCCTGCGCCAAACAGAGCTTTCTATAACCCCAGAAGAGAGAGGAGCCAGAGACTACAGGAAGTCCCCCAAGGGACCTCACCATTGCCAAATTCTTTTAGATGGAAAGTTGTCAGGTACTAGGGTCAGCACAAAGTTACATAACTAGACGGCATTGGGTCTCACCAACATTACAGCATCGATTGAGTTACCTGAGGGATGTCCATCAATGTGTGAGCGCAAAGGTAAGTCATGGTGATCAGCAAAAATGTCATCTTCACCTGGGGGACAGGAAGAAAATTCCATGAGAATCTCAACACCAACCAAGAGAAATGCCTGCCCTGGCTCCCTTGTTCCAAGGTGATTGGGGTCATCTATGGAGACTCCCCTGAGCCACCTCAGGAGAGGGACGGGTAGCCGGAGAGCAGGAACCCTTGTAAACAAGCAAAGACCTTTACAGGCTGGGGAAAGAGCTGGGCAAAAACTTCCCTTTGTTTCTTTTTGAAGTTAAAATACAGACGTGTTTCATTTCCTTAGGACTGAATTTTGAGAAGTCACGAGTGATTTTTAGCAGTGTAACTTGAGACACCTTCAGAGCCTCCCACCCCCGAAGATCTGATCCCTTTCAGTTCTTTTCAGTCGGGTCTCCAAAAATCGTGGCCCCCAAACCACGAGCCGCTCTCAAAACCCTCGGTCTGAGTGAAGAGACAAGGCTGACCTGTCGCCATGCTTCCCCCCAGGGGGCTCACCCCAGGGATGGACCTGACCCAAAGAGTTAAAGATGTGACTGTACCTGCAGGTCCAAAGGCTGGATGGCCCTGGGAGGCTCAGAGTGAAGCTCAGACCAAGGGACTCACTCTCTTATACTGTGCTGAACCTGCAGAGACTGTTCCTGTGAGTATACCCGCTCCTTCCCCACCCTCACCCAGGAAACCACCTCGCAGCCTTTCCACCCTCAGACAGGAAACCACCTCGCTGCCTTTCACAGTCTCCTGTTTGTCGCAGGGGCGAGAGAACACGTCACCCAGATTCCAATACAACCGGGATCCCAGTCAGCACTGCCCAGGACATGCCAGCGTCCGGGGTGGATCCGACAGACACCCATTGCAGCCCCTGGGAGCCTTCCCATTGATTTAAACGGGGGCCCTGGGTGGAGCTCCAAATGCACAGGCTGAGCCATTTCAAGGGATGGGGGGTTCCCCCACCTCCCTAAAGTGACTATTTCCCAGGGGACTCTCCTGCCCTTACCAGCAGTGGAGGACACAGCTGAGCAGTTCTCGCCAGAGACCACCCCAGGGGAGCCCCCTACAGTACAACGTTGTCCCTTTTGGGCCCAGGGGCTAGTTCGAGCTTGGGGCCCCCCAGGGCATTCCAGCTGGGAGCAGCAATTGCTGGCAGTCAGGTATTCCATGGCTGCGGGTCTGTTGATTTCCAAAGACTGTCCCAAGTCCTGTGTCTGCGAACGCACAAGGAATCAAACAGCGCGAAACAATTTATTTTGCTCACAGCACCAAAAATGCTCCATGCAGCCCATATCCAGGACCCAAAATCCTCTCTTCAGGTTTCTACCAGGGTCTGCTACCGGGCTTTCAGCTGTTCCTTATACTGTCCCTCTCTCCAGTCTTCTTGTCTGCTCTGTTTCTTGCCCTCCTGGAAACACAGCTGACCCCAGGTCTCCTAGTCCTTGCATTGGCAGGCAGGGAGACCCCCTCAGTCCATATGGGTTTGCTGCCACCTGCCACACGGCTTCATGCCTTGGGTGGTTCCCCCACCATCCTCAGCTGTTTCTCCTCCCTAACGAGGTCTGCCTGCTCTTGCTGTCAGCGTGGGTGTGCTCAGCACCCATTGGCTTTAACGAGGTCCGTGGTTGTCTGTGATCCTAGACCCAGCTGATGGCAGCTTTGCGCATCTTCCAGTGTAACAGTTTCAATATTTACAAGTCCTACCTCTGCCTGCAAGGTTTAAATGTAAAGAGGCGCACAGGATCCCAGGAGATCATAGGGGTGGCAGCTGTGATAGTGAAGTTTGTTCCAGCCCTTTCTTTCAGTCAGCCAGTGTCACGGTAGCCCCCAGAGTCTTTCCCACACAGTCTCTTGTGGCAGGCCCCAAAAGGGAACGGGCGGGTGGAATAGCCCATCCATCATTGCCTGGTCCATGAACTAAGCCTAATTTACAACACACCAATTCTAGTTCATCCACTTCCAGTCCCACTTTTCTTGTTTACCAGACACGATCTTCACACAGCATTTGAATTATATCAGGACACCTTTTTGTTTAGACTAATTCGGCGTGTGTCCCTTTGGCACCTTTTCCCATTAACATTTGTTGCTCTCAGTTGTTCTTACATCTCTTGACGTTTCTCACAGTTGAGCTCACAGTCTAGGTAAATTTCTAAGCCCAAGTATCGCAACACATGTCAGCCCCCTGTTATCAATGCAACAGAGCTCACTCAGAATGACAGGGCCAGATTCTATCGATCGTAAGGTCTCCTCCTGCTGCTCATCACTACAGTACGTGAGCGCATCCCTCATAAAAGTGAGGTAACAGTGAAGTCCCTAGTGGCTTTCATGGAGGCTCTGTCTGTTCTCCATCTGCTGCTCTAGCTCACACCTTCACAGATTTGAAGGCCAGAAGGGAGCATTATGATCAGACTCTGACCTGTGACACTACATACAGAGTCTCACCCCGTGATTCCTGCATTGAGGCCAATCACCTCTCTTTGAGCTACGGCATGTCTTTTAGAGAAACACCCAGGCTCCATTTAAATGGAGAATCTGCCATGGCCTGTGGCAAACTGGTCCAAAGGTTAATTGCTCTCCCTGTTAAAATGTGTCTTCTTTTCTGTTGGACCTTTGCTAACTTCAATTTCCAGCCAGTGGGTCTCATCGCACCTTTGTCTACTAGATTAAATCTGGTAGTTTGATGGATTGTGTTTATGAAAACATTGATCAAATTTGGAGCGTGGAAGGGAGAAAAAAAAACATTCCAATAAATTTTGAAAGTGACTCTCAAAAGGAAAATAAGCAGCAGAACAAACCCTTTGTCATGGAGAAAGAAAGGAGGGGGTGGGGGTTATCCTTCACCCCCTCATTGGCAAAGTTTTTTCCTATTTTATTTTTATGTTGGAAATTCAGGTCTTGGCCACAGGAGAATTGGGAGATTTCTGACAGCACAAGAACCAAAGAAGTGAAATCTGATAGAGATGGTTTAAAACTCCTTTAGTCTAATTTTTGAGCTGGGTACCCCCAGCTCCATCTGAAGTCATTGGGGGACTTAATATAAAAGCCCAAAGGCCTGATTTTTCTACACCCATGTCAGAGTTCCCTCCCCACTCTGAACTCTGGGGTACAGATGTGGGGACCCACATGAAAGACTCCCTACACTTATTTCTACCAGCTTAGGTTAAAAACCTCCCCAAGGCACAAATCCTTCATTGTCCTTGGATGAGTACTGCTGCCACCACCAAGTGAGTCAGACAGAGATTCAGGAAAAGAACCACTTGGAGTTCCTGTTTCCCCAAAATATGCCCCCAAGCTCCTAAAAACCCAATCAGATTCTTAAAAAACAGGACTTTATTATAAAGAAAAAATAAAAGAAGCACCTTTGTAAAATCAGGATGGAAAGTAATTTACGGGGCAATCAGATTCAAAACACAGAGGATTTCCCCTCTAGGCAAAACTTTAAAGCTACAAAAACAGGGATAAACCTGCCTCTTGCCACAGGGAAAATTCACAAGCTACAACAAAAGATAATCTAATGCATTTCCTTGCTATTACTTACTATTTCTGTAATATTGGATGCTTAGTTCAGCTATGGTTTAGGGAGATGTATTTTCACTGCCCTAGTTCCTCGCTGATCCAGAGAGAACACACAAAGGACAAAAACAAACAACCGTCCCCCACAGATTTGAAAGTATCTTCTCCCCTTATTGGTCCTGTTGGTTAGGTGCCAGCTAGGTTATCTGAGCTCCTTAATCCTTTCCGGGGAAAGGAGGGATTAACCTTTACAGGTAAAGGAGGGATTTTATGCTACCCTTCGCTATATGTTTATGACAACCTACTTAACTCAAATGCCTGACACACACTTGGGAGAAAAACTCTCTGTGTGAAAATCCTGATGCCCTTTCACTGAGGGATGAAAAAACTCCCACTCTAGTTCTCCCCTCCCCCAAGGAGTTCTCTAGCAACAACAATAACAACAAAAAGACTTCATATTCTCCATATTTCTGAAGTACAAAAAGAACCAAGCAGAATTTTAAAAGATTCAGGTCTCCTTTGTCCATCTTAAAGAAGCAAAAGACAAACAAAATACAAACACAGTTTGTGTCCCCCTTTGCAAATCACCTTAAACTCAACAGCAGCAGCAAAGGTGTGAACTCAGTTCCTGCCCATCCCTCTCATCTTCAGGGAGGTGTGAAACCAGTAGCCCCCACCCTCCAAGTAACCACATCCTTCTCAATGCAGTGGAAATAAGAACGATCAGAGTGGGGGGACAAGGCAGTGTTAGCCACAGACCTCTGGGAGGAGCTAACCTCTGAAGCCAGCTGCTGCTCACAAGGCAGTGACACAGACACTCAGCTGGGGTCCATTAGTTTAAAACGTTTAAGAGACATTAGAAATACTTTTTAGGGTCTGGGCCAAAGTTTTTTTCCTCTGGGAATTCCCTTGTTTGTGTTTTTAAATAGGAATAATGCAGAGCTAAATCTCTACCAGACCCCTTCTGCTCCCTGGCTCTCATGTAGAACTTAAATGCTCTGCCTCTAACTTATTTTTTGTTGTTGCTGGAGATGGACGCTGGGGTTGGTCTATTGCTCTGCACACTCAGCCTTCCCTGATCAGTAGGATAATTAAGCAATCAATTTGCAAATACCTAGAAGATAATAAAGTGATAAGTAACAGTCAGCATGGACTTGTCCAAAACAAATTGTGTCAAACCAACCTGACAGCTTTCTTTGACAGGGTAACAAACCTTGTGGATAGGGGGGAAGTGTAGATGTGGTATACCATGACTTGAGTAAGGCTTTTGATACTGTCTCGCATGACTTTCTCATAATCAAACTAGGGAAATACAACCTAGATGGAGCTACTATAAGGCGGGGATTGAACTCACAACCCTGGATTTAGCAGGCCAATGCTCAAACCACTGAGCTATCCTTCCCTCCAAAGTCACAATTAATCGCACTGTAAAAAAGATAAACAAAAGAAAGAGTAGTTTTCAGTTCACCTCATACAAGTCCACTCAGTCCTACTTCTTGGTCAGCCAGTTTCTAAGACAACAAATTGTTTATATTTACAGGAAATAATCCTGCCTGCTTCTTATTTACACTGGCGCCTGAAAGTGAGAACAGGCGTTCGCATGGCACTGTTGTAGCTGGTGTTGCAAGGTATTTACGTGCCAGGGATGCTAAACATTCATGTGCCCTTTCATGCTTCGACTTGTAGGCTCTAAAGTTTTACATTGCTTTGGTTTTGAGTGCAGTTATGTAAAAAAAAAATCTACATTTGTAAGTCACACTTTCGCGATAAAGAGATTGCACAACAGTACTTGTATTTTTCAATTCCCTTCCCACTATTTCTTTTATCTTTTTTTACAGTGCAAATATTTGTAATAAAAAATAATATAAAGTGAGCAGTGTATACTTTGTATTCTGTGTTGTAATGAAATTAATGTATTTGAAAATGTAAAAAAAAAATCCAAAAATATTTATAATAAATGTAAATTGGTATTCTATTCTCATTTAACAGTGTGATTAAAGCTGTGATAAATCGCAACTATATGTTTTTAATCTCACAATTAACTGTGATTATTTTTTTAATCGTTTGACAGCCCTTGTGCTTACATACAATGTTCTTTGCGGCTCTTAAAGCTCTTTACAGAGGAAGGCAAGTAGCAATGGGGGGAATAGCCGCAGAACTGATGGGACTTGCCCCAGTCGCCCAGTAGGCGAATGGAAGAGCCGAGAAAATCACGCACGTCTCCTGATTCCCAGCCCAGGGCCCTCACCACTGGACCTAACTTGTCACTCTCACAGATCCTGCATCAATCTGCTCACAGTGGGTCCCAGCTGAGCTCAAAGGGTTGGGAGATGGTCTTCCAAACCAAGCCCCCGCCTTATCCCCCAGCCTCCACTCCCAATGGAGATCTCGCTTTAGGACTGCAGAATTCACTACTGCAATGTTAGACTCTTCCCCAGAGACGAATGACACAACAGCGCAAGACTGGTATTTACTGGGACGAAACAATAGTTTATTCTACAATGTGAATACAAGGCGTTAAAGAAACAAAGCTGGGCTTGATTCACTCCTATTTCCGCAGTGAGATAGGATATTTATGAGCCCCTTTTCCATTGTGCATTGTTTTAAAGACCCAGGTGGAACCTACTACACTTTCTGGGCTACAAACACTAAGTTACAGATCGGAAGCCAGGACAAAGCCTGTCTGAATATTACATCTTCGAAACTTCCAGACAGCTCCCAGGCTTCAGGAATCTAGCTAGTCAATCTTCTATAGCAGACACAGCTGGGCACTAACTAAACTGGCGTGAGAAATGTGCTGAAGGCTTTGATCCTAAGCCCACTGATCTCCATGGAAATGTTCCCGGGAGCACGCAGAAGCAGAAGTTAACCCAGCTTGACACTCAGATCCCAGTGGGAATTTGTGGAGCTGGCGATTAGAAGAGGGGGGGAAAAACCCAAAGCAAAATATTCTTCTTATCGCAAATTGAACAGTTTGAGCTGGAGTCATTGACACACAACAAGCACAGATCCCCCCTTCTGCCCCACCCCCACCCCACACACACGCACACACAAACGGCCAGTCGTGTCAGAGCAGAACCACACTTCCAGGCGGCAGCTGCCTGGGTTCATTAACTGGCTACCTCCTGATCGCAGAATTGCACCTATAACAGACTATGAGCAAGATCTCAGCTGCCAGGCCAGGAAGGCAGGGACTGGCTTCGGTGTCTCTAGGAATCCCCTTGATTTCCCTCCCAGACGGATACATGGGACAGTCTATACAATGGCTCCACATCACTGCTCAGCCTGTCTGTCCCACTCCAGCATCACATGGAGCTGGGCCCTAGAGGACAAGTCAATCCCCCCCCCCGCCCCCCGAGCACCCTGCAGCACTCCCAGCGTGGCCCTGAGGCAGGGTCCCCAGCATGACAGTGCCTTGTGCTAGTCCTGTGCCACTGGGCCAGCCCCCTGCTCAGACACACTTCTGGCCCCTGCTCTCTCTCTCTTTCCACTGTGACCCAGGCAGCCCTCGGATCAAACAATCGCTGTCAGTCAGCTGCCTCGTGGCACCCCAGAGGGGGAAGCATGTCACTGGTGGGACAGTGGGTGGAGGTATTTTCTCCAGGGCTTTATATTTAAGTTGCAGGGGCCCAGTCTGTAACACCCAAGGACTTGACATAAACACTGAATCAAAGTAAAAGAAACCCAGCTGGTGCTACAGCCCATCTGCCTAATAACTGGGCAGGGAGCTCGGCTACTCAGACACTGCTCTCTATCAGAGCAGCGGCTTGGTGGACAGAGAGCCTGACTGGGCCATCAGCCACGCTTCAACCCCCACCCCCGACCCCGTGTGGGAGAGGCAGCGAGCTCCCTGCTTGCTTGGGCTGGGGCACAAGCCAGCAGGAGCAGCATACAACGCGCTTTGGGATCCTTCGGCTGCACTAGAAGTGATGAGTGTTGCTATTATTGCTTGGCTATGTGTCACCGTGGAAACGCTGCCTTGAGCCACTAGAGGCTGGGGCCAGAGTCGGCTTCCTCTGCTGGACGGGAACTCGGGTCCTCTGGCTCTTCTGCTTGGTCCCAGGGAGTCATCGCGTGCTGGGGGCCAAGGGAGAGCGCCTTGGGGTCGTTCCCGGCAGCCCCGTCTTGGTGCACCATCACCTGGGCGGGGGAGCCTGGGCCGGAGCTGCCCGAGACCTGGCTGAAGTTCTGGAAGTTGTCCTGGACTCGCAGGATGTATCTGTGCAGCACGCTGGCCCCATCCAGAGGGCTGGGGGGGCAGGGTGGGCGGGCCGGCTGTGATGCAGGCGCTTCACCTCCGCGTGCAGGCGCGACACCGACTTGTTCAGCTCGGTGATACGGTTCCCCAGGTCTGTGAACAAAGCACAGGCACGGCCAGGTGAGGGCAGGGCTATGGGGAGAGCCAGCCCACCTTGCGCCCACAGCAGCCCTGGTAACCATCACCTCTCTTAGGGCTCAAGACCATTCATGAGATTCAAGGATCCCCAGCTCTGCCCTTAGACACACCCACGTGTGGAGCTGGTTCTTGGGGTGAGCAAGTAGCGTGGGCACGTTGGGCTCCAACTTCCAGGTGCCACTGTCCTTCTACCACATGGGGCGTCCGCACGGACCTTCTGCAGCGTAGCACAGACCATTACTGCCTGAGCTAAAGGAGTGACTCCGCTGAATGGCAGCAGTAATAGGATATTATCCTTCAGGGCAATGGCCACTAGAAGGGGACATGACCCACACTTTGCCGGGGTGTGACACCTGCTTCTTCCTGACCCTCATCCTGCCCCCTTCTTCCCTCCCCTCCCCACTGTATTATGGAGTCCCGGTCAGGCCCTCCTTGTTTGCCAGGGTGGAGGGGGCTCTCCAGAACTGCCAGTTAGTCACAGAATTTAAGGCCGGAAAGGACCTTAGAGCATCCAGTGTGCGCTGCCATGTATCACAGGCCACCAGCCAGACACTAAGCCCAGCAACCGAATGAGACCGGAGTATCCCAGCCCACAGCAGACTAGGCTAGACGTGCCATGGGCAGCGAACAGGAGGGCCCGAGGTTCACCAGTGCCCAAGGCCCCACGCAGTGCCAGGGTTACCTTTCCTCCTGCTCTCCTCGAACTCCCGCCTGGCCGTGTCGATGTAGCGCTGCACCAGAGCCTTGATGACCTGCAGCCGATAGGAACGGCGGCTCTCCCCGCCCAGGCCGACGTCCTCCAGGGCAGTGTTAGCCTGAAGAGGGTGGGAAACAAGGTTATGCAGGCACCAGGTACCAGCACGGCTTAGCATTTACCTGGCATCTTGCAACGCCGGGGGGCTCACTTGCCCTCTTCATGCAAAAAGAACAGAAGTACTTGTGGCACCTTAGAGACTAACAAATTTATTTGAGCATAAGCTTTCGTGGGCTACAGCCCACTTCATCGGATGCATGGAATGGAACATATATTGAGGAGATATATACACATACAGAGAGCATGAAAAGGTGGGAGTTGTCTTACCAACTCTGAGAGGCCAATTAAGTAAGGGAAAAAAAACTTTTGACGTGATAATCAAGATAGCCCAGTACAGACAGTTTGATAAGAAGTATGAGAATACTTACAAAATTGCCACCCGCAGGTCTGTCATTGAATGTCATTTGCAACAGAAAAGCTTCAAAAACAGACTCCAAGGAGAAACTGCTGGGCTGGAATTGATATGCAAACTAGATACAATCACCTTAGGTTTGAATAGGGACTGGGAATGGCTGAGCCATTACACACATTGAATCTATCTCCCCTTGTAAGTATTCTCACTCTTCTTATCAAACTGTCTGTACTGGGCTATCCTGATTATCACTTCAAAAGTTTTTTTTCCCTTACTTAATCGGCCTCTCAGAGTTGGTAAGACGACTCCCACCTTTTCATGCTCTCTGTATGTGTATATAGATCTCCTCACTGTATGTTCCATTCCATGCATCCAAAGAAGTGGGCTGTAGCCCACGAAAGCTTATGCTCAAATAAATTTGTTAGTCTCTAAGGTGCCACAAGTGCTCCTGTTCTTTTTGCGGATACAGACTAACACGGCTGCTACTCTGACACCTCTTCATGCAGCCATTTTACAGTCCGTGTGGGTGAAATTCACCCAGACAGGATCTAGTCAGGCAGATGGAATTTGGGGAAGCCCCTGTCCCCTACATATCCCAGGACACGACTGGAAAAGAAGTTGTTTGCAACGGACTCCAGGGGAGCACACGCCTGAGGATAAAGCAGCCTCACTGCCAAGGTAGCTTTCCCCAGGGCTTGGTCTGCAGACAGACAGACAGACAGACAGGGAACTTACGATGGTGGGAATCGGGGGGTAATCCTGTTGCCTCTTGGGTTTGGAGCAGCAAAGGAACCGGAAGATGCCCCTGGGGAATGCAGAAGGACATGTGTCACCAGGGGAGGGGGCTGTCACCGAAGTACAGCCAGCCCTGGGGACGCTACGCTCAAATCTGAATCCAGGTCCAAAGGGATCCAAAATTGTGGGGAGTCTGGAGCCGGTTTCTGATTCTGGCCCAACAGAGAGATGAGCCCCAGTCACGATGTTCAGATGCGAACCGTTCCAGAATTCAAGTTCAGACCCATCACCCTTCAGAAGAGATTTTATCCCCTAACTTTTAACCTCGACAGCTACCAAGCCGCGGCGCTGAGAGGGTCTGCTAGGCCCAGCTGCACTGCGGCCAACACGCCCTGAGAGCTAGAAGCCAGGGGGACACGCTTCACCCCACAGTGACTCTTCTCAGCGAGTGCTGGGCACTATGCTGCAAATAGCAGCCTTTTAGCAACTGCCTCTGTATTAGGGTTGCCACCTTTCTAATTGCTGGTAACCAGCCCCCCGAGGCCCTGCCCACCTCATCCCTTGAGGCCACGCCCCTTCTCCACCTCTTCCCCAAGGCCCCACCCCTGCCCCACCTCGTCCCCCAAGGCCCCGCCCCATCGCTTTTCCTTTGGGGAACACTCCAGCGTTCCCTGCATTAGTTCCTTTCTCTAAACCTGTCTCGGTCTCCTCAGGAGAACTGGTCGAGAAACATTTCTGAAAAAAAACAATTATTTACTTGAAATGGTTCATGAAAACTTTCCAAATGTTCCAATTTTTTTTTACTTTTTTCACTTTCCCCCCCCACCACCACCCTTTTGCCACTGAAATGAGGGGAAAGGGTGAGAAAGAGGCAAAAACCAGTTAACAAAAAAAAAATCAGTTTTCTGGTTTTCTGGGGTTTTTTTGGTCAAACAAAATCTGAAAAACTTCTGAAAAAACAACCCAACATAATATTTTCCTCACAACTTTTCATAGGGATATTGAAAAAAGGATATTTTGGGTTGAAAATAGATTTGAACAAAACCAGTTCAGCCAGCTTGGCACAGAAGTGACTCTCTTTGCAAAGTAGCTGATCCCCAGGCTGTGAAAGGCCAGTGGCTGGATGGTCTGGTGGCAAAGGCCCTGGATGAGGACTCAGAAGATATGGGTTCAATTCCCTGCACCACCACAGACTCCCTGTCTTATTGGAAACCTGGGGGTTGGCAGTCACAAGACCCCACACTTCTAAAGCCCCCTCCCCCAGCCTACTGGGAGGGACCACTGGACCCAGGGACCAAATCAACATGAGGGACAACAAATGAGAAAACCAGGGAGTGAGGTGAAGGTCATAGGTTCAAAATGAGGGTACTGGATGGGGACACTGGAGCAGAGAACCCCAGACAGCACCCACTGCTCTGCAAAGGTGTTGAGGGACCCAGTGGACACTACCCAGTGAAACCCTACCCGGGTGACTATAGTGGGGTGGTTACCCCACTCCTGCCCTGAAGGGCTTAAAACAGCCCTGGGAGAGGGCTGTGCCAGGGGAAAGGCTGGACTAATTGGAAAGCAGCCACAGCTGTGGCTGGCTTAATGAGGGCCCAGCTGGCCCTTATAGGAAGGCTGTGAGCCAGAGGCCCAAGAGGAGTCTCTCTGCAGGATGGGAGAGAGCAGGGCCAACAAAGCCTAGCCTAGGGTGGCAAATTTGCTCACCCCCCGTCCCCAACTCTGCCCCTTCTCAAAATCCCTGGCCTGCCTCGTCCCCCAGGCGCACCGCGCTTCTCTCCTTCCACCTCCCTCCCAGGCTTGCCATGCGAAAGCACTGGGAGGGAGGGAGAAGTGAGTAGTGGTGTACTCAGAGGAGGTGGAGCAGAGGTGAGCTGCAGCCTGCGGCTGCGGGGAGTATACCGGGGGTGGGGGCGGGAACCGCTCCCCGCCTCAGATCATATCTGCTCCACCGCCGCCATCCCCCGAGCGCGCCACAACTCCAATTCTACAGTGTCCCGGAAAGCCTCATCAACATACCTTTCTGCCTCTCTTAGCTCCTCCAGTTCCTCCACCCTGGCCTCCAAAGTCCGTACATGGTCTCTGAGGGCCAGGAGCTCCTTGCACCGACTGCACACATACGCCACCCGCCCACAGGGAGGTAATCATACATGAAACACTCAGTGCAATAAACTGGATCGCCCCCACTCTGCTGCTGGGCTTCTGCCTGCATTGTCTCCTAGTTAATGGAAGGGTGGTTTACAGAAAGAGGTTTTGAAATGTTGTTTGGTTTATAGGTTTTAAGGGGACTGCAGGGAAGGGTTAGGACCGACAAGGGACTCCCGCTCCCTTCCCACTCCCTTTCCAAACTCCCTTGCGAAACTCCCTGTTAGCAGCCCCTGGTCGCTTGTGCATAAGGCTCAGCCAATTACCAGAGGCTTCGAGCTTTCAAACCTTCCTTTGAAGCTCACGGCCTCCAACTGCCAGCCACAGCACACGGTCCTTCAAACAAACAAACAAACAAACAAACAAACAAACAAACAAACAAACAAACAAACTGACAAACACAAGCTCAGCACACAGCAAGTAACCCCCAAACACAAACAAACACACACTACAGACAGTCACTTACCCCACGGATGCTGTATTAGCTCCTCCTTCACCTGGAGAACTCCCTTGCGAAACTCCCTGTTAGCAGCCCCTGTTCGCAAAGCTCAATGACATAGGGAAGGGTAGGAGAGATGTCCTGGAAGCCAAATTTAGGCTGCTAGGGAGGAGACTGAAATCCAGGACCTCTATGGTGGCATTCTCAGAAATGCTCCCAGTTCCATGCGCAGAACCGGGTAGGCAGGCAGAGCTTCAGAGTCTCAATACGTGGATGAGACGATGGTGGAGAGAGGAGGGGTTCACGTTCATTAGGAACTGGGGAAAGTTCTGGGATGGGAGGAGCCTATACAGGAGAGATGGGCTCCACCTAAACCAAAGTGGAACCAGAATGCTTGCACTAAACATTAAAAAGGTTGTAGAGCAATTTTAAACTAAGAGATGGGGGAAAGCCGACTGCTGCAGAGGAGCATGTGGATCGGACACAGACTTCTCTTAGGGGAGAGTCTGATGATAGAGAATCTCCAGGTTATAGTCAGGAGCAGAGGACGGAAGAGGATAATGTAAGGGCCGGATCAGATGTTAAACAGTCACATAAAAAAGAATCTGGCACATCAGAAAAGGGCAGACAAATAAACAGGGACAAGTTTTTAAAGTGCTTGTACACAAATTCCAGAAGTCTAAATAATAAGATGGCTGAACTAGAGTGCCTTGTGATAAAGGAGGATATTGATATAATAGGCATCACAGAAACCTGGTGGACTGAGAGCAATTAATGAGACACAATCATTCCGGGGTACAAAATATATCGGAAGGACAGAACAGGTCATGCACGGGGAGGAGTGGCACTATATGTGAAAGAAAATGCAGATTCAAATGAAGTAAAAATCTGTAGCAAATCCACATGTTCCATAGAATCTCTATGGATAGAAATTTCAAAGGGCAGTATGGGTTAGTAGACTATTAAACACATGAGGAAACTGAGGTACAGAGAGGCGACTCATCCAGGCTCATGCAACAAGTCAGTGGCAGAGCTGCGACTGCACTGAGGTTTCCTGACTGCCCAGCCAGGGCTCTGCCCATTGGAACACACTGTCTCCTCGATAGTACATTATATTCCCTGAAAATAAATTCTGAATAAGGAAAGGAGAGCATTCATGACCCAGTACATTCAGACATCACAAGTCAGGCCTCCCAAATCATGAGATTCCAAGATTCGTAGATCTTGCTTTCACAGATTCCAAGGACGGAATGCTGTATCGCACAGGCCAGAAAACTTCCCCAAAATCATTCCTACAGCAGATCTTTTAGAAAAACATCCCATCTTGATTTAAAAGTTGTCAGTGATGGAGAATCCACTACAACCTTTGGTAAATTGCTCCAGTGATGAATTACTCTCACCAATATAAATGTATGCCTTATTTCACACAGGCTCTGTTCAAGATGGTTTCTCTCAGCCACAGTCTCCCAGCAAAAGGGTGACTGGCTCTCCCCTTGCTCAGGCTCTCTTCCAGGGGCCCAAAGGTGCTGGTGCTTTTGTTTTCTCAGGTGAAAGAATGTGGGGTTGTCTGCCTCTTTCTTTTCTAGTCCATTGACTCTTGGAAGCTGATTCTTCTAAAGCAGTGGTTGTCAACCAGGGGCACGGGGTACACAGAGGTCTTCTAGGGAGCACATCAACTCCTGTCGCTATTTGCCTAGTTTTACAGAAGGCTACATAACAAGCACTAATGAAATAAGTACAGGTTAAAATTTCATACAGACAAAAGGAGAAAGTCATCAATTTGTCAGTAAGAGTGTGCTGTGACACGTCTGTATTTTAGATCTGATTTTGTAAACAAGTCGTTTCTAAGTGAGGTGAAACTTGGGGCTACACAAGATAAATCAGACTCCTGAAAGGGGCACAGTAGACTGAAAATGTTATATCCTTGGGGGCAGCCGGTTTAGGAAGAAATCACTTGAGGCCAGACAGCAGACAGCTAACAAAACTACCATTTTATTTACAGACACAGAGCTCACTCAACCGGCCAAAGCTGGCCGGGCTATCCCCTAATAATCTAACTCAGTTGCCATAGGAACAAAAACCATGACAACCAAATACACAACAGAAAAGGTTGAAAGCCGCGGTTCTAAAGGATCCCC
Source organism: Mauremys mutica (assembly GCF_020497125.1). Lineage (NCBI taxonomy): Eukaryota > Metazoa > Chordata > Testudines > Geoemydidae > Mauremys > Mauremys mutica. Next base: position 357,614,113 of record NC_059072.1, on the reverse strand, counting down.
CTCAAAGCAAAGTTTATCCAAGCTGTGAGGAAGGCGACCTGAAGTCTGGTGGTGAACGCTCCGTGTGTAACCCACACACCTCCTGGGTGTGGTGTCCTGTCCTATCAAGTGGCACCAAGACCACTTAATGAGAAGGAGATAAAATGAGTCTGTGCTGCAGCCTTTTAGCTCATGCGGTAAGTTCTAGGTTCAATCCCGCTCGCCACCAACCGGGGTCTGTCAATGTTACAAGTGGGGGCTTGTCTGGGATTTCAACCAGGAAGTCTCTGAGCTCGGGACGTGCTTCCTCAGCGAGGGGAATTCTGTAACCCACACACCTCCTGGGTGTGGTGCTCTGTCCTATCTAGTGGCACCGAGACCATTTAGAGGCAGTTCAATGAGTCTGCTCTACAGCCCTCGCTAACAGCTGGTTGGCTCTTAGTTCATGCAGTTGAGGCTCATGCACTAAGCTCCAGAAGTCCCAGGTTGGATCCTGCCTGCCAACAACCAAGGTCTATCAACATTATTCCTGCTCTTCTCCCTCCCCCTTCCCCCACTTGCATTTGCTGAAATGTAAATTGCTCTGTTCACTACCATCTCCTTCCCCTGCTGTCTTAATGACCCTGTTTGCTGCTTATATAAACCCCCATTCCTTTGTTTAGGACAGACCTCTTTAACAGTGTTTGCCTAGGAGGGGCTGTCGGGTTTTCACAAGTAATGTCGTACAGGGGGAACATGTCGTACAGGGGGAACTCATAACTCTCTATGTAATGTTGCATCATGATCTGATTGACCAGAGAGTTGTTAGTTTTCAAATGGTACCTCACAAGGCATATTTCGTACAAAGATTATTACCATCACATGTAGGGTGTGACTAGAGGGCGCTTTGGGTCACATATGCTCAGTAGGGCATCTCCAAGGGTGGAGGGCCAATTCCACTCCCAAATTTAAAAAAAAGAGGGTGCCAACCTGTTCCACCAGTTCAGCCAGCCCCAGAGAGAGACAGCCATATCGGAAGGGCGCTGAAGATCTCTGCCCCGAGGGCTGATGTTCGCAGGCCTGCTTTGGCTACCTGCAGCAAGCGGATAACTGCCAGGAGAAGGATCCCAGCCTATTCAAAGAACAGAGTGCTTGCTGCTTGGTCAGCTCAGGCGGGTGTGAGGACATAAATGCCAAATAAGCAGCGCATGCTTTCAGTGCATAGGATTAGTGGCCCGTGTACCTTTCAGTACTGAAGAAATCTGTATGTTAGATACTGTTATTTTTCTTTGACTGGTATGTGCTGTATTGCTGTAATGATAAGAGCATGTTTCAATTTATGAGGCGTCTTAGTTAACCCACAGATTGCCGTCTTATCAACAGAAGGATTTTTTTTTGTTTAGTCTGAGCAGCTTTACTACACTGTGGTGTCTTTCCTCCACATTGGAGCAACTCAGGGTACTGGCATCCCCAACTGTCCCAATTTGAAGATTTGTGTTGTTCTCCACAGGTGGGCGTTCCACTGCCAGAACAGACTGAACCTGCTCACTGTCCCTGCAGTACAATGGAATTATTACGGGTACGGGTGTAATCAAAGTTTGGTGGGTTACGCTGAGGCCAGGCCCTTGACTCCGGCTCTTTAACGGAGCCCTGACTCTGCTCTCCCAGGAGCCCCTCTCTGCCTGAACACCGGTTGCTCTCACAGGCCCAGCTCACTAGGTGACATCTACCCTGTCTTTCCATCCAGACTCCATGGAAGACTGGAGAACAGAGCAGGATTATGACATCACAGGTATCAAGGAGGCTGAACAGCTGTAACATAAGAATGGCCACACTGGGTCAGACCAATGGTTCATCTAGCCCAGTATCCGGTCTTCCGACAGTGGCCAATGCCAGGTGTTTCAGAGGGAATGACCAGAACAGGGAATCATCAAGTGATCCATCCTCTGTCATCCATTTCCAGTTTCTGGTAAAGTCACTGCTCTTCTCTGTGCCTAAATTTCCCACCTCGAAAAGGGGGCTAATGCTACAGACCTCCTTTGTAAAGGGCTTTGAGATCTACTGATTGAACATGTTAGATAAGAGGTAGGGCTCTTTATTATCTTATGATACAGGGTGCTTTTCTTAAAGCGCCCACTGCTGGAGTCAAGTGATTTATCTGAGAATCTCTGCTCTTTCTTTTAGTTTATTTGTTAGCCAATTTTAAGCCCTCGTGGTGGCAAAGAGAAGCTGGAGAACATGAATTGAGTGCACCCTAGCGGCTCAGACACCAGAAGGCAAATGAAGAGTTCCCCAGATGAATGTTTTGTGAAGATCTCATTATTTTGAAGCCAATCCCATGATTTTGGTGGGGCCCAGCTCATGGTGCTGGAATGCTTGGGCTGGCGATACCAGGAACGTTTTTCTGCAGTGGTAGCATTAGAGAATCACTTCAGGGCTGCTTCTCACTTCAGGCTGGGAGATTCTGCCTCAGTCACAGGGGTTTTAGGAGTTCCCACAAGTAGGGAAAAAATGTCCCTTGCCTAAGGGCTTGAGAGTCATAGAGCTCGGAAAAGACCCAGGGTTTTCCTGGGAAACCTGATGCCCTCTCTCCTGCCCTATTCTGAGCCCAGCCCACTTGGGCGATTGCCCCATCCCATCTCCTGACCTAGAGGACAGCATTGACACCTCACAGACTAGAGGGAGATTGCAGGAGGGCAGCCCCATTGTGACCTAGAGATGACATCAGCGCCTGCCTGATGCCAGAGCAGCAACCTGCCCTCAGGTGTAGCCTGGGTACTTGTTGCTGCTTTGAGAGTGTCTGTGTTGAGAGTGTCTTAGTGCCTGAGCCCGAGGAAATGAGTTCACTCCTCCTCTATCTGCTCTTTGTTGTCTTTTATGCTGTGATCAGGCTCGCCAGATCTGAGGTAAGTGAGACTCCTAGAGAGATGGAAAGGCTGGATTGATGCCAGCTGAATGCAGGAACCAAACAAAAGTATTTTTCAATCAGCAGGCTCGGATCATCTACACCCAAGAGTCCTCAAAGAGCTGGCTCAGGAGGTTATTGGCCCACTGACATTAATTTTTTAACCAATATAGGATTCCTGAGGGAATTCCAGAAGGCTGGAAGTGTGCTAATGTTTTGTCAATATTCAAAAAGCTACGGGAGGTTGGCCTAGCTTCTTATAGGCCAGTTAGCCTGAAATAATGGACAAACTGATATGGGATTCAATCAATAAAGAATTAAAGGACGGGAATATATTTAAAGCAGGTTAACAATGTTTTATGGAAGATGGGCCATGTCAAACATAGATGTGACAAACTTAGACTTGTGTAAGGTGTTGTTTTTCATAGATTCCAAGGCAAGATGGGCCCATTGTGATCTTTCTAGTTTGGCCTTCCTGTCTAGCACAGGCCAAAGAACTTCCCCACAATCATGCCTAGTGCATACCTTTTATTAAAATGTCCAATCTTGATTTTAAAAATCGCCAGTGATGGAGAATCAATCCACCATGACCTTGGTCAATTGTTCCACTGGTTAACACTGTTAAAAATGGACGCCTTCTTTCCAGTCTGAATTTGTCTAGTTTCAACTTCCAGCCATTGGACCATGTTAGACCTTTCTCTGCTAGGTTGAAGAGCCCATTTGTAGTGATTTCTTCCCCAGGTAGATATTTATAGACTTTTCCTCAAACCACCCTTAACCTCTTTAAGCGACGTTGACTGAGCTCCTAAAATCTATCACTACAAGGCATGTGTTCTAATCCTTTAATCATTCTTATGGCTCTTCTCTGAACCCTCTGCAATTTATCAACATCCTTCCTGAATGTTAGACACCAGAACTGGTCACAGGATTCCAGCAGTGGTTGCACCAGTGCCAAATACAGAGGTAAAACAACCTCTCTCCTCCAACTTGAGATTCCCCTGTTTATGCATACAAGTGACGCAGGACATTTGGATTAAAAATTAGCACTCTACAATATCAATGGAGCACAGGTTAAATGGATTGAGAACAGGCTAATGGCTAACTGACAGATCTCAAAAAGTAATTGTCAAAGGGCTCATCGAATGTGGGTGTTTCTAATGGGGCTCTGCAGGGATCAGTACTAGGTCTGATGCTATTCAATATTTTTTCAATGACTTGGAAGTAAATACAAAATTGCTGCTGATAAAAATGTACTGATGACACGAAGATTGGCAGAATGGTAAATAACGATGAGGACAGGGCAGTCATACAGAGAGTTCCAGAGAGTTGGTTTGGCAAATGGGGCCCATTCAAACAAAATGCATTTTCACACAGCCCAACACAGAGTTATACATCTGGGAACAAGGAGGGCCTATTCAGCTTTGGATTTCACGATCTTTAGTTTTGTATCATCTGCAAATCTGGCCACCTCACTGTTTCCCCCCTTTTCTAGATCATTTATGAAGATGTTGAACAACTCTGGTCCCAGTACAGATCCTTGGGGGACCTTGCTATTTATCTCTCTTCATAAACTCACCATTGATTCCTACCTTTGGTTTCCTATCTTTAAACCAGTTACTGGTCCATGTGAAGACCTTCCCTCTTATCCCATGACAACTTACTTTGCTTAAGAACCTTTGATGAGGGACCTTGTTAAAGGCTTTCTGAAAGTTCAGGTACACTATATCCACTGGATCGCCCTTGTCCACATGTTTCTTCACCCCTGTGACATTACACCCCATATTCTTCATAGAAATATTGTTCTATGAATATGGCATAACTAAGGTATGTTTTATGCAAGATGGGTCATGTGAGATATCATTGGAAAGGTTCTGATTTACTGAATGGGATTATCCTATTTGTATGGATGTATCATTTCTATATCTGAAGTTAGGAATATGGGCTCTGTATCAATTACAAAAGTCCTTGCACCAGGAGAATGCCCCCAAACAGTGGGCAATCAGCCTGGATGGGCCATTAGGAAGGACAATAGGACTTTGAAAATACTAATCTTCCTCCTTCCTGAGAAGTTTCCTGAGATGCTGCTTTGACACTGCAGGGTCATGTGATCATGTCACCTCATAGAATCATAGAATCCATAGAATATCAGGGTTGGAAGGGACCTCAGGAGGTATCTAGTCCAACCCCCTACTCAAAGCAGGACCAATTCCCAACTAAATCATCCCAGCCAGGGCTTTGTCAAGCCTGACCTTAAAAACCTCTAAGGAAGGAGATTCCACCACCTCCCTAGGTAACCCATTCCAGTGCTTCCCCACCCTCCTAGTGAAAAAGTTTTTTCCTAATATCCAACCTAGACCTCCCCCACTGTAATTTGAGACCATTGCTCCTTGTTCTGTCATCTGCTACCACTGAGAACAGTCTAGATCCATCCTCTTTGGAACCCCCTTTCAGATAGTTGAAAGCAGCTATCAAATCCCCACCTCCCCCATTCTTCTCTTCTGCAGACTAAACAATCTCAGTTCCCTCAGATGGGCATCATTTTGGACTGGTGGTATTTTTCCACTAGGAGGGCGTGGGGGGGTCAAACTGGGAGACAAAGGATTCCTGTCATAGCCAAATCCTATTTAAGGCTTGGAAGGGAGTTAATCTAGGTTCTTCTCCACCATCTCCCTGCCCCAAAAGGAAGCCTGCTGAAAACACCTGGAGAAATAAAGGAACTAAACTGTGGGTGAGGAGGGCAGGGGCTGAGCCCAGGCGAGAAAGATCTAGCCTGTGAAAGGAATACCTGGCTAGTTAAGCTGCAAGCAGTGCGGTTTACCTTCAAGAAACTTTGCAGCTCCCAGGCAAGTGGGCTGAACTCATGCCAAACTCTTGTTGTGGTTTTTTGGTGTAAAAGAGCTGCCGTTTAAGGATGATATTGGGGTTATATCAGCACTTGTTTGGGTGGATTTGGATAACCCATTCATGGCTTCACCACTCAGGAGTAGCATGGCCATCCCAAATGCATGCAGATAAAACCCCGATAGCATGCACTCCCTAAATATGTATCTAGGAAACACTGTTGTCCAGAGGTCGGATTTCTCCCCCAAGGTCTGAATTCCGTGCATGGTATCTGGGGTGAGTTGCATACCCTGCAATCCTAAAACCTGCAGAGTTTTGTCATCTCTGCAGGAGAGAGAACTTTGCAGGCTGTCTCCTTCAATGCTTATAAACTCTGCAGGTTCCTGGTACCAGCAATCCCTGTTTCTCCAACCCCTGGATTGTTCCAGTGACCCCTGTTATGGGTTGTGCTGTGTGCCCTACATTGTCTGCATCACAGGAAAGCACAATGCCTACCCATGAGGCCTCATAGTGCAATACTCTGCCACAAGGAAAAACTCCCCCTGGCCCCACATGGCAATCACCTCTGGCTCATTGCTCTCCCGGGTTTATTGAGGAGTTCTTCTCTTCTAACCCTGCTGCTTTATCTGTGTGTGGCAGGCTTCTCCGAGGAAGAGGAGACACAAAAAGAAAAAGCAGAAAGCGAAAGGTAAGCAGCCCCTGACCCCACAGCTGCAGTGGCAGACCCTGGCCCCATGCAAAGCAGAGAAATAAGGTCTATTCCCCCACCTGCCTCCCCTCTTCCTGCGAAGGCGCAGTCGTGCCCAGAGCCGTGCACAGGCACTGGCTGGGGCTCCGTTCACAGGCTGCCTCTGAAATCTGGGGCAATAGGCTGCTAGGAAGCAGAGGGTGCCCAAGCAGCTCAATGTCTCCTATATGTCTCACTTCTGGCAGCTTTTGGGTGCTGTGAGGAAGAGTTGGAGGAGGCTGGTGCATCCCCAGAGACATGGTAAGCAATGCCCCCCTCCATGAATCTGCAGTGGGTCAGTCCTCTCCTTTAGCACCATGCAATTCATCCCCACCCAGTGGCAGTAGCCCGAGTAATCCCTCCCCTGCCCCGACCTATGTACCACGCAAGCAACTCTTCTCCTTTAGACTCCTGCAATTCATTCCCACCCAGCAGAAGTTGCCATCTCTACTCCACCCCCACGCCTCGTACAGTGGGTCATTCCCTTCCTCGAGCATCATACGATTCATTTAACCTGGGGCAGTGTGTGTGGGGGGTAGATTGTGTCGACTGGACTGGACCATCCTCCCCTCCCAAGAGGGGGAGAAAATGTTTTCTGGCAGCAGCCCCGTGCACCCCGGGGAGGTGAGGTGGAGAGGTCAGGAGGAAGGCTGGCCTTTCTGGTACGGTGAGTAGGGTGAAAGGGATCCAGCAGCACTTGTGTAACGGCCCCTCCTCCAGTCCCCCAGCATGGGTTCCCAGCAGGATTTGAACCCTGGACCTTTAGCTCTGCAGCATAAAGCACCCCTTAGAGCTGAAGAAGTAGCTGCATTAATTGGCAGCTATAGTAGGCTGTTATCCTATACGTTGATTAGCTTCTGTGGGCGGGACATGGCACACACGCTGCCAGTAGGATACACTCTCACCTCCTCAGCACTAGACAGGGCTCACCTCACAATCCAGCTAACCCCAAACCAGGACATCCAAGGTCTGGGTATTGCAGGGGAGGAGGCTGCCTCAGTGGAGAACGGGACAGGGAGCCTTTCGGTGCCGCCCCTCTGGGTAAAAGAGGGCCCGAGGGCAGGGCCTGCACTCAGCTATCTGCTCTCTCTGTTCCACAGCTGCCCTGTGCCCCTGGAGAAGCTCCGCTTGGCTCAGCGCCTCAGGCTTGTTGAGAGGAGGGTACAGGACATGGCTGGACACCTGGATGAAGTTCTGATACCGTAAGGCAACTGACCAGGGGGCACCAGACTGGGGGCTGGGTGGGAGGGGAGAGTGAATGTCGAGAGGAGGGAGCAGGGAAAACCAGACACTCCAGGATCCTAAAATAACAGGGAAAAAGCCACTAAGAGGCTTTAGCTTCCAAGGTGAGATACCAGTGAAAGTGAGGTGAGGGATGATCAGAAATGAAATGCAGAGACTACAAGTTGGGGTTGTGAGTAGGATCAAATCCTTCTGTAGGGCAATATCTGCCAGCAGGCGACTGTCTAGAACCTGCCCGTGCTGTGTTTGAAAGACAAAGCAATCCAATGACACCCTGCGAGGGGGTGTCCACCCCCCACAGCACTGGAAGGGGCTCCGGTGGCCAGGCAGGCCCATGAACTCCACAGGGTGCACCTGCAGGAAGAGCCGGGGAGCAGGGAATTGATCCAAGCAGGCTCAGCTGGCAGGAACAGACGGGGCCTATAAAGCCAGGAAGCTGGCACCAGACAGGGGCTGCGGCTGGGAAAGGGCAGCCCCTCCCTGGGAAGAGGGGGGAGTGTTTGGAGCTGGTGCACCCAGAGCAAGGAGGGGAACCAGGAGTAGTAGGAAGCAGTCCAGGCTGGGAGAGGAAAGCCCAGAACTGCTGGGTTGAGGGTCCCTGGCCTGGAGCCCAGTGTGAAGTGTGGGCCCAGGTTTCCCTACCAGCCACGGAGGGCATGGCATGGACCGGCGGGGCAGTGAACAGGAAAACTGTCTGGGTCACTGTGGGAGTGACAGTGACCACATGTGACAATTGGAAGGGGCATTGACCTCGAGAGCTAATCCCCAGAGTAGGCACCAGACAAGCAGTGAGTGGGACACCATGTGATACATCCCAAACACGAGTCATCAGCTGGGTTCAAACCCAGGACTTTCAGGACTATAGCACAGACCTCCACCACCGGAGAAACTCCATTAACTAGGAGCAATGGTAGGTTGTTAGCCTCTAGTGTATCAGCCATTAGAACAGGATAGTTTTCCAGTGGGTTAGAATGTAAGAACATAAGAACAGCCAGACTGGGTCAGACCAAAGGTTCGCCTAGCCCAGTATCCTGTCTTCCAAAACTAGCCAATGCCAGTGCAGCAGAGGGAATGACCAGAAAAGGGAATCATCAAATGATCCATCCCCTGTCGCCCATTCCCAGCTTCAGACAAACATAGACTATGGGCCACCATCCCTGCCCACCTTAGCTAATAGCCATTGATGAATTTATCTAGTCCCTTTTAGAGTTTATAGTCTTGGCCTTCACAACATCCTCTGGCAAGGGTTACACACACATGCTCACATCTTCCTCCCCCACAGCAATTGTTGTTAGCTAATCTTTCTATTAAAATAGCAGTAGATCCCTGATCATGCTCAAGGCCCCATTGTGCTAGGTGCTGCACATGTGTGTGTGACGAAGGGGTTATCGTTCTAGATAAAATGAGTGCCAGCTCCCCCTCTCAGTCCTTCCTTACCCAGCTGATGTCCTTGTGTCAGGGTGTGGTGTGCAATGCATGCCTAGGCCCTGCCCCATTGCACTACTGTTGGAAGGCTGTGCCCAAGCCCTGCCTTTGCTCAGCAGGGCCGTGTCCCATCTGTCCCTGTCTGCTCTCTCCCACAGGCCGAGTGTGTCGACATCTGGGATGAGCCAGTTCTGCTATTCCTCCATGGAATCCACCACCTCTCCCCTCTGGAGTCCCAGCTCCTTTTCCCTGAGAGAAGCCTCCGTGACTTGGTCAGAGCCCCTCTGCCACACAAGGGAGACCATGACTGTCACAAGCTGGGAAGGATCCACTCATCCCATCCAAGCCCAGCCTCTCCCCAGGCCTCCTGCCCACAGCAGACGAGACCGGCGAGAGCAGAACATAGGTCTGGACCAGATGTCAGCCCATGGCTCAGACTTCAACATCCGACAGAAGCATCTGCAGAGCCAGCTGGGGGCTCCACAAACCCCCATCCCGGGGGAGCCATTGCTGGGTGAGCAGGACACCAAGCAGCAATGGGAATTCAACACAGATCGGCCCAAATGTGGATTTCCGGCAAAGGTCCCAAAGCCCCTGAGATCCGACACCAGGCCTCAGCATGCACAGGAGATCCAGGAGCCATGTGTCTGCCCCTGGGGACCCCTGCCCCAAAAGGCCCACAGGATCATGGCATCCCCTGATGCCATCCTGGCCAGGCTTGTGCCCACGGCGGGGGTCAAGCTGCAGGATCACGTGGCTCAGAAATGCTCTGAGATCCAAACGAAGGCTTTTCCTAAGGTCGTGCGAGAGTCGCACAGAGATGCTCCCCTCCGGAGAGAGACTGCCCTGCCTGGGCCACTCTGCCCCCCTAGGGAGCCAGGCAAGCACAGGACAGCGGCATTCCCAACAATGGGACAACAGCCTGCCCACCCCATCAAACTCCACATAAGGCGTGAGCATCTCATCATGCAGAGGGGGCTGCTCACCCTGGATCCAGAGCCCCCGGCAAAGCTGCCTCACGCCGTCCAAGCCAGGGGAGCCAGTGTGGAGTTCAGTGAGATGGAGACCGATTTCCTGCACACAGGGAGGCAAAGCACAAGCTCCTCTTCTTCCACACGTCCTCCAACGCCAGTGGAAGATACCACCATGGAGACGGGCAGGAATGATAGCGCGGCAGGAAACCAGACTAACCCAGATTGCTGCACTCTGCCAGCAGGGATGGATCTGCCATTGCCACCTCCAGGAACCACAATAGCAGAGAAGACACTCGAAGCGACACTCCAGATTTATAGGAGCGAGTTCAGAAAGCCCCTTACCAGTGTGTGTGACAGCAAAGGGACTGAAGAGAAGCTGGAGCTGCACATGGAGAGGAAGGTTACCTTGGGAGAAGGCTCCTGCCTGGGGCCAGGGGCACAGGCAGGTGAGGGCAGGGCAGATCTTCCCAGGACCCAATGGCACCAGGTTGCCCCAGAGGCACCAGGCTCTGAGCAGCTAACAAGATCCACCCTTGACTCTCTCATTGCTGGGCAGGCTGCACACGACCTGCAGATCAAGCACCTGACGGAAATGTTGAGCAGCTCCCGCCCCTTGGCGGGCCAGGTCTCAGTTTGCCAGCAGTGCCGCAAGGCACATCCAGGAAAGATGAAGGGTAAGAAAACTCAGAAGGAGACATCTGCTGAGCTGCATGGGATTCCAGACATCATGGATTCACATGGGTTCGATGGCACTGTGAATTCAAAGCTCTCCAGGGACCAGCCGCCAATCAAAATCTGCAAGAAGTGCAGTAAGCTTCGATGGAAGAGACCAGCTGGCTCTGCAGGTGCTGACTTGCCCAGAAGATCCCATGGAATTCCACAGCAATGGACTCCAGGAGACTCCTCAGCATCATCCAACCACAAGATGCCAGCGGTGTGGCTCCTTCCAGCAGACAAGAGCAAGACGCAGGATGGAATGAGGAAAACAGCTCCCTCCAGGCAACCAAAGATGGTGTCCATTGCTACGAGTACAACAGGGCTTTTGCAAGCTGGGGAGAAAGTAACTGGGAGTCCTGACGGTTCTCCCCCAACGTCACCAAAGGCCTCCAGAGCTAGGACACCATCCCCTTCAAGGAGAAAAGTTCTCAAACAGATGTTAATGCACCTGAAGCAAATCTTCAGCAAGTTTCAAAACAAAGTGAAGTCCCGAATGTCGAAGGACTTTCGTTCCAGAACACCCGACACTAAATTTACAAAGCCACCCTTTTGGAAGGCAAGGGCCTCCAAGGGTGGCCGGTTTCCATACTACTGAATCCCACCCTGCCAGCATGCCTACTAACAGAAGGGGCCCACAAATTCCAACATCTCCCTATCATCCAGTGGGTCAGGTAAGCATGGGCTAAAGTGGCTGAGAAGAATGGCTTGTTGTCCTGGGACACAGAGACTGATGTATAAGAGACTCTCCTTGGGGTATCACATTTAAACCCAGATTCCAAGATGAAGGGGGGCCTGGGGTCTTGGATGAGATTGAGGGTGTGGCTAGCTCACTGGATTTGTTACTTTACCTCATGCGGTTCAAGAATCAATCCTTCCTTCAAGAAGAGCTGATACTAAATTTACAAAGCCACCCTTTTGGAAGGCAAGGGCCTCTAAGAGTGTCCAGTAGTACTATTAGGGCCCTACCGTCAATCAAACCCAAACCAGCCCTG